>NW_008824803.1:724863-737710 GCF_000699105.1 Pygoscelis adeliae
AAACCTATAACTGGTAGAGCTCAACTGAGAAGAGCATTTTTCTTTCTCTCAACCTACAGTACCTCTTAGAAAACATTCTCTGGGTTTAAAACAGCTGTCTTGAAAGCAGATGCAAGACCTCTGCAAAGAGATGCTCGCGCTGTCTGGAGACTTCCAGAGAAAAGAAAAAAAAAAGCCTTCCAAAATTCATACTGGTAATAGTGAGGATTGATATTTGCCTAGACTGTTGACTTTATTAGCCAAAGGTATAAATATATATACACACACCCTATTAAAAAAACACTTACTTGCATATTATGTTTTATTGTAGAGAAACATGTATCAATAAATCTGTCAGCAAATCCAGAGCAATCCAGCAATGACAGTTCAGTCATTACTGTCCTAATGTTCCTGCCACAAAAGGCAGTATCATCTTACAGTTTCTTATATGCCAGAAACACAAGTTGCATAAAGAACATGTATTCTCTTTCTTACTTTGCAGCAATGTGAGAAGATCTGACATATGTATTCTTGTGTATATCGAGACCTACTGAGCAGTGCCATGAGGTGGGAGATAACTGTAGCATCCTGGAAACAAGTCAGAAAAGAAAAAAGTATTAACACTGTATTTCAGCATAGTTTCTTCACAGTTTGTTACTTAAAAGAATACTCCTGATTCTGCATTCAGTGTTCTCCCTTCCACTGAAACTTGTATGGACACAGGACAAGAGCATTACAGTAGTACAGGAGAGACTTCAAGGCATGAGTGACAGTTCTGAGCCAAATCCTCATGGAAAAAATAAAAGGTCAATGCAAGTTAGGTATAAAACTTCTGGGATTTGTCTCCAGAATCTTTACTTTGTGAGAAAACAATAAAAGAACGGGGAAAAAAAACATACCGACTGGGAACATGGTCACTGAAAGCAATTACTCCAGGAATTGTCTTAGTATCTTCTTACTACAAGTGTAATTTACTTACCTCTTCATTTCAGCTCCGAGTAGAAAAGAGCAGGGAGGGGAACAAAGTGCCAGACTGAACAATGTACAGTCCACCTTGAATTCTGTGGTACTCTCTTTCTAATCAATTCATGTGGGTAATAATTTCCTCTGTCTTCAAGTCAAACACATGCTATAGACGCTATTAGTATGCATGACACTAATGTCAGAGAATTTCAAATAAATCAGCAAAAGAAAATCATTATACTGAAGTTCCCTTCTGAAAACACATCCAGTTACTTAAGCTCTGTGATAAGTTACAAGATTACAACATTTTAAAGCTTTGAGTTACTTTTACCAGTACATTTTAGTGGCAGCAACTGCAGTGATATTAAAAGAAACACCGGTCATTTTAGTTTGGAAAGGTGGTAAACTAAATTACTTCCATGAGACAAAGGGTGCTGAACAGGGGAGACAAAAGACTTAATGAGTCTTCCTTTCCAAAGAACTTATGCTATATTGACCCTATATAAGCAAGTCAGACTTTGTTTTACCTGCAGGAGAATGATAAATTGCAACCCTCTGACTAGGGAGAGGTGGATTAAAATTAGAGTAAAATCTTCATGCTCCTCAGCTTCTTTTACAGTAATGAAAGTAGCACTAGCCTGATTGTTTTAATGACTATAGCTTCAGAGATACACAGCTGTTTATAAAAAGTTTTATTTCCCAATTACTTGGGAAATTTCCAATCACACTTTTTTATATTAGCAAAATAAACATGTATAAATCTCTCCTATTTGTATACATATTTCAAATTAGGCAACACTTCGCAATTTTTTTTATTTTTAATATTTTTTATATATAAAATTTAGCAGACTTACTTTAGAAAGCTTTGCTGCCAACAATCCAGCCTTCTTATTCTCAACAGAAAACAACAGGACAACAGAGCCAAGAAACACACTGAGAATAAAAACGACTTGTTTCTACTGCTTGTTTCTCAATAACTGGAAAGGATCAATGTGCAACAGCCTCATTTGCCATTTCAGCATCCTATAAAGAAAAAGTTACTTACTAGAAACTGGAGTTCTCCCAGGTACACCAGCTATATATCCATGCTCATTGCACACTTACGTGCATAGGAAAAGCAAGGGACAAACTATTCTAAGCAGTATTCTTAGGGTCTGGTCAACAGTAGCGCCATCTGATCTCCTGCCTTTACATATGGCGTATGTACAAACACATCTATTTCTTTGCAACTTCAGAAGCCAAAGGCCTGCAAGGAACTGGTTTGGTTGCAGGGCAATAGTGGACATTAAATCCACAAGTATGTTGTAATAGCGCTGATAGTCATAAGCATAATGAAATGTCTTTTGACTCTCCCTGACAGAGGTAAGCCTGCAGTGGTGTGTAAACTAAGTGGGTTTGGGGCATATGCCAAGCAGAGCAGCAAATTTCCATGAGAAACCAAACAGAAGCAGCTAACAGGACAACCTTGTTCTCAAGAAAAACACATTACAATCTTACAAAGTCATAGCAGGTCCCCAAAACTTTTAAGTGTCTCCTTCTCTGAGTTAAAGCAAAACAAACAGACAATATACCCAGGATTCCTCTGTGGTTTAACACATTTGACCCATTAAAACAGAGTCTTGTCATTTTTGGTAAATCTTAGGCAGCTGAAGGTATCAAGCCACATTAGTGTTCAACACAACATACATATATACACGCTAAGAGGCTTATCAGCAATAAAGTGCACCTTAGACAAAACAACCAAGAAGTCAGGAGGGTAGGGGGAAAAGAAAGGAGACACCTCAGGATTCAGAGGCAGTAAAGCTTAAAAAGAAAGGAGCTTCAAAATGTAAAATGCAAGACCTGAAATCTCCTGCAGGGAAATCACTGACTAGGTAATCTGGCTTATTTCATAAATTGCAACTAGAAGGATGTAAATGTTGGTCTAAAAGTTAAAGTCTAATGAAATTGACAGAGATGCTGCTCTTGTCAAAGATAAGACGTACAAGAAGTCCCAACTAAAGAAATACATGCAGAGTGAGCTGAGCGAAAAAATCTGCACCAGCTCAGTAATCCTTAGCCAGAGGAGATCCCCATGAGCTAAAAAGGATTCAAACTGTCACTGTGAAAGAAGCATAGACACAGAGTTCCCTAATGTTAGTAGCATATGTTTTTTTCTGTCTACATGATCTAGAAAACCATAGAACACTGCAAACTTTGGGGATGTCAGCAAGCATAAAACCTAGATACTGGGGGGGGAGGGGGAGCAGGAGAGAAGAAAACACATTTGTCCTGTTTTGGTCTCTTCCACCAAATGGGTGGGGTTCTGATTTATAAGCACCCACTATTATACATTGTTTTGTTAACTATATTTTGTCCTTACCTTAAATTTGATTCTCTCTCAGCTAACCAGGAAATTCTAGATAAGAATTTATAGATACCAGTATCCATTCAGGTTCTTAGGGAGAACAAGAGAGCCAGAAGAGTAGCAGCTAATTTATTTGCTAAATCATAGGTGACTAGCTTGCAACCAGATTTGACCATCGCATCAATCAGGTAATTCTTATGGACTGCTTTGTGCAGCTGTCTTGTCTACAGAGAGTTATTGGCAGGTACAGATCTACATTTTTGTCAGGCAATGAATACAATTCACTCAAATGATCTGTCACCTTTATCACATGACCAATGCGCATCTGGATACTGAATAATGCTGCCAACTCTGAAGTGGTCCTATAAAAGGCTATAGGACTTTCCCTCCTTCCCTCAAGCTTGTTTTATTTTTAAACTTGAACTGGTGGAATTGCTTATGAAAATCAGATTTCAATGAAAATACACAAAAATAACGTTTACATTATTCTTCATTAACTAAGAAAGCACTTGAAATTTATAAAAAGTGCAAGGCAAGCTTTGTATCAGGAGCCACTGCAAATCAACCTGAAGCTAGAGAAGTGAAGACTTCTGATGCTATCTTTCACAGATTCTACTAGAACATATCTTCCCATATCCTTGTTTTTATCTCCCAAACTATGAATAAAAATATACTGCTTTCATCTTTGAATAAAATAATTATTCAGTTAAACTCTCTTATTCAACACAGATGAATGCATAACATCTCTCTACCTGTATCTAACACCAGGGAAAGAACTAACAAACTTTTATTTCACGTCCTAACCAGTGTCATCTCCATGCAATATAGTTCAGCTTCACCTAAAACTTCAACAGTATTGATCACAAGAGTACTTTTGGCTGCAGTTTGATAGATTGGAGAGTTTTAGTAAAAATATAAGTGGACAGAAATTGAGCCTCTTAACTGTTTGGAAGCTCTACTATAGAGTTATAGAAATGGGAATAGAATGGCACACAGTGATTTGTGTAAGATAACATTTTACTGACCAGTGTGGCATCATGGCCCAATGGCAAGTTCCTGGATAGGAAGGTGTTCATTTTGGATGATGAAAAGCATTTTAATTTAGCATTTATGAGACTGGGCTGTTCCAATACCAAACATTCTGACAGGGCATTTTTGGCAATGATGTTGTATATATGATATAAGGGTTAATGAACCCTTGCAATCAACACAGTAAGGGTTCCCTGAAATTCTACCAATACATAAAGAACTGTATTATTAGCTATTCTGGACTATAAAAGGATACATTTGAGAAGCGATTCTTTGGAGATATTTTTTATACACTTTCTCATTTTGTTCCATCAAATCAGAAATGTTGTGGGTATGAAAAGGTTAAAAACTGTTGGAAAGTTGCAAGAGTGCTTCCTTCATGCTTGTGAGAAAATTATGTTAATCTTGCCCCTTGATTCTGCTAAAATATATCCAACTTTTATAATAATTTTGGTATGTTTCTCAGGAAAGAATCTAGAAAAAGTAAAAAGATATGTGGACATTACTGACTTCCAACTAAATGTGAATAGTAATTATGTGTCAATATGAGACTACATAATTCCACTTTTTTCATATTAATATGTAAGTAACAAAGGATCTTTCTAGCAACCCTAGTAAGCGACACTGAGTCTACACTCATAATTTGCAGTTAAAACAATGAGATTCACAAATCCATTGAAATGTTGTCTGCTAACAAAGACTGGTTCCAGGCAACTTATGATAAATACCTATATATCACATGTACTGTAACAAAATTACTGCCCATCCAAGCAGAATTACAGAATTCAGAAAAAATTAATAGAGTTGCATTTACCTGCTTGGATCCCAATACATACCTACTTTCTTCATATTCCTTTTTAATATTTAAAAAAAATCTGCAAAATCTATTCTTAAAACATTTCTTTTTAACAGAGGATTATTATTCTTTTTTCCAAGTCAGAGAACTTAAATTCTTATATTCATCCAAATAACTTAAATTCAAGCTCTCTAAGTTAGAATTCATCATTTTACAATTTTCATTTTTAGGAAACAATTCAGATTAGAGAATGTTTAGCCTTGTTGCATGGGCTCAGCCATCACAAAAAGGAGGAATGAAAGGAGTAAGGCATTAGAAGATGACCTAGATTCCTCCTTTAGTAACTGTGTATCACTGAGCCATGGTGGAACACATGTACACTTCGCAGTGTGGTTTCATTGCTTGCTGAATACCTGGCTGTTAATCAGTGTAACATATCCTGCTCTGTCCTTCTAGCCTTGTCCTCAGAATTGTTCCTCCTCCCCTTCATCAAGCCTGGTCGATCACCAGGTGACGTCAGGTTTTCCATTTCGAACCTGAACAGTAAGGAGGAATGCCTTTCACTTAACATTACTAGCTGGAAAAAGTGAGATTCCTGAAACTTCATTCCTCATTGTCTCAACAGCAGGGAGAAACTCATCCTGCTGCAGTGCCTTCATTCTCCAAGCTTCCTGTAAGGACAGACTTGTTCACAGCAGAGAATGTTCCTGCTATCTGCCTCTTCCTTCAAGGCCAGCACAGTAGCCACAGCTAGCAATTTCTGAATAAAATTGTAGCTGGGTCCCACTGAGGAAGGAAAATGGGATCACAACTGAGAAAAATCTGTAAGGAAACAAGCTGGAAAGGGTTTCTGCCACTGAATCCATTCTTTTTGTTTTAAATAGAATAGCAAGAGCTGAAGCAACAGGCTGTGAGTCAAACTGGATTTGATCTCGTGCTTGAATCTATTCAGCAAGCCAAAACACACCTAGCTACATTGAGCTGGCTAGTTCAGGTGTACAAAACACCTCCAAATATAATCTTAAATTAAAAAAAAAAAGTCTGCACATATATCTGCATCTCAACAGATCTCTCACCCTGGGACTCCATGTCATTCCTCATTTCCATTTGCAGGATGGTCACTAAATCAGTCTCAGCACCAAAGCCTGCACCCTTCCAGTGAAGGAAGTCTCCACAAGATATGTTTACCTGGCACAGCAGGTCTGGATACAGCTTACTGTTCTGCAGCAAACTTGCTGTAAGATCTCAGTATCAGACACTAAAAGCCTGGTCTTTTTGAGAGCTCAGTGTTCATTCAGCTCAACACACATACGGATTGGTCTTCACGTTTTCTCAGTACAGGTCCTAAGTTCCTACAGGAAACAGCCCAAATGTTTCCACCTCCGAAGAACTATTTTGTCTTTGGAACTGAACATAATTGCTCAAAACTGCCAGCAGTTTATCCTTCAAGCTCCTATCTATAAGGAAAGGTTCAAAAGGGAAGATGTAGTTTCTGACACCTAGCATTTCTGCTGGGAGAAGTATTCAAGTTACTGTGGATGACGTGTTTTGGGTTTTTTTCTAAATGAGATTTTATGTTTATTCTCTCCCAAACCTATTACAAACAGAAAGAAATATTTTCAAGGCCCTTTAAGCAGCTCTCTTTAAAGCACCTGTGTATGCCAGATCTTAAGTGAGAGGTCCTCTGAAACCTCTAGAGTGACCGTAACATCCTTTGAGACATTGAGCTAAGTCATAATATCTTGTCTTGGAAATAGTTCTGGCCAAGGTTTGAGAGACAGCATCCTCCATGCAGTCAAACAGCAAAGAAATTCTGGGAAAAGCTGGTACCTTAGATATAAGTCAGGAACCAACTTTTCAGAAGTCTTCTCCACAACTGCTGGACAAGAATGAAAAGCCATTGACAAACTCAGTCTCTTACCTTTCAAAATAGGACCTGTTAAAGGCAGAACTCGAGAGGCTGCTGAATAAGCCCTTTCATTCATTCAAGATCTGAAGCTATCTGGAAATGCTGACAGTCTCCCTGGAGCTGTTGTGATCAGAAACAAAGAGGGAGCAGGGTGGCTAAACAAGAACTTTTAAGTTCTTCCTGTTATTCTCAATGCCGGAAAAACAGAGTGTCTGCCATAAAGTGTTGATGTGGCCCATAATTACTTCTTTAATTGCAAAGACAACTTCTCAACTGCTGCCTTGTGAAACACAGCTGGCAGCAGTGGGGGTTGCGGCTATACCTTGCAAGAGATAGGAAAAATGTCTCTTCTTTTCAAAGGATCTGCATTCATTACTTTTCAAAGCATGAGTTTGGGTATTCCCGCAAGAGAAGCAAAAAAGAAGCTGATTTGCAGAAATATGACCTTAAGCACAGTCATAAAATATTCAACTTTCAGGTGTCCAACTGGATTGGGAGATTGGAAAATGGGTATTACACAGTGGAAACTAAAGAACAAGGGCACCCTCACCAGCTGATCATTTCCTGTAGCTATGGTTAATTAAGGAACATCACATTTGCCTGAATAAGCAATGGGGTGGCAGAGTTCTGATGTCACTGTTGTGCAGCAGAGAAAACAAAGGATGAAACAGACAATCCAGTATCTTAAGCATATTGTTCCCACAATGTTAGTGGTAATTTATATGCTAATACTGGTTCTTTCACATTTCTGTACATACTCTTCCAGTTCCTCTCCCTTCAAGATATCAAATCTCTCCTCCAAATAGGGAGCAATTAATAGTCTCTATTGAGCACTGATCCCAGGAAGAGGTATGGATTGTTAATGGAGACGATCATCTTAACCCCTGACTTTGGATGCTGAGAGCAGGAAGCAGATGCCCCTGCAATTATGAACTCTTAGAGGCCGACTTGGGGGAATCTGGGAGCACGAAGTGGAGTCAAAGGAAGGAGCAGAGACACAAAGAGGAAACTCTCAGATCACTCGGGAGAGGTGCCTTCAGCGGTCACACATACAATCTGCACTGAGGGTTTCCTTGCTGCACAATCAAGAATCAACTGGGGGAAAAAAAAAAAGGCAGCGAACAGTGGAGGACAAAGCTGGCTGATTATCTACACACACTAAATACAAGGGTAAGCTGCGAAGAGCTGCAGAATGACTTCATGAGATGGACTAATTAGAAGATGAAATTTAGAACAGGTGTATGGTAAAACTGAGTCCATGGAAAATAACAAGTTTACAAACCTATTGCCACTCTGGAATGAAAATGTAAGGAATCATTAGAAAATGAATAGAGAACAAAACAGACATTACAGCACTGTGTAACAACTAGACAAAAAAAATCATGAAGAAAATCTGTTGAGGACTAGTGACATACAGAAATTGTCTCTGGTAATGACAGAGACCCCCGAACCATAAAGTATGAAATCAAAGGCCAGCTGTGCCCTTCTCTACAAGCATCAAGTCTTCCTCAGCAAGCGAGAGAGTCATCCCTTTGAGTGGTGGGACCAGAGTAGTTAGCACTGTGGACTCCCAGTTACCCTCAGAAGTTGGATCTGCTCGGTGACCTCCAGCCAACAGACTGGTGCAATGCTACCCTTTTCCTAGCAGAAAGCGATTGCTTGTACAGTACGGTTTTCAGGCCACAGCCTGCTTCATCTCTTACACTGAGACAAAGGAAGAGGGAAGAGTGCAAATTCCCAAGTAAGACACAGTGACTGATTTTGGGCAAGGCCTTTTGCATCTCTGCTGCCAAGAGACAGCATTACCTTCAGACAGGGCTCCACATCAACGGCTTTGCCCAGTCACCTTAACAAGGTCAGCACAAATAGCCTTATTGCTCACATGCTCCAAGCTGAACTCAAGATTATAGCAATGGTGGAGGACGTTTTCTATCCTCCTGCCAGTTAAATGTAAACCACACGTATATTAACTAAAAACAGAGAAATTTTGGAGGTGAAACTCTTCCACATGAAGTGCAAAAACTAAGCAAGCACCCTCACATCTGGTGTGGGAGGACAGTGTCAGATACAATTTTAAGTTTCAGAAACTAACTTTTGCCAATATAGCTGTGATAATGATATCTGTAAATACCATTTAGAGACAGTTTTCACTCCTTAAGATTGCACACGAGCCTGAAAATCTTGGGTTTTTTCTTTATCAGTGTGCTACCTTCTTGACCATCTCGTATCAAATATTGCTATAAATGTTAGGTGAGCCAGATGCCTTAAACACAGGTGAGAAACGCTAACATTGTTGGCCAAACAAGTTTTCATTACTAATGCAGACAACAAGACCTTTCACTCCCACCAACTCTATAGGTTTTAAAACGACGTAGGAATCTGCTTACAACTTACTGTGTATAGTAGATCCTCTGGAGTTACAGGACTGATGAAAATGGTACGGAGACATCGCAGGCAAGCTTCAATAAACTTCAAATCTGGCGACAGTAATCCTATAAATATAGACAAAAACTACTATTCAGTTTCATTCTCTTTGCTTATTTGAGTACTTTAGGAACATTTACTAACATAGATCCATTAAGGGAAAAGTACCTTGCAATAAGGCTGGGATAATATGGCAGTCTAGTAGGGATTTGACATTATTCTCTGTACCCATTGCAAGGCTTCCGAGGACCACTGCGCATTCTGTTCTCAGTTCTGTGCTGGAGGTTTCTTGCTGAAGTAAATACAGCAACCTGGAAAGAGAATTATTTTTAGAGGAAAATTCAGATGGAAGAGAACTTTTAAGTCTAGTAAAAAAAAAAATAAATCTGAATCCTGCTATGTAAAGAAGATTAAGTCCTTAAAAGAAAGATGAAGAGTGAACAAGAGTAAGACGAACACTTTATTCATAAGAACTTTTTTGCAATGTGTGTTCCTACACAGATTTTACTTGCTGTTATGGTAGAAAGATACCACACTGTTTTTTCTAAAAACGTAGTGTCACAGTACTGACATCCGGGATGAGGTCTTTCAGGATACCAGGAAGATCCCAAATTTCAATTAAAGGAAACGAGTCTGCAGTTTGACGTCAATGGGAAAGGGAACCTCATGCATCTCCCCTAACACCTAGGGACATGATTACCGCTATCGTGATGATTGTTATCTTTGACAGTGATTTCTTCTGGGTCACGGTTGCAAAACAATTCCATCATTAACCACAAGCATGGGGGCTAAGAGTGATCTGAGTTTTTAACATTGAGAAATTATCATATCTGAACATAAATTATGTTTATAAGCTTAAGATGAAAACCGTTTAACTAAGAGCTCCCACATTACATAGAAGTCTGAGCAAAACTTTAACAGGTAAGATGACTTGGACATTGAGATACAATTCTCTCTGTATATGTAACATACACAGTCACTTTTCTAGATTCACTGAGCTAAGATATAAATATTCTCAATTTAGTAACACACTACTCTGTCTAGTTTGAAAAGGTCTCTCCTAAAACCAGGCAATACACTGAAGCCTTCTCTAGGAGCAAAAAGGAGCCAAAAGCCAGCTTCTACCCCACTGCTGAAGGGAACAGAAGTAGTTACTCAGGTAAACAGATCCCTGAACAAAATGTCCCAAAAGCTGACTTCCTTAATCAAAGGCAAGGGAAAAAAATAACTGGAAACACAGTAGCTAAATGCAATTTAGGTACATGGGACTGGAAAGGGCCACCAAGGGAAGTGCAAGCAGCCCCACACCAGACAGTAACACAGAAGAGTACTTCTAACACCCACCCACCCCCAAATGTTTCCCAGTTACATAAGGCAGAAATTGCTTCTTAGAATCCCCTACATTTGAAACCTAAAGTAAAAGGCCAACAGACATAACTACGGCATGTCACTGGAAGAAAGCTATGATCAAAGGTCTCTTCAATATCTGTAAGCAGCACATTCATTACATAAAATTCAGACTATCACAGGCAGTAGATAATTTACCAAGCTCTTGGAGAAGGAGAACAGCAAAATAATCCCCCAGTATTCCCTAACAATTTATTTGGATGAAAAATTTTCTGATTGCAAATCTGCTAGGAATCTGCTTTGCTCTAAACGCAGGTTTGACAGCAGCCAGAAAGTAGAGGTGTGCTATTATAACTCAAAGCACACGTGTACCCTTTTTGAGATGTAGCTAATCTTATGGTGGAAAAAAGCTCCAAAACACAAACACATACTAAGGAGATTAAATATAATTTCTTCCTGAACACAAACGAAACAGTTGAAATGTGGCACAAAATTAATGTATGAGATGCAAGCAACCCCAAAAGCACAGATATCTTTTCTCCTTTCAACTTCCTTCAGATTCAAAGGATCAGACTGGCATGAACTCAGAACGGCACAGATTGCCAGAATCATTGCTGTTTTCTTTAATCTACTCCTTCCACAAACTTATCAAACGCATCCAGGTTCTTTGTCCCTGCTTATCTATCTGAAAGGCCATTTATTCCTGATATTTAGAAACCTCTTCTAATTTCTTGTACAAATCTATTCCTGACTAATTTACATAAATTTAGTATTGCATACATATCCTTTAACTTGTGTAATTCTTCTCATTTCTTACAGCGACTAGCTAACGGTCCGGAGGCCCTTTGACCCAGACTGCCCACATGGCTCAGTGGAGCTGATCCTGTTTGTTCTTCATTTTATTGTAGGCCCCTTTAATATTGACAGAGCAAGGTATGTAAAAAAGGCTCAGATTATCAGCTGTTCCACAAAAGCTTATCTCACACATCATTTGCAGAAACTCAAAATTAAGCGTACCTATATTATCGGCTTGTGGAAAAGGAACAAAAATTATACTTAAGACAATTAAATTACATGTTTCTAAAGCTACAAATTCTGGTACTGTATTCTTTGAAGTATAAGCTGCGCTACGTTCAAGGTAAAGATTAGTGCTGTTTCTGAAAGACTACAGAAGAAGCAAAATACATAATCAGTCTTATGCAAAATCATCACAAAGGAAAAAAAGCATTCCACTTTCAATCCGAATGGGACAGAATAACCTTGCATTACTATTACTTCTTTATAGACAGCTGGTTTTGGTCTCTGCCTTCTAGATCAGATAAGGATAGACAGGAAGCAGAAGCTTCTTTGGTAATGTACAAATGCACTGTGTGATCCTGGCTAAAATTCATCCTTGAAAAGATGTTAAGTTTTTTCTGGACGCTGAGCTACTATATGGAAAGTGCAATCTCATCTACTGTTCTAACTCTGATTGACATTCGCTAATTGCCAAGAAAAATCCCTTACTGTAGAAAATAATTTGACAGGAATTACCGTGAGTAGATCAGAACAGGAATTAATTTATTGCAGTAACCTGTACAGCTGTTTTCTTTTAATACCAGAGATTTGACTTTACTCGACCCTAACTTACACACACACATTTTGTAAGCTAACCTTGCAGAACAATTTTCAATATGTTCTATTTGTAACTCCACTGCTAGAAACAGTCACCTATCTTCTATAATCTGTATCACTTTATTTCACAGGAAAATTTAAACTTTTTTCCCCCTGGTATTTAAAAAGCAAGCTGACAGATTTGTCTTTAAAGAGTTGGCAATTTAGAAAACACACTGACAACCACCCAGACCAGCCAAGAACAGAAATCAGCAGAAACATACATATAATCTTTCATCTCTGCACAAGGAGTAAAGAATAGAAAGTTTTAAGTCTGTTACCAAAACGATTCAGCTTCAGGTATAAGTAGTTTATTAAAAGTTACTTTTTACAATTATTTTAAATGATACAGTATACGATATAGTAATTTTAGTAAGACTTAAGGCACTTGATTCCTGCT
>NW_008824803.1:737737-753679 GCF_000699105.1 Pygoscelis adeliae
GTTTTCACTATGCTTTCTCAGTCTGCTGCTTCAAATGTGTAAGTGTTAGAACTCTTCAGTGACGGTATCTGTAAGGACATATCCAGGCTCACCCCTACCTATACTGCAGTAAGCAGATCTACTTATGATGCAGGAACATAAAACTGAATCATGTAGTTTAATTCAGTATGTACAGAACAAACATGCCATCAAGCAACATAAAACAACCTCCGAAATGGGAATAAAAGGCTCCATTTTTCCCCAAATCCTCAACCATACCCCAAGACAAGTGTTGCAGCAGCATGCTTTAAGTTGGGTTGGTTTTTATGGACTAAGCTGGGAAATAAGTTCCAGAGTGCTGGGGCAAAGACAACTTGCCATTAGCATCTGTCCCCTTCCTGTGAGAAAGGCCTCACTTATACATTATTACTGACCACTACTAATTTGGAGATATGCTAAGCTTCATTTCAGAATTATCTGAAGGAGTGCTGTTACAGAAAAATACCTATTCTTAGATTTAAGATCCGCAAAGCCTCTCCCCAACCAAGAAAAAAAACCCCAAAACAAGAATCAAGACTAAACCAATCCTTTACTGATTATTTTCTAACAAGCTTAGTAAGCCATTCAACAAGCTTTTCAGACATGGGGTTGTCTGGGGAATACTAGGAGACTCCTCTGATGTAAGTGTTGGGAAATATGGATCTAATTACTAATTAAAACTTGTCACTAACAGTCACTTTTTTTTTAAATAGCTTTCAATAACCTAGACGTCAATTTAGAAATGCAAGAGTATTTCCTTCCATTTTCACTATGAATTCCTGAAAACCTGCTCCGAGATGCATCTTCCCTGTACAGATCACACCAATAGCCTTCTCTGATTATTAAGGACTTCAATAAGTAATCTGTTCCTTATATCCAGAAATGTTCACTCATAGAATAGAATCATAGAATTGTTTAGGTTGGAAGAGAGCTTTAAGATCAAGTCCAACCGTAAACCTAGCACTGCCAAGTCCACCACTAAACCATGTCCCTAAGCACCACATCTACATGTCTTTTAAATACCTCCAGGGATGGTGACTCAACCACTTCCCTGGGCAGCCTGTTCCAAGGCTTGACAACCCTTTCAGTGAAGAAATTTTTCCTCACATCCAATCTAAACCTCCCCTGGCACAACTTGAGGCCATTTCCTCTCGTCCTATCGCTTGTTACTTGGGAGAAGAGACCAACACCCGCCTCGCTACAACCTCCTTTCAGGTAGTTGTAGAGAGCGATAAGGTCTCCCCTGAGCCTCCTCTTCTCCAGGTGAAACAACCCCAGTTCCCTCAGCCTCTCCTCATAGGACTTGTGCTCTAGACCCTTCACCAGCTTCGGTGCCCTTCTTTGGACACACTCCAGCACCTCAATGTCATGTCCTAAACCACTTTTTTTTTTAAAGGGATTTTTACAAAATCCAAACACACCTTAAATTCTGAAGGCTGTTCTCTTCCAAAAAAAGCAATTGCTATTTTCTTTCCTATTAACACTCTGCACTTGGAACAGATGTTACAGCTACGTTAATGTTAAATAGTGAAAATGAAACACGCTGACTAAAATCTATAGTCTTTCTATGTGTTTAAAATGGAAATCCTTAACTAAGCTTTATAATTAGTGAAGATGAAAATTAAGTTCTGATTTTACATACAGTTAAGTTTTTGAAATATTAATAATATCCTTTTCTAGATCTTTAAAATATGCTTGTGTTTCAGATGAGGTTTTCAACAGAGTTAGACATCCATATTATAACATTTTCTGTTTCTTTCTTTAAAAGAGAGAACTGACACCAAGTAATGTTGAAAATTAAGTAGTTAAATGACAAACTATAAAATTACGGAAAGTTTCAAGTGAGGAGAACCCATATAATTGATAAATGATGAAACTGTGCATTAATAAACTGTTGTGAAACAGGACGGCCAAAGACCACATCCTCCTATTGTCACAAGAAACACAGGGATAGCACACTACTGTACATTCTGGACTGGTCTGTTGTTTCCAGGGTCTAGCATAGACAAATTCACCAAAGATGTTTGTAATACATTTCTCCCATGTATTAATATTAAAAGGATAAAAAGGTAGAAAAATGGCATGTACATGCAGGGGATAAAAGGGAAGGTCATAATTTGGATTTTGGAAATTAAAAAAAAAAAATTACTAAGGTACTTGTTCATAGTCCACATTTTTTAAAAACACCATGTCCCTGCTTAACCTGGATCCCATATATCCAGCCTTATCCCTTATCAGCCAGCCATTCGACTTCTACGAAACCTGCAGAAATACTGGAACAAGGCTCTGCTAGAACTATCATAACTCACTTTTGTAGAACCTGAGAGCCTCAGGAGAAACCAAAAGCACAGAACAGATATTCTAAAACAGAAAAAGGTGCTAATATTCTTGTTGACTCACTCTTCAGTCTGTGATCCTGCAGTAAAGCTCATTACAATGAGACAGGAAATGAAATAAAGCTAATAGAAAGATCTTGCAACATCTTTATGAACATTAATCCAAGGTCTGATGCTAAGTAGTTTAAAACACAGTATTTTGACTTTTTCAAGCTTCTAGAAGGCTTCCCTAAGATATTTTCTTCTAATGTTTATACAGAATATAATTTCTTCCATTTGTCCCTGCACTTCTAAGAGTAATTAACTGATTAAAGCCTCTGTGTCTCAGATGTCAGTAATGGTATCCAGGCAATCATATCTAAATGCGGTAGGACAGTAAATCCATCCAGAGAGATACTTCAATGAACTCCATGAACAACTATGCCTAGAAACCAAAAACAAGGTCAGCTGGAGGCATGATGTATTTTGAAGAACTGACAGGGATTCATCTAGGAAAACCACACAGTATTCTAGATAAAGTAGAAGCCTGTCAAAGACAGTAGCAGCTGAACAAATGGTAACTACAGTGGCTTAGCAAGGAAGATAAACAGTTCAGATTTTCCTTTCTTTTGAAGATTATTGAGATGGGTGTGGTGCATCAGAGTTGTGCACTATAAGACAGACTTGCATGATTCAGACCTCATCAATCCGGTCTGTACAGAGACCTCACAGTTAGCTAAAAAATAACAGAAATTTACTCTTTGACATTCCATCCCACTTACAAGTCACAAAAATCTCTAAAGTTCTTAAAATACCTGGGAAGGAGATGAAACTCAGCTGTTAGTAAAAGAACACTTTCAGCACTTCATCAAGCCCCATAAGCAGGCATGCGGAAAAAGAGCTCAGGGTAACAGTTCAAGTCACAGTACCATGAATCTTAAACCTTTTATCAAATTATATGAATAAATAAGAGCTTTAATTCAATCATGACTATCTGAATATTATTAGTCCCTCACAAAACAGATGAATGCACCATCTGCTGGAATTATCATGATTTCTTATTCTACCTTGGAAGATGCTTGTCTTCCAGTCCATTGCAAGAAGGCCTGAGAACTATACCATGGAAACATATGCGATGAATGTACAGATGAAGGTACTACTGCGGCATATTATTTACTGTTGGCTTACAGAATATTGAATAAAAAGTTAATGCGTGCGTAGAAGTTGACCTCTGAAGACGTGGGAAGTCCCAGTGAGCATCAATCCCAAACTGTGAACTGAATTAAAGTATGAGAATAGATCAAACAAGATATGGCAACATACAATTTTTTTTAAAACTTCTCCTTTTAATGCATTTTAAGCATTACTTTTCAAACAGCGTAACAGGAAGCAATCACGGGCCACAGAATTTTCCAAAGCAAGAACTAAGTATCATTTTAAAAGTACACAGAATAATTTCTGTAAAATATCTGAAGTGACAAATTAAATAGTTATGGATTCTTACGCAAGAGGACTCAAAAATATGAGTGATTTTTATGACTGTTAGTCAAAGAAATGTATCCTAAACTGAGATGTCACAGTCTCACTTCTGGAAGCGACAAGTTAATTCAAAATCTCCAAAAGTTGGATCCAAGGGGCCTGGGCTAACTCTACTACCAAGCTAAAAAAAAAACTACTAAGCAAAGATAACTGCTTCTGAAAAAGTTCATACAAAGTAAATAGTACCTGTCAGTTTTTTAAAAAAGCCAAGTCAAGAAATGTGATGGTAGGACTCAGCTTTGAAATATACTATGGAAAACGTTCCAACTACTTAAATGTCTGTAAAGGAGACAGTAACATAAACACTCCACTGACTTGGATTAGAGAAAAACACCCTTCTACTTCTACAGTATTACAGTGCTGCAAGCAGTAGGGAAGTAAGCTACAAAGAAAGCTTTTCCTTTAGGAACAAAACAAGGAGTCTCAGCTGACAGCTCTAGTAATTTATTCTAATGCTTAGACATCTTCACTTACATTAATATTCTATGATTTGTTCTATATACATCACATAACTTGCATCCAATCTGATTTTTGTTCACTTAACTAAATCCAATGTTGGAGCCTTATAATATCTACTGAGCTGTAAGAGGTCTGAATTAAAAAAAAAAAATTTTCATGTAAGAGTAAATAAGGACTACGATCATGTTTTTCCTCACCTTTCTCTTTAATGATCAGTTCCACTTGAAAATAACTCTTGCTATTTTACATTGAGCCAGTGCAGTCTGATTCACCTTTTTATAATACGGGTACTTTCATTCAGCGTATAACACTCTGCTAACCGTCTTCCTAGTTCTTATCCCAAGGTGCTATCGATTCTTTAAAGTTGTTCACATGCACGTACTTTCAGAGTAACTTGAAGGATATTGAAGTTGCTACAGTATGGCCTCTCCTTTTTGTTACCAGATAAAAAAAGCTCACATCCAAGTGCCTGAGCACTATCAAATCTGCAGTCTGTATGAGCTAAATTTATTCTATTTTTCCCCCTAAGACTACTCCACGAGCCATTTAGCAAAAAATAAATACATCCTTTCTTCGCAGACATTTATACTAGAATATGTGGGATCAACACACAACCCCTGAAAGCCAACAGAGGTAAATTTACACTAGCAACACTCAAAGCTTTTAAACTTACACAGTGAATTACACTGATTCAGTTTAGTATTATTTTAAAGTGTGACACAAGCTCAAATAATTTATAGGACTAGGTCAGTTGCCTCCATCAAAGACAGACTATTTTTGAGATGATACAAGCTTCTTGTTTTACAAGAAATGTGTTAATAGGCGTTATATAAAGCAACATCTTCATCCAGTCTTGCTTCAACCATCTCACCACTTTGCTCAAGACTGATGTCTTATAAGTTCATTGTTGAATTGTTCATTCCATTTACCTTTATAAACTACCAACATGCAAACTTTATTCTAAGTGTTCCAGAAATTCCTGTGTGGAAATATTTTTTTCCATGTTAAAACACCAATGGATCAGGCAGCCTATGACCACCATCTGAAAAACTACTGTTCATTTAGACAAACCAATTTTAAAAGGTTTTTGTCTGAGGACGCTAAGCAACCTTAAAACAAAAATTAAGTTATGTTTTGACTTCCCATTCACCTGCATTTTTAAGTTCTCCATTGTATACAAAATGGCTACACGATATTCCCACTCTGTTTCATATTACCGCCCAACATTCAGTATCTGCACATGGAAGAGGATGTCAAGAATACGTTTTTGAATACTTTAACAGATGTGTCTCTTACAGCTCCTTAGGAACAGACACCATGAGATATCATAAAGCTACCTTTTACATGTTTTTAAACCTGAAACTTAAAATTCTAATAAAAACACACAATTTAAAAGCTGTCATTAGAAGTACAGCTTATATTAACAACTTCCTTTTTGCTAATAGAAAAGCCACTTCAGAGAGAGAAGGTTGCACAGATTTTAAACAAAATCAGCTTTAGTACAGTCCTGCTGACTGCAAATATTTGCCTTGACTCATGTGTACTTCATAGCTGGCTTAGAAGAATACCTTCTTCCAGTTATACATAACTCTCATGGTGAGGGTTATTCCTCATAAAAAGATGTATAATTATATAAACAGGCCCCAACTCCTGACTTGCTTTGAAGAAAAAAGCAAGGATAACCACAGGAGGCCTGTTAGGGCCTCTGCTCTCCACCTCTTTCACCACTCTAGAGCAAAGGAAGCCTTTAAAAATACCAGCATCGCAGATGCAGCTCCTTTACCTAAGCACGCAAACCACTAGGTTTGGGCACAGATCCCTACCCTATGGAGTACCTGACACAGAAAATCCCAATGCGAAGTGCAGCCAAGAACAGAACAAGGCATCAGGAAACAACTGTGCCTTGCTCTTGTAAAGATGTCCAAGAAGTTTGGACAAAACACCTCATTAATGTGCATGACAGACCTAGTAATACTATGTCCAAATGTACTGTCCAAGCTCTTGAAAGAAAGCTGGTAACATGCCAGAGATCATGAATGTTTCAAAAGATGTGCGTAATTGATAACTAGTACACTTCTTATTAACACCACCAGCAGCAGTCATACAGTACAAGTTGATCTAACACCTTACAGCTTCTGCAGTCAGCAGGTAAATTAGGTGGGAACTGAGGATCACAGAACCAGAGCTGTAAGGAATCTTGACAGATCCTCTAGTCACTGACCTTACTCCAAGGCAGGATCATCAATCATTAAATCATTTGAAGTTACTGTCTTGCTTGTTTTTCAATACTTCCATTGCTGGAGATTCATCACTGTCACCAGCAGCAGCCTCTCAGCACTGCAAGGTGTAGATGTACATACATTTCTCTACTGCTATGGGGCAGTCTTGCTCTCTCCTTTGTCTGTGCTCATCTGTCCATTTTTTTTTTTTTTAACTCAACAGAACAATACTTGCTCTTTTGTGAAAGTTAGTTTTTCTGTGATTATTGAGCTGAAGCAGTTTTCTGTGCAGTCACACAAACATGAACACAAGAAGTGGTAGTAGGATGATCACAAACGTAGAGGGGTGGTTCTGTGAGATAACCCTCTGTCAGAAGAAGAGACCTGTTAAATCAGCTTGGCTTTTCACCTCCACCTTTACATACACTGCCTGGGTCAGAGCCACCACAGGCATTTTCATTAGTGTAACAAAGTCCTAATCCCAAGGCAACAGATAGAGGAGATGCAAGCCACAAAAGCTGCACTTCTACCAACAGAAGTTTTCAGACAAAGGAACGCAAGAAAGGAGTTGCTACTGAGCACTGAGGGATTAGGGACAAGATTACTCCAGAAATACTAATTTCAGAGAAGAAAGACGCCAAGCAAAAACAAAGAAAAAAGCTCAAAACACAGGCATGAAGCTTGAAGGCCCATTTGAACCTAAGTCATCACCTCATCAGATTATGTTTAAAATGGAAGGTAGCATCAGGACAACAGGTGCTAGCACATTGCATACTCAGCAACCCTTCTCTAAGAAATAGACCCCCACCTGCAAAAAAACCCAACTCCATCTCATGTTTGTGCTGTGTACCCAAATGGTTTCCCACTGAAACAGACCAAGTTGAAAAGATACCAACACTGGAAAGCAAACTGGAGCTCAGAACTTTAGTAGAACCTAGTATTTTCTGGCCTTGGACACTATCTTGCCAAAAACTACTTTATAAAAGATGTAACAAGCTAAGAAGATCATAATTATTCTGTGCATCGCTGTCCTGGTTTCAGCTGGGATAGAGTTAATTTCCTTCCTAGTAGCTGGTACAGTGCTGTGTTTTGGATTTAGGATGAGAATAATGTTGATAACACACCGATGTTTTAGTTGTTGCTAAGTAGTGCTTACACTACTCAAGGACTTTTCAGCTTCCCATGCTCTACCAACTGAGAAGGCTGGAGGGGCACAAGAAGCTGGGAGGGGGCACAGCCAGGACAGCTGACCCAAACTGGCCAAAGGGATATTCCATACCATGTGACGTCATGCTCAGTACATAAACTGGGGGAAAGCTGGCCAGGGGGGCCACTGCTCAGGGTCTGGCTGGGCATCTGTTGGTGGGTGGTGAGCAATTGCATTGTGCATCCCTTGCTTTGTATATTATTCTTCTTATTATTAGGATTTTATTCTATTTCAATTATTAAACTGTTTTTATCTCAACCCACAAGTTTTCTCACTTTTACTCTTTCCCACCGGGGGCGGGGGAGTGAGCGAGCAGCTGTGTGGTGCTCAGTTGCCCACTGAGGTTAAACCACAACAATCACTAAGCACACCAGGTCTCTCTCCTGGAGAAGAGATAAACAACACACCTTCTTCTGCAGTTAAGAAACATCTTGTGCCAAAACAATTCATATAATCATTACTGATAGATGTATGGCTTTGTCAGAACAATCAAACCGACTCTTCTTCAGAAATACTAGTTTACAGTTTTAAAATGTTTTTGTTCCCCAGAATATCAACTGACCAAGGGAAACAACAGATCCCTAGCCTTCTGTAAAATGCAATTTTGCTATCCTAAAAAAAGACTTTGATCTCTTTATTGGTAAGTATTTAAAGTCAAGGAAAAAAAGTTAGAACACCCAAATCTGATACTCAAAATTGGCACAGGTTTTTCAGAGCTTAAGTTATTTATACCTTTTTTTTGTTCCTACCAGCTTGATTTCTAAACACTGTTCATCCCCGTTAGAAACAGAGATCCTATCACACATACTAAGACAGGTTATCTAGCATATCAAAGTCCAATTTATCACTCAAAACTCAAAAAATAATAATATTGCAAGCTTCATATCTGTCACTTCACTAACATTTCTAGAGTTGCTCTTTCTCTAGGCCTCAAACTAGAAATCTTTCTTCACATGTCTGCAGGAGCAACTGCAGGCATGCTTCATCCCCTCATGCTTAAGAATGGTTCGGGTTTTATTCTCTCTTTAACAAATGGTGTGGCACGGACAAATTAGACAGGAAGGAGTTGCCATCTCCTTTCCATAAAAGGGGTAGATCCTCCACAATCAGTTTTCTTCTCCCTCTTCCATGTCATGAAAGTAACTAGCTGCTCCCTTTTCCTCATAGGAAAGCATGTGTGGTGAATCTAGAAACCCCGCCCCCCCCAGTTCTTCATATTTTTATTACTGTAGCGAATTCTGGGTTTGTACAATTCATCAGAACTGGCAACCCTGCAATATTCTTCATCCTTTATCAAGAAAAACAATCCCCAGCTACTAAGGATTTTTTTTTACCTTTTTTAAACTATTTGTTTAACAAAGAAACTGAGAAAATAAACCATCAGATACAAAAATAGTCAACAGCAGACATCATTTACCATCAGTCACTCAGATAATAGAGAAAAAAACCACATAGAGGTTAAATATTTCTCATACCAGTTTCCACCATTCATTGCCCCTTTCCACTTCACAGTAGCAGAACTTTTCCAACAAGAGAACTCGGTTTTGGTGGCTACCTTAAGATCAGAAACTAGAAAACATTAAAAAAATCATCTGCTGTCATTGCTAAACCTAATCACATCTGCCTAGTAACCCAGCCTTAGACTGTAGTGAAAACTGATGGCTGTTTGTTCTATGAAACACTTCAACGGCTTTACTGTCCCAGGTACAAAGAAGAAAAAGTCATGTCAGACCTATGCAAGTTAACTCCTAATCCATCACTGTGCTGTTCCTTCTTTACCAAAATTCAGTATCAGTTCCATGGATCAGTGCATACCTCCAAAGGTGGTTTAGAGAACCTCTGTCTAAAACCATTTTGGGATAGCACTGGGTTCAATACTGCTATGTCTAATCCTAACCAGCCAGTAATAAAAGAGATTTGCATGACGTGCACCAAGCACAACATATTTGCGCAAATACATCTTTCATGCATAATTTCAGCATATAAAGTTAGAAATTAAGAAATTAAGACTTTCATTGAAACCACACCCTCACTCATAAGGAAACGCTCCCTTATGAGTGAGGGTGTGGTTTCAATGAAAGTCTTAATTTCTTAATTTATAAATATATATAGCTAACGATGGATTTAGACCTGAGTACTCGGGCAAGTACTAATACATCCTGTCTGTACAGGAGATGGTTCTGTCAAGCAGATACTTGCATTCCTACAGTTAAAGGATGGCCAGTCCTTTAGGAGTAGCATTATGAAAGGCACTAATTAAAAGAACTTCTAGAGCAAGTGCATGAATTCAAGGATAACCCCAAGGAAAAACTAGACATATAAAGGCAGTTCTTCATTAAATCAGATTACAGAATCACCGAATAGATGATGTTGGAAGGGACCTCTGGAGGTCATCTAGTCCAACCCACTGCTCAAAGCAGGATCAGCTACAGCAGGTTGCTCAATATTCCAGCCACGAGGCCAAGCTTTCCAGGACACAAACTAACAGACATACTTTCTTGGTGTTAAACTAAAGTCGTACTTGCTAAATGCACAAGCCTCTTGATTCCTAAATACCCAAACATAGGGAGTTTGTTACTTATCTTCTACTTAAACAGTAAATTAATTTTTTAACTAAGAACATTGTCTGACATTTATCTAAGTAACTCCAAGAAAAGCTGAAAGCAACAGGGTGGTTTTTCACCCTGCAGTCCTGCAACTACTCTCACAACAGTCAGCATCCCAGTATGAAAGTATTCAACATGTAAGGGTGCTCTTCTGCTATGCTCCATGCAGGATCAAGTATCAACATCATGGGTCATCTATGAATTTGTAATACCATACATTTAAACAAAGAATTGATCAGGATACTTGTGAGCTATGCAAAACCATCCTGCCTAAGTTCTCTTTTTAAATCTCAAAACAAAAGGAACACACACTCAAGCGTTTCAAACACTATCACAGATATGTGAATTCCTCTACTTACTTATCAGTACATCAGTTTTAATTTTTCCAGTATTTGCTAGCCAATACCGCATGCAAAATCTTCTTTACGTATACTTTTCTTATGTTTAATATAGACACTAGCCTATATAAAATCCTCTTGCTTAGCTGACAGACTTTGGGATGTAACAGAACCTTCCAGTTAACGGAGGTTATCTTCTCATCTTATTAGTAGGTTACACAGTTATCAAAGCAGCATTCTTATTTTTTGGCAAACTCTGAAAGAACACTGCCTGAAGGAATTTGATTATGTTTAACAATAAATTGAAACATAAAATTTCAGGGGTGTCCATGTTGGTGTGTTCATGGCCCTAGAAACAAGTTAAAACCCCAACAAATTCTTACTAGTTTTCACTTCTGCAGACAACCTAACAGAACTCAAATTTCAAATGATGGAACAGATAAGAGTTCATCAGCTGTTCTACATGTCATTTAAAATGTGCTCCAAATAAATTAAAAAATAAAAAACCCCCAACAGTTAAACAGAATGCCTAATAAATGACTTAGGGAAAGGTGAAAATTGACTATATAAAATTCTTTGAGGTGCACCTACCTAGAGATAGGCCTTTAGCTTTGGGAAGAAGTACACTACCACGTTACAGCTCCGAACAACTGACTTTATGCCTTAACACTCTGGAGAACAATCAGCTGGAAGTTAGAAAATTATTTTTGGTAAGCGACGAGAATGATTTAGTGTTTTTGTTGAAGGCTTTGGGTGGTCAGGTTTAAAATTTGATTTAAAAAACTCTGTATTCATTTTGGAGCAACTTGAAATATTAAACTCTCAGTAATTATTAGATAAGCAATAACTTGATTCAGCTAACATTTTTGACAAAATAGCACAGGTCAGAGCTTTAACAGGTAACCACAATGTACAGGAAGACAAAGCTATGCTCTGATGACTGGAATTTAAGATTGCCCTCTCTACGCTCCATCCACCAGATGAAGAAAGAGGAAAAGAGGAAATATGTCACAGGCTTGAAAGGCCCAGTTGTTGACTGGATTACAAACCACTGGATGCCATATCTTTCAGGGTATCAGAAAGTGGTCCACAAACTTGCAAAACAGAGTTACCAGGAACTTACGTGTTCATTTCATTGAATGTTTTTCTTTTCCAATTCCATCTCTGTAAGCCAGAGGCTTTAGACTGTTTACTGCAGAACTCAGAAAGAGCTTAAGAGCAACTTTTGCCTACAACAGAAACTAACCTACTCACCAATTCAGTGGCCTTAAAATGTGGCTGATGTGCAGTTTGTGGGAAAGTGTTATACAGGATGCCTCAAGGTACCACAGAATGGGGAGGGAAAGACTACTTAGCTTCTGAAGTTATGTCAAAGAATGGCAAGATATCTGGGTGGTCCTATAACCACTTAAGTGAGACTCCTTAGTTCCCCATGCCTTAGGTGTTATTAAGTGCCAATGATTATGATGACAATATGATTGTCAGCCTGGACTCCACAGTAAACAAGCGTTTTTCTAGCATCTATTATAAACTCCAACAGGAAGGGGCTTTGATTACAACTCAGAGGATTGGGAGCAAGCAGCACTACAGACTAACTGCTACTAAATGAACGTTGTTTCATTAAGTCAGAAGTCCTATCAAGATGACTTAGAAAAGAATAATTTACATTTGAACTGAAGACTCAATCATTTTCCTGAGATTTAGGAGGTAAGAGCAACAGACAAAAAGCTTTAAATACCGAACTTGGACTCCGAAGAGGTGTCTGACATGTCAGACACCTCTTTATTTGTTCTTATAAAACCGTCAAGTGAAGGAGCACACCAATAATTAGTACGGACTTCCTCATTCTCTGCTAGCACTTGTGTGGTAGAAGGAAAAAAAAATAGAAAATTGAAGGACAGTACAAGTAGTAAACCATTTTTAGGCAAGGCTGACTTTTTGTTTTAAGTTGGCCAGCCACTGAAAGAACTCTGTATTAGGGCATTAAAATACCTTTTTTCCCCCTGAACTTTAGAAATTTTATTTTCTGGGACTGCTACTAAAAAGTAACAGTTTCAAAAAGTAAAATTTCTGCATCCTGACAGAGGTGCCAGAGGCCAGCATTTCATGAGAAGGTAAAGGAATAACTCTCATTCTGTAGAGAGGAAGAGAGATAGAAAATCATTTCTTAAGAAACAAAATCCACATACAGGCTGGCTACATTTATATTCTTAACATCTAGGACCATGTTTGCGTACACATTTGTACAGTTCTTAACTCTTCTTAGTTCTTAAGTCCAGACATGGCAATTCTGCAAGCTTTCTTCAATCAACTTTGTTTTTCTTAGCACCCTCTTCAGAACAAGTGGTCAAGAAGTGACCATAGGTCACACTGAACTTAAAAGGGACAAAAAAATTCCATTTAAGGTATAGATATATCTCCCTTTCTAAAGATGACACCACTACGCAGTCAGCTCATGGACTCAGGAGGCCCCTGGGCTAGAAATGACAGTGATTCAGCCGTTCTTCCCCAGCATTTTCCTCCTGTAGGGAGATCTTCAAAGGACTTCGCATTTCTTTCCAACCAAGCAGCAGTCTAATATTTTAAAATAATAGGGATACTTCATACCTACCGGTAGTATTTGGCCCAATTCCAAACAAAAGATACTTCCTAGACTTGTTTCCAAACCTCATGAGAGTCTGTTCTAATATTTGAACATACTGTTTTCTTTTCCACTAAGTGACAGAAATCTGAAGGGGTTCTTTGGGTCTAAAGGGTCTCTTCTGAAAGCTTGCTGGAAGAATACTTGGGGAAGAAGAGAGAAGCAAGAAATGAGTAAACAAGAAGATGAACCACAGGACAAAGCAGCAGCAGAAGAATTCTAACAATCCCCATGCCATTACAGAAAAGAATCAACTTCCCTTGGGAGACCGCAATCTAAATCTGTGAAAAGAAAACTGTTCTCCTCATTAACTTTGCAGAGGAGACTTAAAACAAAGAATGCTAGCTTGCTTACTCCTATTCTCATTGAGGGAAAGTTTGACTTTGCAGACTGGAATTCCAAAGGTTCCTGTACTCCAATGGCTTCAGCGGCCATTTCACAAATTAGAAGGCATGTCAAAAGCGCCAATTAATTCCCACCACCTTGTTAGAGAGAACAACAGAAGGAGTTCTCTAATCCAAATGGTCTATAATCTATTTAAGTCTGTCTGCAACACCTTGAGGAAATTCTAAAGCCTTCAGAAAGGCACTTTGGGGTAGATGATGCCACTTAAGTTTTAGCCAGTGAGATTGTCTTTTCTCATAATAACCCAGCCAATTTACCTTCATCTATACCTCTAATCTGAAAAGCCTTGACATTAGATTTCCTGTCATTTGAGGATAACTTGTACTGAAGTGAGGACAAGCGTGATAGTTTACCTTTTAAGATTTTCCAAACCCAGTCATTTATTTGCAGTTATAGGTTAACCATATAATTTACTTGGACAGCCAGAAGGCATTAACAACAAAAAAAAAGTTTGGATTTTCATTACTGGGCACAGAACAAGTAACAGCAGAAAGCAGGATAACTGAAGGAACATGAAGTCCTACAAAATTTAAGAACAGGCAGATTCTAGATTTGGAAGTTGGAGATCTTCTGTTGCTTTTAAAATGGGAACCACAAGAATCAATGGTAGTCGCAAGAATCCCTTAGGGCCTGCTGCTGAAAAAAATTTCTTAGACTTTACATAATCTTCAACAAATGTCCACTTCGATCTTTTCATCTCATGTGAAGTCTTCACCTGTTTATAATTTGGTCAAAACTGAAGATAATTCAGCAGTTTTTGTAGAGGGGGTTTCCCCGCAGTTAATTCCTAGAGAAATTAAAGGACTAGCCTTGACACAAACTCAGTCTATAAATGAGAAGATACTCCCCTGCAAATAAAATGCATTTTTTGACAAGCCAGAAGCTTTCTCAAGCAGGCCAGTTTGGGACCTAGTTGCCATTTTAAGCAAAAGGATCATAGGTGGGTCCCATACCGCTAGCACAAGTAATGCAGTGCTCAATGTTTTCCTTCTCCATTGCTGCAAGTTGTGACTGAAAGAAAGCTGGAGGACAAGAGGGGTGAAATGAAAGCTGTAGTGAACAATCCAGTAGCTAAAGTTACCTGTTAAAATTTGTACTAGTGGAATCAGGATCCAGAAAATGTTAACATCAGCTGAAGCAGTAATTCAGCAATAAAGTATGATCAATGGTTTTTAATCCTCTGAAGCAGGTAGAGAAGACAAGCAAATTATCTCAGATGTTTTTTAATATTTTTAAATTATATTTTTAACATAACCTTACACATTTTCACTTGTGAACTCACCAAGCAATTGGCTGAAGAACAGGATTAAGATACAACCACTTTCATCCATCATTAATATCATCAATGTCAGAAATTAGATTCATTCCTGAGCTGATAACGTTTAATAAAAATCACCAAGACTACTTTAGAGAATTCTATGAAATTCTAAATTAAAAGCGTTACTCAACAGCCTGTTCTGTAATACATGAGTTTAACAGATATTTCAAGTCTCTCTCAGTTACATTAAAGAAGTATGCAGTCAACTACAATCAAAGTTAAAACAAAAAAGTGCCTGTGATCTAAGGATCATTATTCCAGACCTGTTGTGAATCAGTGAAAAGGAGAGTAGCAAAGGACATACCTTGGAACTGCTCCCAAAACAATCAAGTTGGCTTTTTGTTTGTTGTTTCCAATTACAGCATTTTTCATATCTCTGTAAATCCAGAAAGAAAAACAAACCCTGGTAAATTATGCTGAGGTATTGAGGGCTTAATCTATAGAATTTACTATTTCCATGAAGGCTTATCAAGTAGACTTCCACATGTCCATGCTGCACCTACAGGACTAAGTAGGGCTTCAGGGCACAGTTTCCACAGCCCACAGATAAATACCCCAGAGCTCTGGGATTCCATTACATCCCAGCTTATGCAAGTAAGCAAAAACCCAAACTATCTTACATGCACACCAGACATGAAGAAGTCTCATTATTGAGGAAAACTAGATATACTGGTTCTTTGTGCCCATATATTCACTAGAATTCTAAAAGAAAAGAACACTATTGGTTGGGAAATCAAATGTTGGTAATTTAAAGTATTAACTGAATATTCTACTGGGTGCAGGAAAAGACAAGCTGGGGGGAAAAAAAAAAAGGAACAAGGAACTGTCACCAGTCTCCAGAGACCAGGCTTTCACTCTCCTCTTCACCACAGGCTTC
>NW_008824803.1:753733-769279 GCF_000699105.1 Pygoscelis adeliae
ACCTAAATATTTTTATGTCAAAATCCCAGGAATAAAGTGGAAACAAAAGCATTTTCCTGTCTGAGAGTTACTGCGAGGTTAAATACATTAAAGGCATTCATACTATGGTAAAGGAACAAGGGAAGCATTTTGGAAAGAGGACACTGGCTGCACACACCAAGAAGTCCTATGAAAATGTGTGGTTTGCAACCTTGTTGTTCAGAAAATTGCTACTGCATCCTGAAAACCATCACCACCTTTTTAAGATTTTTTTTTCTTCATATGAACATATTGGATATATATCAACATCCAGAGAATCTGAAAGAAAGCTAGCAAATTATGACCAGTTTCAGAAAAATCAAGATGACACATTTCTAGGAAACCTTCTAGTTGTAGGGACCTTTATAAGAGCAGAGAACAAAAACAGTCCAACTTCAGATAATTCTTTATCAACAAAAAACAAAACTAGATTGATTACAGTGTTAGTAGTTGCAAAATTGATAAATTAATTACTGGCTAACTATGCCCATAATTCATTCAAATTATTTGGGAGCTTTAGTGGTTGCTTTAAGTTAGCATCTTTTCTTGCCACTGTATCACTCTTTCACCTGCTATCTGTAAATTTTAAGAGATTTAGAGTAGCCCTGTTCTTTAAGATCCACCCTGGCCCGCATGAACACTACACAGTCCTTACATATCTATTGCACGTGCAAATTCCACTGCAATAAGCAGCTGTCCCAAGTGTTAAACTCACTTCATTAGAGTTACAAAAAACTTCTCAGCCAAGGCAGGCAATATCCAGACTGGCAGAAACAGAACCTTTACAAACCTCAATTAGTGAAAGGTAATTGCCCGTCCTTCCTGAAGTAGTTCTCCATGTGACTCACTCTCCCATTGCATACAGTTACCCGGCCACAGAAGAGTGATCTAGGAATTTTAAGCAAATGGATGCTGCCTAACTTCTCAGTTTTGGCTAGTGATCTTGGAGCTCCAACAAGGGAGCTGCACTAACTGCAGCTGAACACTGAACTGCAGTTCTGTGTATCTCTTAACACAGGCAGAGTCAGGAAACTACTTGACTTGTCAAGTAAGCCATTACTTAACAGGAATCTGCCTACCCAGCACACAATTTTACACAGCTGAGTATCAGCAGAAAATGTTGGACCTTTCTGTTCTATCTCCCCTAAGTTTGGTAACTTTACACCACAAGACAGGAGGTAGAGGAGAAAGAGCAAGATCAGAAGACAGGCTATGCTAGAAGCCCAAGAAAATTTAAGGAATGGAAATGAAGATTTCACTAAACTCAGAAACAGTACTTCAGTGGTTTCTATGCTGAACACTTGATATAAAAGTATCCTGGTCATTTTAAAAGGTTTTTAAAATACAAGAGTCAGTCCAAAACAGTGGCAGAAGCAATGATCGGATGTCTCAAAGGAATGGAAACTGTAACAACAGATGTGCTAGATTCATGTGCTAAACTGCTCAGGCCACTCTAGGACTTCTAAAAAGGCTACCTCTCCCTGTTATCCTTAGGCACCAGCTCTCAAAGTCATCAGAAAAGCTGCATCATATCACGTATCCACGAAGGCATCTTGAGAAGCTAAAGAGAAGGCACTTGCCAAGCACTCTGAAGAATTAACAAACAGATTTTGGTAACATTTTAATGCTCTGCTCAGGTGATTTTACACATTATTTTGTGTTTAAAAAAAAACAAACCAACAACAACAAACTTTTGTGACTCGTGCACCAACTCCACAATAGAATGGCTTGCTAACCTTATAACCATTTAATATGTAATAAGTACTGCCTATTAGAATTTGATTTAGAGACCCTTTCAGAAGTGGCAGGAACATGGCCAAGTTCCATAACACTCAAATTGAGACGTTTAGTGAGGTCACAGTCCTGATCTGTAAATGATTCAGATGAGTTTCTCCATCCTAGTTCATAAAGCTCCTCAGAAAGGTCATGGCAGATAGACAAGAAATATCACAAGCTTGAGATTTCTGACAAATCCAACACATGTACATTCGACCACTTCAACTTGCAAGCAAGTAAAATACCTTCAAATTGGTAAGGTGACTAAAAACTGTCAGATATAGGACTCAAAGATCACCATGTTTGTGTGCATTATGCCTTGGCACTCCCAAGTTCCGTGCCACACTTAGCTCTTCAGATTTGCCACTTACAGAAATGAACCTATTAAATACACAGGAAGCAGGTGGATATGGAAACCAAGAATATCCTCAAAGTGCCATAATCCAGTGTTGAATAATAGCAGACTTTTCTTTTGTTTACCATGAAAAATAATTATGATTCCACATTACATTTTATGGAGATTTTCTTGATCAGAAAGCTAATCTCCTTAAGAAGTAAAGTACCACCATGTGCTGTCCTAGTCTACCAGGTCCTTGGTGAATCATGAACCTTGGAAAAACTGAGAGCAACACCTTTATTTGAAAACATAATCTCCAACAAGTTTGAGCTTGACTGATTTCAGATCCAAGATGACATGAGATTCATCCAAGGAGAAAAAGCAGTAAAGGTCACTATCTTCTACAAGACACAACAAAGAAACCTCAGAAATTTGTAGTCCGAAACTGGACACCCACTTTATTTCGAACGTCATGCCCACTGCTCCCATTTCCTACTGTGAAAAAGAGTCCTTGAAACGAGGAAGAAGGAAATGGCAGCAAAAACACAATTACAAAGAGATGAGAACTTCAAAAGAACAACTAATCTATGGTGATTTTAGGCCTGATCTGTGAGAAGACTATGATCCAGAAGAGGGAGATACACAGGCTTTCCAATAATCAGCTCCAAGCTCTCAGGCAGGTTGTCAACCCTACTGCCAGGCAACAGCACAGTGTGAGCAGCTTCAGAAGAAAAATGCAGATCTTACGCATGTACCTAGTACATTCCAGCACTACTTAAGTTTCTCAGCCTCATAAAGGTAGCTTTCTATAGAGCCAAAAGACAAACCACGAAGCTTTCACATGACAGAGGTCTTAAGATGTGTTTGAGGTTGGTTGTTTTTTGGTGTTTTTTTTTTTAATATCCTGTGTATTAAATCTTATAGTTTAGATTAAAACTAAATTCAAACAAAATAACCTGAATTAGAATAATTTTAATGCATAGATTTAAAATCTGACAGCTGATATTAAATGTCTACATTTACTATAATGCAATAATTTATGTGGGAAAAAAATTTCAAGCAGGATAATATAGGCTGCCAACAATAAAATATGGCAAAGAGATCCTAGCTAAGCACTTGGAAATATTGCTTTCTGAAGTACTAAACCAGTGTTTCCCATCTCTTATTGCTTCTTAAAGAAATAAAAATATAGTTTCATCAGTTCAATCCTGTGACCACTCAGTTTTAAGTTATGAAACTAACTAGAGTCTGGAAAAGCAGAAAGACTTATTCTCTTCCTACAAACTCAAGAAAAGGGGAAAGAAATTATCAGGTGAGGTTTATCAGCTCTAACAATCTTTTGGAACATAGCAACCTAGAAGCAATCAGTTCAATTAATTAGCTATAAATAAAATGCAATGCATGCTAGTTTCGTAAGTGTATTAGCACAGTATGAGTGTTTAAAATATTTTAGGAGTACATTAAACTCATTCCCCCCCCCATCTAATTTCCACCCAAATGCAGCTCGACAAGAGTTACAAGAGGAACTAATCTGCCAATTGTGTATGAAGTTAATATGTTTTCATTCTGATGCTTATCAGAATTGTGTAATTGTTTAAAGGGACCAGATATAGCCCACTTCAGAGAAGCAAGAAGCAATATTAAATACAAAGGCCATATTTTACTCACAAATTGTTAAGTTTTAATGATTCCTAGCCAATAAAAAATAATATTATGAAATGTCTAAGTCCCGAGAAAATTAGCATTCTAGTCTGTCAATGTAAATTGTTATTGTTGAAGCAACTTAAGGTGCTGAACTTTGTCCTAAGCAGAAATTATTGAAGTTCAGCATCTTCATAAACCTAATTCTAAGTTTGGGACTCCTCTCACAAAAACACCAGAAGCGTCCAGTAGTTAGTGTGCAGTTCTCTGATTCCCAGCTGAGAAAGAACAGACCTCTAAAGCATTTCTAACAAGCCCCGATACCTGCACCTCTTCTGCAAAAGAGATCATGAGAAAGCAATATGGATACATGGACTCCTCAGTGAGAATTTGGTTTTACCTACATTTTTACATACAGTAAATCAAGTGCAAACATAAGAAATTTTAAAATTCTAACAGAAAGCCCTGGAGCTTTCTTATATCACCTTCTAGCAAAGCAACACAAAAGATCTTGAAACAAGCTAGAGTGACTTGATGAGGAAGCAGCTATAGGAACTACACAGAAGAGGGGGAAATAAACAGCCTCCATGGTATTTTCTCATCTTACGTCTTTTGAAAATAGAGTAGGTAGCCATATTTAAGAGGTTCCTAGACAGAGAAGGGTATCAAACATGAGATGAACAATCACAGAACAAAAAGTATTCCTAGATACTTCAAGCCAATGCTTTCACTTTTAATATTAAATAGTTACAAGAGATTCCGAGACAATTACGCACAGAGAGGAAGCATCCAAAACAATGCATTGTCAGACCAGAAGATTTATCTACCAGAGGCTGATCAAAATTGCAAACAATAGAATGACACAAAGCATCATTCTGAAAAGGTTTTCGAAAACTCAAAATGCAAGTATCTAAAAAGCTGAGTTACTGGTAGCTGATACAAGGACATAGCTCAATAAAAGCTGTCTGCACCAACTTCAGGAAAGTTTCTAAGTTTCAGTATCATATGAGCAAATGGTACCTGGACTGGCAGGACTCAAGTCAGAAGCTAACTGTGGAGCTAACAGTTTGACAATTATGCTTTCTATAGCTTTTTCCTCCTCTTCCTTCTCCTTTCCTCCCACTCTCCCATTTTTATGGACAGCAAAACAATCAACAACAGGAATTAATGACAAATTTTGCATGTTAAAATATGTCCATTGTTATTTTGACAGAATTAATTTCTAAGATGGACACTACTATGGCTTGAATATCTGTTAATTACCCAATAAGTGAGTGGTTTTCTACACCTTTAGCAGGGAACATGTTCGTACTAACATGATTACTAGTCCAACTAAGTGAATAAAATGTTAAAAACTCCTGCCAACTCAAGCAAACCACAGAAATCATAAATTAGCTTATTTTTAAGGTTAATCATCAGGTTGGGAAGAAAAGTTTCAAGATTTCTAATCCCATCAAAAAATATCAGTTGATGCAAAGAAAAAGATGATTTTACAGGAAAGAACAAAGTAGCACATAGAGACACTTACTCAACTTGTTTGAGTTTTAACACTTAGAAACTGTTACATAATTAACATACAGTGCAAACTAAACAAACTCAACATTTAAACAAGGAAACGCTAAATCCATGGTTGCTCCCCATCTTAATTCTGTACTCTCAGACACTGCATAAAATCAAAGTGCTGTAGAAAAATAGCATATGGCTATAATTACAGCAATGCAGAACAGTAGAATTTAACATACATAATGCTAAAAGTGATTGTTTAATCCAACTTCTCCATATCACAGTGCCACAGAAACCGCTTGAACCCCTATCTGAAGTATCCTCTTTGGAGAGGCAACTTACCTTGTCATAAGTTTTCTTGCCAAGGAAAGTCTACCAAATAGAAAGGTAAGCTGTTTCAATGATCCATACCTGTAGTTAGAAATATTTATACCTTATTCCTACCCTGAACCTAGCCTAGTTTCCAGTACTTATCTTGCTCTGTGTGTGTGTGACAGACTGAAGAAACCTCTCATATAAAATCTTTACTTTCATATAAGAGCTTACATCAGTCAATTCACATGCTAGCCTTCTATATCAAGCTCAACAACTTAAGCTCTCCATGTCTTTGGCTGCAGTTTCAACTCAAGTTCCTTTCAAATCTCTAGGTTGACTAACATGGGAGATGCTGCTTTTCCCACCTCTCTCTCAAGCGTGTTTCATTGCCTCATCCTTTGCACTGAGTCTGGAAATTGCGCTACAAGTTGCACGAGATCACTAATCAATAGAAAAATTGCCTACTCAACCTTAAGAATGATGTAGCTCAAATTTAAAATGCTTGAAGTCAGTGGAGGATGGGAGTTTAGCTAGCTTTTATTATGTAAACTTTTTAAACTAAAAAAACAAAACCACACAAACCATAGCTAGAGGTCTATTATCAGCATTTCAATTGCAGCATCAATCTCTGCTATTTAAATAAACTAGGTCATAACAGCAAAGAGAAGTGTGGGGAAAACAGCTGCAGTTCAGCAGAACTCTCGGAAACCGAGAGATCTCCTGCTCTGTGATGCCAGATCAGCAAAATACATTTTTCACAGCTATCCCGAAACAGCCAAACCACATGAAAAGAACAGCCTTCACCGCTGTTGCTTCAGATGAATGACCCAAACCATGAAATATAAGTAACTATGATATTTTTTTTTTTAAATGTCTATCTCCTCCCAGGGATATTTCCCCTCCCTGGATGAAGTAGCACCTTCAGCATTTAGCAGTATATTCCACAGTTGAAACAAAAATTAAATGAAATTTCATTAAGTAAAGAGTCATCCTGTAACACTACCTTTTTCTAGCACTATTTTTCATTCACTGTCTATGATTTAAAGTTATTCTTGTCCATTCTCCCATTTTAAGCCCACCACTCATTATCAAAAGAATGTTCTCCACCACAAGTCACTCACATAGAGAACTCTCAAGTTTCATTCAGTACAGGAAAATACCTTAAAATGGCCTTCCAGCACCTGCTTAGCTGTTCTCATATGTGAGCTTGTAATATTGTATGACACTGTCCACTTCAGCTTAGGCCAGCAATTACTGAAGGATCACCAAAACCTGTTAATTTGACATAGCTACTACCCATTAGATTATAATAATCTAAAGTCTTTCCAACATGAAAGTATAGCCTCAGATTTTTAGCTCCAAATAGCTATCGGCTAAGATGATGTACTGGCCTCCATATGCTTTAGTCATGCCTAAATTCCTTTTTCAAATGGGTGTTAGTAAGTGCTCACTAAGACAGAAACTCCGTAATTTATCTATATCCAAATAAACTCTTTCATTCTACATATGGGGGAGTTACTGGACATTTCAGACAATGCATGTTTGAAGTATGTTTTAGCAAGTAATTCTACCAGCTAGCCTTCCTGCTACTTTACAATTCCCAAAGAAAAAATAAAAATAAAAAAAATCTCAACACATTTAAACCATCAGTTCAGCACCAACACAGCACACATGCTGAAATCATTTTAATCATCTGGTAGACAAATTAATTGGTAAACACAGTTCTGTCCTTTGAACGTTACTAGAAATATCAACCTTTTACAGGGAGCTAGCCTAAAAGAACACAGTTCCATACTGCAAACTGAAAATGAGTTTGTTTTGGAAAGTAAGTAAATTCATTTTTTTTAATGATGATTCCAATCAATTTGAACTGGCAGCTTAGAAGCAAAAAAATCAAACTCCAAATATTAAGAATCACAAACTTGGTAGCATTGCTGATTTTGTGGCACACATCCCTCAGGCCCAACCTCTAGTTCAGTCTTAATAATACCCCACACACACCCCCAAAGGGCATAACAACTATTTCTCCCTCAGCTGCCTGCTACATTTTGCCCTCCCTTACAGGCAACCACCTCTCCTCTGCATTTGTCTAACAGATTAATAAAGTTAAGTTAAACTCTGAATGAACTCAGAGTATTCAACTGTGCTCAGCTTGAAGTTTGCCACTTCTAACTCAGACCTCAAGACTTTTGTGACCAATACTCACTTGATTTTCTCCAGCTACATCAGCTAGTCTGATAGAAGTTGTTTCTCCTCTCTCATCCTACTTACAGCCTGAAATCATCACAGCAACGGTATCACTTCTCTGAGGTTGGCATCAAGAGATGGATTTTAGAGAAAAGTGGCTTCATGCCCTCCTGAAAGGCAGCACTGAAACAGATTCATTAATCATCAATCCTCTCTCACAGACTCAGTGCGGCAACTGTAAGGCTTGAAATATTAAACAACCCTATTAGGCTAAAGACTGCTAGCCAAATGTAATAGGTGTACCTAATTTCCTAAAGTTTAGCCCACCTCTAAATATTACACTAGGAGTCACAATACATAACAATTTACTTGCAAAAAAATAGTATTATGCATTTGTACCTTTTGCTGCATTATAAAGGAAGCACAAAAGTGAGAAAGTATCTTATTCTATGACACAAACACACCTTCTTCCTATTGCATCTTCCCCTCTTCCCTCTGTATCTACACTATTCTTCCACCTGACTCTACAAAACCTATTATATTGAAAACCACTCTTCACAGAGCACTACTTAATTCTCAAATGATGTTTGAGGCCTTTCATCTTCTATCACTCTGAAAAGTTTGTCTAGCTATTAGAATCCCCAGCTTACCTCCTGAAAGGGAGAAATCAACAAATGGAGTAGTGCTCCTAGCACCCTCTCAGCCTCACCTAAACCTGCTCAAATTTCTTTCAGATTCTGCAACCTGAAGAACAAGCTTTCCATTTCCAAGCCACAGAGAGCCTATCCTGCAGTCCACAAAGTATCACCAGAAGAGACTCAGGAGCCTTTTCCTTCAGCACATGAATGACACTGCACAAAAACAATGCTTCCAAAAATTACATCACTTGTTCTTAGCCAATTAGACCTCAAAGTTCCCTACTGCATCTGAAAGAATATGCATTTACTACAGAGTACTGTCTAGCAGATAACAGAATCAAAAATGTACAGAGGCAAAGTATAACAGGAACAATCCTCTAAGGACTGCTCTGTTTCCACAGGGCCATTCTGGTGAAAACTGAAGCAAGGGAATATGCAAAGAATAAAACATGGCTCCTGCAGAAATTTTAGGTTTGGAAGTGCCCGTTGAGAGACTGAAAGTGTGATTGCATATGTTCGGGACGCACAATGTGAAAACAAGTGCTGTTCATTATTCAGTCTTAAAGAAGGACATGAAGAACAAGAGGCAGAAGGAGCCTCTTTGTAACTGTCTGAAGGGGGTACCTGTTGCTCCATTAGAACTGAGATGGGAATTTCTTCTCTTCCCACTCCATGAAGCTGACTCCTGTATTTCACACAGCTTTCCCTGCAGGCATGTGTGGAACACTGCACTGATGCTCTCATTCCAATTGCCATAGCTGAGAAATACAAGATGCTATTATACAGTCATCTAAACATGTGCCTGGAACATTTTTTTCAAATCCAAGAATACACAAATGAAAAAAGTTGGATGTAAAAAACACACAGTTTGAGGTGTTCCCAATTAATTTCAAACCAACCGACCACAAAAGAAATACAAGATAGGTTCCATGAAAGCAGTGTTACTACTTAAAATGTCGGGGGGGGGGTTGGATCTGGTTTGTGACTACCTTCTCGTATCTTCTGTTTGAAGAAGGCAGAAACCAGCAAGCAGTACAAAACATCTTCAGTCAAATGCAAGTACAAGTCCATTGTCCCTCAGAGGAGCTTTTAACACATACCTAACTTTGCATCCAAGAACCTACCGCAAAGGTAAGCCCATCTTGGGCTGAGTCTTCAAAACACGGAGCATAACCACTAACCACTGCAGCACTGTCAGTCTCAGGGACCCTAAAAACATAACTGTCAGATTCAAAGTAGTCCGCAAGTTCTCAAACACTCAAAATCATACTGTGTAGAAAGCATATATAACTAAAATTGAATATACTGCATAGGCCTGTACCAGTATTCCCACCACAGCACTAGACATGCTCCCTGGAAAAAAGGAAGATACCATAGACATACACTTGGAAATGAGTTCTTCAGTACCAAGTGCCATTTCTATAGGATGTTTCTTTCATTTTCCTGAGAAATAAAATGCTCACACAAGTTTGGAAAATGCTTGTCTAGTAACTCCAGCTGGCTGGATAAGCACATCCATAAAGGACAGAAACAGCAGTAGCATAGGAATTCTCAGTGCACCACAAAGATGATTATTTACAAGCCTTAAAAGATGACACCCTCTGACTGCTGAGGAACAGCCTGATGAGAAACAGTTGGGACCCTGAGTAAGCCAGATTTGTGAGAAAGAATGCTCCTTTCAAAACCAGCCCTTGAGACGGAATTACACAGCTCTCCATAAAATGACAGATTGCCTCTTTGAAGACATCAGGCTAAATGTAAGCATGACAAAACATCTCTCAAAGAAGCCCCTGACCAGCAAATTTTAAAGGACAAAAATAGGCATCAGTCTTGCATCTGAACAATGTGGTCCTGAGCATAAGAGCAGGTGAAAAGCAAATGATAGTCTAAGGATCATCACCCAGAATTGTTTAAAAAAAAAAAAAATACTGCCACACTGCAAAGCACAGGATGATGTTGTAGCACCTTAGGACAAATGATGCTCTTATAACAATGAAGAAATTTACAGAGCTATCTATGTTCTGCTCCTCTGCCAATAACGGCAAAACATTTAAGAGAACTTCTGAGAGAACACAGTATTTAATCCCCTATAATATCTGTTTGACATAGTCTATGCACTGTCAACACTAAATGTATTCGATAGCTGCATACCTGACATTAATGCTGACCTTGCAGAATGCAGTCAAAGCGTATTTGAGAAAATTTGAACTGTAGAACAGTATGTAGAAGATAAAGGTTTAGAAGAGCACCTAAGTAGACAGAAAGCAAACCTGTAAGACCTCTCAAGCATAAGCATGGCCACAATGTAGAGTTTATGTTTACAGAAGGAAACTACTATAGTAAGCCTGCTCATTTATAAAGACAGTAAATAGAAAGACAAATACATACACTGCCATACAGGTGTGGGTGAAGATGTGGGCCTTGCACACTTTAAATAGTTCGCTACCAGGTACAGTAAAAGGCAGTAGTCACCCTTGTAAGAATCTCAACACTTCAAATCCTGAACTAAAATTCATGATTTACTGGCAGGTACACACAATTCTCCCCTTCCTACCTACTATCAATACCCAGATGAGCATGATAGAAATGATGTGAACAAAAGTTCTGCAGGAAACTTGACAGTTTGAAATACAATCAATAGAACCACATACAGCAGTACCGGACAAAAGGGAAATGGTTTCTCAGTTTTCCCATGAGGACAAAAAGGAAAAAGCTCTTAGCCAGGTAAGACTTCACTGTCTATATAAAAGAAGATTCTGAAGACAACCTCTCTGAACAATTCATGGGAAAGAAACAAAAAGAAGAGATTTGATCATTTAAATACTTTCAGAATATGTAATTAAAAGCTTTCTCAAGTCACAAGATGACAACTGGATTGGCATGATTTTCAAGTTCAAGAAGCATTTAGCTTTATTTTACCTTTATCAAACCTCATTCAGAGTTGGTTTTCATTAAAATTACAAGGATGCAATTAAAAAAAGCCCCAAACTCAAGTTACTCATTCAAGCATCTTTAACAGCATATGAAGAACGGGACTACTGTAACTGAAGACAATCTGTAGAAACAAAGCCTGTTAAGACAGCCTATTTTCCGATCCTTGATATTCGTACAGTTCCACCAATCAAAATAAAAATCTAGGTCATCAGTATTTTCAGCCAGGATGCAGAAAAAATCCCAGCACATCTTAGGAATCAAAGATTTGCAGCAAAGTATGCAGAATATCTGGTAAGGCTTCTGACAGATGCTTCTGGTAGAACTGTAATCCTCTTCTATTCCACCACAAATATCAGTTCATTCCAACTTCAATACCTCTTCAGATACCCTGAATTCAAAGTAAGAAGGCAAAGCAGTATTTTTCTACCCAAAGAGAATCTTGGACTGACAGAAATTTTTTATATATACACTATTCTACATTCTATTTTTATATATGCACTTTTCTAAATTGGACTGTTTCGCACCCATCCACCAATATTCAGAAAATAACAAATCTGCCACATAGGATTTGCTCAATGTCAGGAAAGATAAACGCTCAGAATCAGGATTTTAACCAGAGCAGCACAAATATGGTTTACCATCCAAATCTGCCCTTTGAAAGCTATTGTGAAATAAATTGTATTTTCTTGTCTTTAAATGCAAGAAAAGCATCTCAGCATAGAATCCACTGACATCCACGGACAAGATGAAGAATTTCAGATGTCAGCTGAGGCAAAGATACTGCCTAAAACTTTTGTTTCTGGAAAACCAGTTATACTTCACAAGATATGAATTAAACACCTCAAAAGATAGGGAAGGGATTACCAAGGGTTGTGGGTTCCAGTCCTTTGAAAAGAAAGAAGAGCAGGGAGGGAGCGCCACCCAGGGCTCAGAGCATCTGCCAAGGAGAAAAGAGGGGCTCAGTCAACCCACTTGGACATAGGATGACACACATCCTTGCCCCCAGGACCATCACACCAGCCCTTATGAGTAGTGGACTAAGGCAGCCAAGAGTAGAAGCAAAACCAGACTCTCCTACAGGGAAGAGTTAAGAACCTGTACATAGTTACGGTGGTGTACCAGAAGTTCCTATACAGGTAAGGGGATATTTCAACCAATAAAGTTTCCAGGACAGTTTTATGTATGTTGTGTTTTTCATGTATTTCAAAGGGACACTAATTCTGATATGTTTCCCCGGGACACCTTCTGGAATAATTTTTTTCATCTGCTACTGGAAAACACCTCAGACTGTCCTAAGCAACACAACCAACATTCTTGACTTTTTGATCCACTTGGTCCTTTGATGTCTTCTGGTGTTTTGCTAGATAGCCACAGCCAGCAAGTCACTGGTAAGCCTGTAAAGGTCTGGTTTCACCACCAAAAGTCAGTCCTGGGCAAGGACTTGTTTGCCACATTGCTGTGTGGTTATAATGGAAAGCTTATAGCCCAAGGACAGCAAGAAAACCACCAGATCTTTGCACAAGTTTTACTACCTATTCAGCAGGGCAAGTCTTCTACTCACTCTTTCAGTCATTACCCCTTATCACTGGCATGCAACAGAAGTATTGAAATGTACTTTGCATCCAAATTAATTTCTATGGAAGCATTTTCTTTCAGCTCACAGTTCCCATCGGTGAGACAGAAGCCACGCATAAAAACAAAAAAGCCAACACTCAGGCATGGCAACAGGGGAAAAAGTAAGAGACAGGTACGCTGACTTGGCAGTGGAATAAGAGAAAGGAGTCTCAACAGACCTGGAAGAGGAGCCAAAGGTGGCCAAAAGGAAGAAAAATATCAAAAAAAATTTTGAATGCTCACAGAACGTTTAACCTCGTTTCTGGCAACTGGAAGGCTGCGTTATGAACCATATACACTACAGAGTGATAGTCTGCTAAAAGAATACTATCATGTTTGCATTAAAATTTTCCAAGAAGATTTCTCAATAAAAGATAGGAAGAGCTTCTTGCCCTTGACATACAACTCTAGTGGAATTCAAGTAAACCTAGCCTATGCGCAACCAACAGCCCAAGTGTGTTTCAGATGACTTACATGACACCTTGCAGGACTTTCTGAGGATCGAGGTCAAATAATCTATCAACATAGTGGCGGCTACTAGCCGTTACTTCCTGCAGAGAAAAAAAAAAAAAAGAATTGTAATAGTTTATATAGTTTGTATCATTTTATATTACGGCAGACAAACAAGAATGGCTAACGCAGCAGCAAGTCTACAAAACCTATCAGGCAAGACAGCGGCAAAACCACAGAATCATATTTAAATGTGCAGTATGTTACTGCTGGGCAACATCCACACAAAGAATTAACCCTGTGTTCAAGTGTGATTTAAAGAAAATGATGTACTTAATGTAGATAACAACATGTTACAAATGAAAGCAAGTTAACAGAGTGCTGTTAATGAACAGGGCACACAAAAGGGGTCTACTTCAGTTGTCAGCACTGCCTTAAATTCCAATTTTATTATGTTTAGTTACTATATAGAAAAAACATAAATTCCTGAAAGAAAAAGTTTATAAGAGCAGTTAATGTTGCTCAAGAAGCATACCCACAAACAAGCTCTCGAAAATAAGGAAGTTCGAATCAAGACGTTTTTCTGTAACTTACTTTATCATAACATATCTACACATCTCAAAGATTGTCCTTCTATATACTGTCCCACACAACTTCAACAGGGACAGCAGCACAATATTCTCCATAATATTCCCATAGCTACTTTATAAGACAAAGTGAACTCTCTTCTCAGCAACAGGACCATGCTTGTAAGCTAAAAATTTATGCACCAATGATTTGTTATTCCCTTTGAGAAGATCCAAAGTTGGAGATGGCAAGCGTTCCAAAAAAACAAGGGTGGGAAAAGGGAAGGGAATTTTCCCTCCAGGTTCTCACAAACACGTGCCAGGGTGCGTTTCCATTACCTCTTTTTTTTTTTTTTTCTCAGCTCAACTTCTTATTAGGCTTTTCCCATTTTTTCTTTATGAGTTTTCCTTGAAGGAAGCTATAAGGGAACTGAAAACTCTTCCTTGCTTTTGCAAGTATCTACTCTTGGGCTGAATCTGCTCCTGCTTCCCCATCCAGATGTCAGAAGCACCAGCAGCTTCTTGCCTGTGGTCTCACGTAACTCTGGGAGAAGAGTAATAGTTGCCTCCAGGAACACTATTATACCAAATAAATTCTACAGATAAACTTCCACCACGTAATGAAAGACAATATTTTTTTGAGAACAGCAGTAGACTTTCATCTACCTGATGTATTTATATGCAAAAGTCTTCTGGACTTCAGAGATCTCACTGCTTTCTGTTTCTAAAATATACTGGCTTTTACCCTATCAACCACTAGGTTTGCAGTATGTAGAAGAAGGGCATTTTTATCCAGGCGAACAAGTTTTTCAGGTAGTCCCCAAAAATAAAGAATTTATGAACATCATCAGTTTCACGGTTGTTACCTCGTAAGAAATTCTAAGGGGGAAAAAAAGCCCAAAACCTCAGCTCTTTTAAGCAGTATCCACACTATACCTTCCACATTGTTTACTCCCAGCGCACAACAGCAGGACTGGGCAACCAGCACCGGCTGTTCTACTTACTCTCAGCTTTCCCCAGGGAAAGGAAACTAGTGGTAGTTGTCAAGACCCCCTTCCGCAAGACCAGCGCCCTGCCCACAGATGCAACACATCAGCCTCCTCCCTGCAGCAAAAGCCAACGAGGCTGTATCGTGAGATCCCGAAGAGCTATTATGAGAAGATCAGCGTTTCGCCACCAAAACACCACCCACTTGCTAGCAAAGGCTGGCAGAGCGTGCTTCGCCAGCCACAACCAGCCCGGTACGCTTCTGAGAGAGAGAGACCCTACTCTCCTCTGCAGCAGCTTGGTTATTACAGCTCAAAATAATGTCAACCAACCCTCTTTTTGCTGAACAAGAGTTTCGGAGGGACCAAAAACATTTAGAGGAGCGCAGCTAAAGAGCTTAAGTCGTGTCATGAGGTAAAAATACATTCAGAAGAGCCAGTACCTCTAACAAAAATGGGAACAGACTCCTCAGAAAAGGGGGGAATGCCGTTCTGAAGAGGAAAAACCCCCTCCGGGAAGTTGTTGCGACAGGGGAGGCACAAGGGAATGAGCGCCCTACCGACGCCCGTGTCACCCCTGC
>NW_008824803.1:769895-781495 GCF_000699105.1 Pygoscelis adeliae
CCTTTGGGGTGGAAAACGCTGCCTCCGCCATGCCCGCGGGCCTCGGGGAGCTGGGAGCGATGAAGCTGCCTGCGGAGGCGCAGACAGCTCAGGGGACTGACTCAGCCCTTGTTATTTTCCTCAGCTCTCCCACCTCAGTGCTCTCAGCCCCCCTGCAGAGCTTACCCCGCCAGCCCTCCAGGAAGACGGCGAACGTGGGGCTGGGTGACTGGCTTCATCCGACTGCAGCCCTGACACTGAGGCAGGGGGAGGCTGACCTTACCACAGGCTTCCCACACAGCACCGTAACAGCCGCCCCCCCCCTGCTGTTTTCCTAGTCCCCCTTCTGCACCCTGTGGGACAGGGACACTAGCACGGCTTTCAGGGGAGCCCCTCAGCTGTCCAGCAACAGCCTCGCCTTTTGATACAAGCAACCAGGTTTAGCTTTGACTACCTTATATTCTGACTAGTGGAAATCATGGAGTTTTGCGGGTTCTCCTGACACATCCTCATCCTGGGTCTTGCCCCTGTCTGTGTGGAGTTCCTGGAATATAATGAAGACGGCCTGAGTGGGGCATCGGTTGGCGATTCATTCACACCAGGTATATGGAGAGCTAGAGTTGTTGAGAACCATCTCCTCGGGCACAATCTTCATCCGGGACACAGGCATGGCATGCCACTTACCATCCTCAGCCTTGCTGCACATAGAATAGACTGTTTGGGTTCCTTTTTTGTCATTGTTTTTGTTGCTTTTGTGAATTTGTTTGGTTTTGGGTTGGGTTTTTGCAAAAAACACCCCAAAAAACCCAGGACTTCACTCAGTTTTGCTACAGACTTCTGTAAGATCTGATATTTTGGTATTAGTCCCCCCGTATTTTACATCTTGAGGCACGGGGATACTAATTCTATGAACTCATTGCTCCTGAAGACAGAATTAAATGGGGGAGGGAGGGTAGTAAAAACATCACGTCAGGGTTCACGCTGTCAACTTTTGCTACTGTGAGGTAAATGCAGGTTTGTCAGCTGTTAGAGATTGCAGAGGATAATGGGAGCATAATAAACATACTTTGGGATGCTGCCACAAGTTGACTTTAATAGCTTTAATTAAAAAAAACCTCCACGTCTCATGAAAAAAAGCAATACTCCTTTTCTTAGTTTGTTTTACTCCAAGTAGATTAATAACATGCTTTGAACAAAATATCTGTGTGCTGGCCTGGAATGAAACAGGTGAACACTTTTCTCAAGCACTTTATAGGTAACAGCAAAAACATTTTTAGACTAAGTGCAAGTCTCATACTGAAAAATCTGTGGTTATAACTTGTATGAGAGTCTGACAGAGAAACATTTTCCAGCTGTTTCTCACCAAAATTTAAAGAGTCAAGTGTTTTCAGAAAGAATTTAAAGCTTCCTTTTAAAGAGGACTGAAGACTCTGGGTCTTAAGAACCGATTAAACTTTGCAGCCTTCCCTAGTGTTTTACTTACTTTTTGGAGTATTTGGTCGTCTTTAATGGGGAAGCTTCAAGTTCAGAGCTTCAATTGAATTCTACGTGCAGCAGAGGATCTTGCTGACATGGAAAATCCATAACGGACAAGAGCACAGTAGAGCGGGACACTTCAAACTGCGAAGAGGGTGTGAACAGCTGCAAGAAAGGGCACAGTAACTCTATAGATCAGACACGATTCGTACTCAAAAAAAATTTTATGTTAACTATATTTACCAGCTGCACTCTGCTCAACGGATGCTGAAATACTTTATAAAAGAAAAAATCTTTAAAGATTTTTTTTAAATAAATAAATAAATCAGTATTCTATCTTGTCAAAGTCTCCTGCTTTCCAGAAAGCCAAAACACATTTAGCAGAAAGGGGAGGACAGGGGACAACACACGACAGAATAATTTGCTTTAAAAACATATGAAATCAGACTAAAAAGTCTATTACGTGTAACATACATCTTCCATTCCAGTTCATGTAGAATTTGACAGCTGAATACCATGCTCAGATTTCTTGGGAGACTTTTCAAGTTCATAACACAATTTATACTTAAAATACTTTATTTCCATTATAGTCTTCAGTTCATGAGGCATGCTTAAGATTTTAGCATTGCAGATCCAGGACCCTTAAAGATACTCAACAATCTTGAGTAATCTAGCCGATAGTTCACAGCTACTTTAGATAACCTGAGGGTTACACACCAAACACTTCCAATTTTTCATCACATCTTACCACAGTTCTCTTTGGTGGGTGTTCTAACAGATGAGCAGGCATAGAGAGATAGAGGAACAGTATTAAGAGGGCCCAACTAATCATTTAGTAAACAAGATAGTGTCCTCTGGAAAAAAAACAGGATGTTAATGGCATCAACCCACCAGTATAAAGCTGTTAAACAAACTGTGGAGAGCATAAATTTTGCCATTTTCTAGCTCTTGAATACTTATACGCATTTAATTTTCATAGTGAACTGCTGACAGGAGAGGAACCAAGATGAATTCCAGAATGTGGAAGTGATTTTAAAGACAGAAGTCTTGGCCTTGAAGTGTTTCCCTGCTACATAACTCACACTCACCAAATCCATTTTACTCATGGCTCCCTGTCCAGTTCCCTCTTCCTGTCAGGACGCTTTCTTCTCCACAGTGCCTGTGCCTTAGAGGAGTAAAAGCACGTGGGAGCTACCTCTGCTCTCAAGGGCAGCAGAGTCATGAGGAAGTCCTGCTCTGTCTGGACTCTGAAAGCTCAGCACAGAAAGCCAGCAGAACTTCACAGTAAAACTAATGAGTCTAATGACATATGCTACGGTTCTTGAAAACACTGTCATTTTCATGACTTCAGGAAGTTTTGTTATCCTCACAGCCTTTTAAGCCAAAGGAGTGTAATTTGCTTGCTAATAATTCAGGGCAAACTAGAACAGTAAAAAGAAAACTTCCAAGAGGATCTGTATTCTGGCAGCTCCTGTTCTCCCTCAGCTGAAGTTTATGAAGGTACTTTGAAGATTCTAAATCCAGTTGTAAGAATTTGGCAAGTTACACACTACTGAAAAGAAGTGACAAGTGAAAACTTAGGCTAATGATAATGTCTCAAGTAACTTATAAACATCAACCACCTTATATAAAAATACAACACAGCCTTAACTACTAAGACTTGAGACAGTGATGATGTCCACATTTAGGAAGCTGTTCATCCTAACTACTTGCATTTTAATTTTAAGACGTGGTTCTCAAGTTTTAAGAAACAGCACACAAGTGAGTTTTTAAGAACAGACACATGCACTCTTCCATGGTCCCCATAAAACTGTCATGCTTCAAATGAAGAGACTTGGTTCCCTACCAAAACTGTAATTAAAAGCCAATACACATTGTTTTGTTTATGACCATGAAGTTTTTCTATGGCATGAATATCACCAGAAACAAAAATCTTCACTCTTCTATTGCTGTTTTGTTATCATGGGAATTCTATTTTCAAATTTAGTTCACAGAGTTATTGCATATGCTACTTTGTATTAAAAGGTCAGTATAAAACAAGACAAAAGCAATAAAATCAAATAATTCAGTCTTGTACGTCAGACATCCTGTCACTTTGACTTGAGTTATAGTTTAAGAGTTCTTTTCTTGTTAAACAAGCATGGTGAATCTTGTATAGCAGTACGGCTGAAGATACATAGTATACACTAATAACCAAGAACTGAAGCAAAATCAACTGATTATACATGAGCTTTAAATCCTCTGACAAAGCGCTGTTGGAAAAGTCTGCTTCTGACTTCGATGTTTAATCCAGATAAATCATCTTTCCTGCAAGAGGTTCCTACAGCCTCTTCAGCTTAAGTAACATAAATGAGATCAAGAAACATTAAAAGCATGAGTAGTCCACGACAGGTCTCACCACCTTCCCATAAAAAGGTACGGAGAGATCTTATTTATACATCATATGAAGTATTATTCTGTTTTATCTTCATCCTCTGCAGCATAGATAGCTTGATTCCTTCTCTTAATTTTTTTAATGCCACTGTTTCCATTTTCATTACCACCAATACGCTTTAATGGTCTCTCATTTAAGCTCTTCTCTTCCACCTGCTTACTCACACCAGATTTCTCCAGTTCCTCATTAGTAGAATCCATAGCATCATCAGACGATACCGCCATGGAATCTGGCATGATCCGGATGTCTGAAAAACTTGCAGAAAAGTCAGGGGGATGATCAGGGGAAGGATCTACAGAACATGTACTCAAATCTTCATCGCCACCTTCTTCATCCAGCATTATTTCATCTGGATTAATGGATGAAAGTCCAGAATTATCTGTATTATATTCACTGGGTTCTTCTGCTGACCCAGTACTGTCCATCTCCTCTTCCTCCTCCTCCTCTTCATATTCTCCTCGTACTGAGCCCTCTTCTTTAGCTTGCTGGATCCTGTCATTGATGTCAGTGAGGCCAAACTGGGCACAAAACTCAGTGGTCTGTGGATTGATGGTATGAACAGGTTCCACGTGTTTTTGGGGCTTGCTGGGATCATAACAAGCAGCTGTCAACGTGAAGTTACAAGGAATTTTGAGGTTATGATTCAATTCTTCTAACACTTCTTTGATGGCTTCTTCTGTTGCACTGTAATCCCACCTAAATAAGTGTATAAAATTAAAACAAGTGCAGTTAGTCAAAAGGTATTTCCTGTTCCCACTGCAAAGAGAAACTTTTAAAGATGGATAATAAATTCATCTTACAACAGACACCTAATTTCTCAAATGATTTTTCAGGAAAGTATACTGCCTTTGGCCAATACTGAGATTCCCCTCTCCCCCCCACCAAGTATTTGTTTATTATGTCAACCCACTCAATAAGCATTCACCTGCCCACCCCTATATCCAGCGTGATTTTCCGTCTCACCGTGTAACTGGCAAGATGATCAGACACCATGGGTTTTTTGCCCCTCAAATGGTGGTATTTAAGTTTGAAAAACAAAACTAACTGCCCGTGTAGAGCAGTAAAGAAGTTGTATGCTGTAGAGTACAGCTCTTGTCACCATTCCCTTTGTTTTCCAAGGCATTTAGCAAGTCCTACAGACATTATAGGCTGCAGAACAGAGAAACACAACTCTAAGACAAGTTTACTTCCAGTCCAGCAAAATCACGCTTTCCTCTCTACTTTGCATGCAACTTACTTTGCATGGAGGCCATTCTTTTCAGGCATATTCCATGAGCTTTGAGTCACATTAACAAGACTGTTGGTGGCCTTGAGGACTGCAATCCACTCAGCATCATACTCCAGCGAGTCACCTGCACTAGGATCATGTTCTATGTCTATTATCTGTTTAAAAAAACCAGAAAACAGATGAAGTGAGTTATTTCTCTTGACATCAGAAACTGATTAAAAGTTTGAAGTGTTACTTGTGTGGTACAGAGTTTTAATTGTTTCAAGTACGCTGAGCTAGTGGTCTCAAAGAAGTCCTCTCAAGTTAGCCCTACATAAAAGTTTATAGCAATAAGGGAGTAAGAAAGGACAATCAACAAAGGTAAAAAAGGCATTTCCGTATTTTAGCTTCCAGCAACTACAAAGCAGAACACGTTCCTCCCTACTGCCAGCTACTGGACAGTTAATGCAACTTAGAAACCAGAATTTGCCTACTCTTTCATGCCACCTTCTAAGCAGAAATACATCAAGAATTAATAGCAACAGTTATTCTGCTGTATAAACACACATTCTTAGCATAGCAATGAAATTAACGTGAAATGTTTTTAAACTCCTTCAACAGCTGACAAATTGAAATCCAAATCACTTTGTCTTCAGCGACTTTAACTTGAATCAAATCATTTGGTTTAGCCAAACTGCACTAGTCAGGCCCTGATTTTAAATAATCCATAAAGTAATTCAACTTTTTAAGGTAGCTTTAGGAGGAAAGGAGGAGGGGGAAAAAAAAAAAAAAAAAAAAAAGGATACACTTTAAACCAGAGCTACACACAGGTGCATCACCACACTGCTGGAGGTAGTACTACTCCAGATCAGTTTTGCTACAGGATTTTAAGTCTGGACTAGCACCCCCAGTGTACCTTTGCATAGCAAAAGCCCATCCTCACACTCTCTCCCATCTTCAGAAGTAGCTACTAGGGCAAATGGATCCCACCACACATCCAAAGGATGTTCATTATCTGAACCATCTTCCCATTACGTTGACAAATAAAAGCTACTTTAGACTACTAAAACACTTGACTGCATTTGAAGAACATGCTGTCAGCAGCTCCCTCTCATAGCGAAGGATTTTAAATTCATCCATTTGAGATTTTACAGATGGCATTGCAGGCAGCACACACAGGAACATTGTTTTGCTCTTGGCAAATCAGTTTGGCACTCATATTGAAAATTCCCACAACCTAGACCTCCTACTTGTCCACTGCCCTTTGTAGCCAAGTTATCAGAAAATATCAGAACCAAACAAAAAGAAGCAGAGCCATTCTCCCAGGAAGTCACACCAGTTCCTGCTGGAATTCACAATACTAAAGGAAATTACAGTACTTAACTTGAGACTCAATCCTGTCTGAACTCATGAATCCAGTTCTGAATAAAGAGGCACTAGCTGACCCAAACTAAACTGTGAAAGAAGAAGAGCCTCAAGATGGGCTTTCTTCTTAGGTTTGACATTTGTCAAAAAACCGCAAGAGGAGATTCAATTCAGGTTAAAGTAGAGCTACTCCTCCAATTAAGTCAAGTACTTGCTCTAAGGTGGAAGGAAATGGTAGGAATAAGCAAACACTGTGCCTGCATGACAGGACGCAAGGTCTGCTTATTTCAAGACACTATTATACAAAGACCATTCCACACATGCACCATTCCTAGTTTCTTTCCATATCCTCCATTTATCAGAACTATTCTTCAGCTTATAGCTAAGCACAGCACTTAGCAGTCCAGACAAGTGAAGTACTTAAAAAGCGAAAACCCACTGCACGTGGTCATCACCTGCAGAAAGTCTCTATGCGGCAGGCATTTATCCAGAGCCAAAAACTTTGTTGCTTTTGGTAGCTCTTCTTTGGAGTTTGTCTAGGAAACAAATGGTGTTAACACAGTCATTAGCATTTCTATGATATTTGACCATACTAGACAAGTTATATAGAGAGATTTAAAGGCATAATTTATACAGAAAAAAGACTTTCTGAAATAGAAAATCAGCACGGGATTATAAGAAAGGGACAGAGGGACAAAGAGAAAGACAGACTTCACTGGAAGTCTAACAGGAAGCTGGATGCAGATGACAGCAAGATAAAGCAAGAGCCACACTTCATTCTTAACCAAGGCAGCTCAGCAAACCTAGCCTTAAAGCAAAAAGAAAAAACTTCAACATAATTGGAAACAGACCTGTTGAGTCTAGAAGGTCTAGTTACATTTTTACAGCTAAATAACTTGCAAATGGCAATAGCACATCACACCACTTTCAGGAATAACTCAAACCAAGAGACATTTCAACCTACACGGGCTGGTTTTGGCTTTACCCGGGCCACCAGACAGCTTCATCTGTCAAGCCTTACTACAGGCATCCTCCCATCCCCGGTTAACCACTACCTTCTTTTCAATCACTTCTCTATCACCTTGCTTTGAAGTTGTCTCCTTCCCCAATGAAGTGGGAAAGAGAGTGCTTTTCTATAAATTAAGAAGTTTCAAGTGCAGTAATATTAGCTATTTCACACTGTCCCTGAAGAAGATTAGGTAGTTAGACTGCTGATTTATAACATCTATTTAACTTACGTAAGCTAGTAGTCTTAACACCACTTAATGTTTTGCAGCTTAAGCTGAGTTTTAATAACCGAGCAAAAACATTAAGAAGCTGCTTTTCCAGACATGATTACCTGCATTGGAATTCTAAAATGTGCTTGGGACACATATATTCTTGATTTTTTTCCCCCTTTTACCTGGTGTTGCATGAAAGCTGCGAATTTAACATGAAGATGTGCTGAGAACCAGTAGGTGGGTTTCAGATGCTGCAGAAGCTCTGAAGCAGCAGGGCTTCCTAATGTGTTGCTCTCCACTTCTTGACGGAAGAAGGATTTCATTTTAAGAAGCTGTTTCTTGTTTCCATAGTGATATATGCTCCTTGGCCAGTCATGTGACATAAATATATCAATTGGACGCTTTAACTGTCAAGCCAAAATGCATACAGTATAAATAAAACACATATGATAAAGAAGTTTTGAAATTACACAGCACAAGATGGAACATGTGTAACATGTTCTACCTCAGATCAATACAGAGTTAGCTGTGACCAATAGCCTCACTTTCAAACCAAGTAAGTATACCAGAGCCTCATCTTTCAGGTGCCCTTTGAATTTGTTAAGGGACTCTAGTCTCCACGGTTTGTACTACGCCTTCTTGGGACAGTCAGCTGTGTTTTACATAAACTGCCTTATAAAGAGATCGTATCATCACAGTAAGTGTGAGGCACTCAGAAGACTTAAAAATTACAGCTATAGAGCAAGTTCTCTACCCACAATCAAAGGCATCTTCTTCCTCATTAAATTTTTTAAAAGCTTTGTTTAAAAGGGATAACGGCTAAGCACGACATTCCTCCTCAAAGGAAGCACCCCTCAGAAGTCTAATCAATGTCTTAAGCATGTCTTGGTTCAACATTCAGCATATTTTCATCAGCTGTATCAGAACACACTTCTAGATGAAACCCAAGTCCAACTAATAAGAAACTTACAGTGAAATGCATCAAACTCTTTACAATGACAGCAAACCTTTGTCCTATCTTCAGCATCCCTGTATCTACTGAACAGTTAAGTGTGCAACTGCAACCTGAATAATCATTCACAAGATGCTTATAAATACACGTATTCATACCACAACCTCAGCCAAACGGAGTAGCCCTTGTGACAATGCAGGGAGTAGGTAATAGCTCAAAAATAAAGCTAATCTGTCCTTTGAATTTCTCGCCCTGGAGTCAAAAATACTGCAACCACAAAAATTTGGGATCAGCTTATTCAGCTCATTTAATTTTGACTGGTTAACTTTGTACCAACCAGCTTGCATGTTAGACAAGGTAGCATCCATCTTCCTAAAGCTAACACAAAGCTGGAACAGAGGTGTATAGCTGGCGTACCTTCCATTCTGTGAATTTTATTGAATTAAAAAAAAAAAAACACACCAAAAAAACACTCCTGCCTGTTCCTGATTCAGATCAAATCTGCACTGCTACACAAAGCGTTGGAGAAGATATTCAGCAGAAACAACAGTGGAATAACACCCAGCATAAAATGGCCTGTCCAGATTAGCTGGGAGCTGTTGGCAAGATTTGCTATCCAATAGCATACTTCTGCAAAGTAGCTTTAACACCCTACTTCTAAATTAATGAAAACTATTTACCGCTGTTTAAACAAATAGATTTTTCACAAACCTGCTTGAGTTTGAAGACTTCAATATTCCTCACATGGTAAGCGCTTCTAATTGTTTGCTGGTTGTATGGTGGACACTCAAAGTGGCCTGAAACATTGGAAAAAAAGACTAGTTGCCTGAATCAATAGTTCCCTCCTAACGCTGTTTGCAAGCTAGCTTCCTGGGGTCATATAGACACCTAGAGCAATCCCAAATACAAGGCTGCCAATAATCAAAGGAGATACTGTATTTCCTTTACACGAGGCTTACACCAACAGGATGCTAACTTTTCATGTGTGAGGCAAATATGTTGTAAAAATGTGTCTACAACAATGAGCGTTTCTTCCATTCTGTGTCTTATTTTCATAAATATAGAGAATAAAGTAATTCAGTTGTGGAAACAAAAAATGGGAGTTTGACACCAATGCAACCCAGGACCTGTCTGAAAGAAGAAACTTTTGGCAGAAAGATTTATGTGCTTAATTCCTGAATGAGATTTTGTACCTCTCTGGTGAGATAACACCCCTCATTACTTCCCCACACCCCTTACCTCCACAGTTACACTGCATAGCCATGTGCAATCACATATATAGAGAGCTGTTCGCTGCACAGCCACGAAACATATGTATCTACTAATACCACAGCTACACATGCAAACATGCTGGCACAGCCAAAGAACATAAGGCAGACAGGAACAAGCAGAAGTTGGGCATTGACATAGTGAGAGCACAGAGCAAGCCTCTATGAGTGGTCAGTGATCAGAACATAAGTTAGGACGTAACAACTCAGAAAGAGGTATAAACTAAAAGATCACAAAGCACTGCATGAGATCTGACTCCTGACTCAGGCCACTGAGGCTGTGACTTTTTGTGTTTCTTTAAGAGTGCTGCCACCAACCATGAAACTACAGCTTAACAGATTTGGCAGCAGCTTAAACATGCCTGTAACTGCCCACAGGCACCACAGACTCTGGAAGCGCAAACATGTACCCTGTCAAAAGGGACGTAGTCTCCAACTTTGCCTGGGGACAAGAAACCTGAATGCCTAGCAGAGCTCCTACGTATTCTTAAGAATAAACAGAAAAATTACTTTTTTAGTAGTTAGCATTATTGTCAAAAAAGTCTTATCTCCCACATGAAATATTCAGGCATACAAACTGTATGCTTGATAACAACAAATTTAATTAGCACTGATAGGTATTAGATAGAATCAGGTGTTCTAGGAAACTAGTTCAGTACTTTGCAGCTTGAAAGCCATCTGCAAAGCTTCTCTGAAGCAGTATGTTATTAAAGATAATATTACTGTACAGTAATCGCAAGTAAGAGACCACTATTTCATGCGTTGAGGAGATCAGAAAAACTAAACTATCTTCTATTTGCTGACACCAGGTATCATCTGTGATAAGATTTCTGTCCACTGATGGAGACCCTTCCAAGGAAGAACTCTTGAATACACATACATATAACCAGAAGGAACCGATCTCAAGATGTACTGACACTAAGCCTCAGCTCAGGACAGTACATTTGTACAATATCACACTTATAAATTGTTTCACACAAGGAAAACTAAACAGTCTCACATCACATGCTAAAAGGACACTGCCATGGAAAAATCAAGACTGTTCCAACAACAACATTCAAAAGGCACACTGCTTCCTGCTGTGGTGGCCAGACAGCTACCAACTCATCTACCGCCTCCAGAAAAATCTGCGTGTTGAGCCAAAGGAGTATTCCACCATAAGAGTCGGTTCAGAGAAGAGGATGAACAGCCAGATCCTCCCGCGACGGCTCGGGCCCAGTGCTCCCCTCCCCGGCCCACCCAGCCGCGCCCGCTCTGTCCCACCAATACCTTTCCGGTAGTCGTGAGACTTGAAGATGCCCGAGATGCCGCCGATCCTCACGCCGCGGAACCGCACCACGCCCGCGTAACCTAGGGGAAACAGAAGCGCGGCTCGTCACGGCGCGGCCGGGGCAGGGCAAGGGGTTGGAAGGGAAAACGCCGCCGGGAGCCGGCGGGGGACCCTACCGAGGCAGTAGATGTTGGGGGGCCCCCACCCGCCGGAGGTTGGGCCCCACCCACCCGCCGTAGGGCAGCTCCTGCAGGTGGTTGGACGCCTCATGGTTCCCACCGATGAACACCGTGAGGACCGGGGCCTTCTTCTCGCCGGAGTAGTACCTGCGGAGACACGACAGCTGCTGTACCGGAGCGGGCCGGGGCCAGGTAGGACAAGGCCAGGCCAGGCCAAGCCAGGCCAGGCCAGGCCAGGCCGGGCCGGGCC
>NW_008824803.1:782026-785157 GCF_000699105.1 Pygoscelis adeliae
AGTCTTCTTCGCCCTTGGGGGGGCGGGGGGGGGGGAACTGTCACGGCAGTTAGCACAACGGCTCGTAATAAATGTAAAAGGCGCGTGCCACACACAGAGCGGAGTTTTAGAAACTTTCGGTGCCTTTTGCAGTGGGGCAGGAGGCCCTGCAGCAGGTACGCAAACTGCTTGAGGAGACGCTGCTCGACTAACTCCCCCCTACACTACAGAAACCACCAGGCACTGCTCTCCACAGCCAGAGCCAGTGGAGTACAGCCCACACCTCTTCTGCCAGCCTCGCAGGGAAGCAGCAAAACCTTCACTTGTTTCTCATTGCGTGGCACGAAGACCACAAGCAGAGTGGTGGTGGAGCAGTGGCGGCAGAGCAGAGCGAGCAGTAGCGGTGCATGCTCTTGCCTGACATTTGTGCCAATAAAAAAACGGTTTTGGGTTTGCAAAGGACAGACCATCCCTGCAGTGCTTTTGTCCTGCCAGTCCAGCATCAGGCAAGCACGTTTTTAGCATAGTCAAGCACTGGCTTCTTGTAACTCCCTAACACGCAAGGACAGGAACAGTCAGTGACTTTACCAGGGCAATGGCGTATGAGGCAGGGTGAGAAATCAGGCGTCTCTCCCTTTACTTACAGACCAGGCTCCCTCTTTTGGAGAGCACCGATTTCTTCCTTTGGAAGGGCAGTGAATTGGATCAAAGGGTGGTATTTGTGTGTCGCGTAATAAAACTGCTCCAGACTTTTTCCACTGTTGTTTTTTTTAACAGTCTTGAGGGATTGAACGAAATTACAGTAATGTAGTTAAGCATTAACTTGCTACTACTTACCCTGTAATCATGGAACCAAGCAGACATTCCTGTTCCCCTACAGTGGCAACTATTACATAATGGCCTCTCTTTTGATACTAAGAAAATATGACTGTTCCCTAACACGTTTCATAATTTCACAATGTTGGGTTACTGTGTGTTTTTTGGGGCTCTCATCCAAGCCCAGCTGAAGAGAAGGGAAAAGTTCCTCTGGCTTTCAATCCCCACAGGTCTTCAGAGTAAAAGCGCACACAGAAGTGTTCCTAGGTGTACTTAGCTCTTTCACTAACTTTGCTGAGACTTACCTGGGCGTAGTGTGAGAACTCGGTCAGTCCAATGCATCTCCTGGGAAGGCTTTCCAGTTTCTCTGGGAAAGAACAGCAGCCCCTCACATTTGCCACATCTCAGACTTCCTGAAAGGAGGCGGGTGAAAGACAGAAAAGGTCCATAAGTCTCTGGAATATACCCCCTTACCCAAGACACACCATCCTGGGGGGCTTCCTCAGACTACCAGCAGATGCTTCTCCTGCCTACCCAAATTCATCCCCAGTCAGTCAAGGTAAGCTGATACTGTAATTCCTGGGTTCGTTAGCTCGGGCTCATTTCTCATGCTCCATGTGCCACTTACCCCAAGTGAACTGCTGCACAGTAAAGTCGATAAGGTTTTTTTATGTTGTAGCATTTTAGTATTTGTACACTCTTCATTTATGCATCTCAGCATCCCTCATTTAACTCTGGGTGTTCACTGCGCAAAACTGCTCTGAACTTTCCACAGCAGTCAGACCACAAAGGCAAGCAGCCATGCTACTGTTTACAGGGTAAGTAGTAGCAAGTTAATGCTTAACTGTGTTATTGTAATTTTGTTCAATCCTTCAAGACTGTTTAAAAAAACATGTGACTGAGGTGCAGCTCTCTTCCACCACATGACTAACACATTTGGCTATGGATTGGGCTTTGCAGTCACAGTCCCTTGCCCTGATGCACTTGTGCATGTCTCTCGTGTCTGGATGTCCAATCCCACAAGAGGGGACCTGCATTTGTCTGAAGTGACTGAATGCACATCCTGTCCTGTGTGACAGGAGAAGGAACTGTGAGGCCAAGAAGGGAGAGTCCCGAGAAACAGGCTCAGATCAGTGGATTGTTTGGGTGGGAGGCATTTGCCCTTCTGGCTGTTGCCTGCCTGCACTGACCAGTAATGTTTTTTTTTTCCTGAGCTAACTATGGTAGTTTAAAGCCATGAAAGTAGTTCAGTTTTCCTCTCCAAAGAAATGAGGACGAATGAAAGGCATCCTAAGGGGCTGCGGATGACAGGGTTGCTTCCCTCATCTCTGAGAACGGAATGAGAGGGAGACTTTCCTGCCAAGTGCTTTCTAGCGCTTTTAGAATCATAGAATCATAGAATCATTAAGGTTGGAAAAGACCTCTAAGATCATCAAGTCCAACCGTCAACCCAACACCACCATGCCCACTAAACCATGTCCCTAAGCACCTCATCTACCCGTCTTTTAAATACCTCCAGGGATGGTGACTCAACCACTTCCCCGGGCAGCCTATTCCAATGTTTAACCACTCTTTCAGTAAAGAAGACACTGAAAGATTTCTAGCACATTTAGAAGGTACTAAAATGAAGAGGAACAGCAAAAGGGAGGCATCTGTAGCTGACTTTTGGGGCAGGATAGCGCGGCTGAGAAGGGACATACAAGGGAGAAGTGGTGGGAGACAGTGTATGTGTTTGTGAAGGAGGGGGAGGTAAACTGGAGGTGCGAGAGACAAATCTGATGTGTTCCAGCTGAGACTTTGAGATGTCCCTGTAAGCCATGAGCGAGCGTGAGGTTGCAAGTTGCTGTGCATGTGTGTGACAGAAGGAAGACACTGCTGCAACCGCCTTAGAAAAAGATGCCATGTAGTTAGCCTAAATATCACAAGGCTTACCTGCAACAATGTTTTGGTGTCTTTGGGCACCTCCTCCCCCAGTATTGTGTCTGATAACTGCAGCAAAACACACTGCCAACGCAAGGCCCACTGCAGGCCTAGTCACTGAAGCGCGGCAGTTGCCTTCCCCTTCCAGTTGCACTTTGGCTCTTTTTCCCCTTTTTCCCTTTCCTCGGAGGCACCCATCATGCTGTTTTGCTGGAGGGCACTACTAATGGCCTCGAGCCAAAGAGGGCTGAAAACCCTCTGAAACCAAGACATGAAGCAACCGCGTTGCTGGATTTCTCGAGTGGCTGAGGGAGAACAAAAACTGCCGCCTGGGACGCTGCGTCCTGGTGAACCGCAAGGCCCGGGCCGGGCCGACCGGCGGTGAGGGCCGCGAGGGACACAGGGCTGAGGCGAGG
>NW_008824803.1:786032-796538 GCF_000699105.1 Pygoscelis adeliae
GGGGAGGGTGGCGAAGCAGTGGTTGAATGGAGTTACCAGGTAACGCACAGGGTGGAGAAGGAGGAAATACTTCTCGCATCGCACGCGTTTAAGTTGTGAAAATCACTGCTAGTGGTGTTGTGGAGGCCGAGACTATAAATTGTCTCAAAAGAGTTTTGACAGAGTGCTGAGAGGCGTAACGGCTTTTAAGCACAGTGATCTGGATGTAGTTTCCAGTTCAGGATGGCCCGAAGCTGTTAGTTGTTGTAAAGCGGGAGGTTAACACCGGTGAAGGATCACCTCTACTTGGGCTGTTCTTTTTTTGTGAACGCTTCCCACTTGCCCCAGGACCCTGGGTAGCTGGACCTTTGATCTTCTTTAATGTGGCTGTTCATATATGGTCATGAAAGTAAGATTTTAATATTTTTCCAAAGTATTTCTTCATGATCAAGAAAGGCAACAGCTGTGGCTGCAAGACTCCTTGGTTAATGGACAGACAAATCCAAGATTAGGTTGGACATAAACTGGTAAAATTGAGATTGAATAACTATTGGAATGATTTACTGAAGGACGTGTTCCTTCTGGAGTAATTCTCTCTGAAGGTCATCAGACTGCGCTGGTCTCAAGTAATGTAAATATTTTTAAGCCTGGGACTAATTTTATTACCTCTGTTCTTCACACTAAAGAAGGAAGCCCTGGAAGATGTGCTGTTCTGTGCCCGCATCTTTCCTGCAAAGGCAGGCTAGCAGTGCAAAGGGAACAATTCAAGAGAAGAGGCGGGTAGTCCCCAAGCTGTTTGCTGTTGAAGTGCTGCCTGAAAGGCTGAGTACGTTTTTCTTAGTGGTGGTCTCATGGCTTTACCTCACATGATCTGATGTCTGCTTCAGGAAATAAATTTTCCAGGCATTTCCTTAAAATAGCTGCCTCTTAATTATTTCTTGTGAATCTCTTGAGCGTGGTACGACTGGTCTCACAGGTTATGTAGGGGGAAGTTATTTTCGTGAGAACTTTGGATTGTCAGTGCTCTTAGACTTCTCTCAGTTTTGTAAAATTATGTATTTAATGTCTGCTGGATTTTGAGAAGTTGAAGCAAGAGACAGTGGTTTGGGTTTTTTTCAGTATTTATGAATCTGAAACGGTAACATTGTGTATCAGATGAGACTGATTTACATTTGACTTCATATAAAATAAAAAGTTCCCTGATGGCAGACAGCCAGTTTCCACTACCTAGACCTTTGCAATCACTGTCATGCGTCATATTATTTTGTACTCATAATTTCAGAGGTGCAGTGTTAAAGGTAGCTATGGGCAAAGTGCCTCAAGTTAAAGTTGACCAATGTGTGACTACCAAATACTGCAGAGTTTCGCTGGTAAAGCATCTATTTCATTTCCTTCAGCTGTAGCCTGTGGAGCAGGTGATGAATATTGTGGCTCAGGCAGTTCAGAAGTCTCTGTAGTGGAGCCCTGTGGTCTAACACTTTTTTTTTTTTTTGGTAAGGACCTTTCTCTATCCTTCCTGCGGACACCTCTCCCCCTTTGAATTACACAGAAAACATGACTTTAAACAGTAACTCTGAACTTGGTATATCTTGGTCCAGTACAGAGGTTGCTGTGCAGTCTTGCTTCACTTCCTTTGTATAAATGTTTTCCAATACTGTTTTTACTTAAATGATTGCATTCTGTTCTTCCCCCATAAGACTAGGTTGTCTCCTGTTACACAGAACTGAACTTTTCTGAAGACTGAATTAGAGCTTGGATCTTGTGCTCCAATTCTGGCAGAAACTGGACAGCAAAGTAGAATGTGGGAGGAAGGGAATTTTCTCATTCATAATTAAGGTAGTTAAGTGCTGTCTTAAAGACCTGGTTTCATGTGTGTTACAGGACAAGCTTCTTCCACTAGACCTCACTGTTTTATTTCCTCTTCTGCTTGTGTCCCTGGATCTGATCTGCAGAATTTGTGATGTACAACTGTAAGGGCAGTTGCAGCTGAGCAGGTGCTGTGCTTTGACCATATGAAACACTCTATAATGTCACATGCTTTGGAAAAATCAGGCCTTGAGCACCAAGAACTGATGTATTCTCTTTGCCACAATTCTTGCAGGGTAAAATGAGGATAATACTGGAGAATAAGTTAATGTTTAAGTAGCATGTGAATACTATACTGATGGAGAAATTAATAATTCTGATTGTAGAATAGTGTATGAATAGGATGGAGTAAGCAATACCTGAGGTCACACATGTAACAAGCAAGCTTGTTAAAAATGACTATTCATTTTAATGAATATTCAGATTCCTGAATGTGAACACTGCTGTTCACTCAAATTAGAATGAGGGAATCTTCACGTTTCTCTGCTTCTCTGTTTCTTGGATGTATCACTTGTCTTTTTAATCTGCTTCTGTTTAAATATGCAAAGGAAAAAGAGAGAAATGAATGCAAGTTCTTTTTTTGTTTTGTCAAGCTCCCTGGGTTAGTAAAGATACAGGGGAAATTACTTCCTCTGTCTTACTGGGATGTCAGGCTAAAACACCCTTAATTTTCTGTGGTAGAGGTAAAGGGGATAGAAAAGTTATGCTCCCTTAAATTACATGTTGCTTTGATCACACTGATCCGTACCTCTGGTGTGGCTTATCGAAGTCATAAGCAGTAAAAACTGTAGCAGTGCCAAACTTCTTGAATGCTAGGACATGCTGCACCTTTGGTGTAATTTGTTACGTTTCAACAGCTGCTCCTTTTCAGTGTGAGATGGAGGCTGGCAGGAATGGGCTTGTGGAAGGTATGACTGGTGGAAATGACTGCTTGCTTTTTACTCCTGTGATTGTCCCTCAGATGAGAGGATGGGCATGCAGCATAGAATTGGAGCATTTCTCCCCAGCTTGGCATTTCACTGTTCTCATCGCTGACCTATGTAAGCGCTATAGTACTCCAGCTGGGGCCAGGTATGGGCTGGGAACTGAGACTACCCTGGAGAAATGGACTGTCACCTTAGACAAAGAGAACTTTACTACGAATCTTGAATCCATGAGGAAATAAGTGAATAAAGAGTAGTGTGATACAGATAAGACATGAAGTCAGATAGGACAGCAGTGAGAAATGTATGAGCTCTGAATAGATGGGTAATGAAAGAAAAAATATTTTTCTTTATTTGTTATTAAATTAAAAACCTATTTTACCTTGCAGATCACTAGCAGACAGCTAGTCTGCTACAGGAGAAATTTTACCTAACTTGCAAGTAAGTTTCCAAGATGGTTTCAGGGAATCTGTAGATTGTAATCTCAGTATCAATAAAGGTTAACGACTGAGGGAATGCCATCTTGGACACAACTCTTCCTTTGTTATCTTAACACTTTAATAAAATCACTTTAATTTGTGTAAAGTAATTGGATACTGTTAATACTAAATTAACCAATTCCAGGGAAAATAAATGTATCTTGCTAATACGAAATTATCTTTTTCCATATAAGGTTATAAACAGCCAAGAGACACATTACTTAAGCTCTTTCTGACCTCTGCCCTGAGCCTTGTTAATTACGTGCTTTTGAATCTTGCTCACCTCCAGTGTTTTCTGGTTGGTCACCTTATTTTCTGTTAGTATGACAAAGCTCAGTCAGGCTTATTCTTACTACAATTTTTTTTAACTCATGCTTTTCTAAGCTTCAACATGTATGTTAATGTATTGGGGGCCTGCTAAATGAGCTAGGGTTAAATTCTATAGTTCTATACAGACATGGGACTGGAACAATAATTAGTTGGCAAATTATTTATACTTAACATTGGTGTTATGTGGAAAAACTGTGTGAGCTTTTTACTCTCTTGCTGTCTCATCTGTATAACTGGAAACCAGTCTCATGGGACACAAATTCCTGTCTGGTCAGTTTTAGTTCCAAGTCTCTGTGCAAAGGAAAGTTGAAGAAGGGTATTTCAGAAAAGCTGAAAGGGATGAAATCTTTCTTGATATTATTGACTATCCTCCTCCCCAGCTGATACCCATAATGACAAGCTTTGCAGGGCCCATAACATTGGTTCTCTACAACAGAGTTTATAGTATACTTGTGTTCAAAGACCCTGTATACTGCTGTTTGTGAAGGGCATAGCAGCACTAGAATATTAGATAACACTGTGACTTAACCTGAAGAATTACACTGAATAATACTGTATTCACTAACTGCAAGTCAGTATTTTAGAACAATAGTTTAGGGTCTAGTGCCAGGTTTGTTTTTAAAAAGCAGTGTAGACTATTGTTATTGATACTAGCCCAAATCTTTCTGAGTGTTGGGTTTGCTTTACGTTGATGCTGTAAATGTGGAGAGGTTGTATTTAAGTTAGTGTTGGGGGATTTTTTTTTTTTTAGGGTAAATCTACTGAAACAGATTTCCTAATGTAAAAACTTACTTCTCCAAATCCATACTGACTGCAAAGCAGTATCTATCATCCTGTCACGGAAGGTGATTCTCAAGGTCATGTCTACTTGGAAGCCTGCCTTGGTAAGTGCTCCCATTGCAGTGACCTTCATGGTTCACTGCAAGAATGCTGAAGTCCATCTTCAGCTGGTAAAGTTAGGCGGTCTGAAGCTATTCAGCAAGAAGGCACAAGAGACAAACAAGCGAGTATTCTGTTTCTGGATTTTCAGAGGGAGTTTAACAAAGTTCTTTACTAATACTTCTTAAAGGAAATGAACTGCCATGGAGCAGGAGTGTAGCTTTTTCAGTTATACCTGTTTAAAAGTGTAGGAAGAATTGTCAGTTTTTCTAGTGAAAAGTAATCAGTGGAATCCCAGGGGGATCTGTGTTCAGTCTTGTGTTGCTCAACATAGTTATAAATGATCTGGAAGAGAGGCTGAGTAACGAAGTGACGGTATATGCTGAGAATCACAAAATTAGGGTAGCAGGAACAAAAGGTGACGAGTTGCAGAAGGTTCTCACAGTACTTGGTTGTAGGCAAGCTGTACTTGATACTAGTAGATAGAAAATAGTGTGCACAGGGAGAAACAACTAACTGTGTCTATGCAGTGTTGAGCTCTTAAGAATCTGTGCCATTCAGGAAAGATCTTTTAAATAATGCGGACAAAACTCTGTGAAACACTCTCAGCAGCAGTCAAAAAAAAAAAAGGCAAATAGAAATGACAGAGGTCTCTAGGAAAGGGAGAGGGAGCAAAACAGAATGCCATGGTATAAATCCGTGGTATGTTTTTGTAATGAATAACATATCCCCCTGAAAGTTAGGGGCAGACATTCTCCCCTCTCCAAAGATTAGGGAAAAACACAGAAGAGCATAATTGAAGCAGCTTTTATAAAAAGAGTAACCAAATAAACTGGGGCTTAGCCTGGAAAATACACGATTGGAAGTAGGATGGATAAGAGGAGGGATCATGATAGCAATCTGCAGCCATGGGAATATGAAGCAATTGTTCCCTGTTTATTTTGTCACCTGAACATGGCAAGAATGAAAGGGCATCAAGTGGTGCCCAAGCAAAAGGTGCTAACTTGTAACAGTGGAAGTATTAAAACATGACCCCTTGATTCCCCAGAACCTTTCTGGGTCCATGGCATCCTTTGATGAGAAGATTAACAGGTTTGCTGCATGTGTGCTTGTTTTAACCTGCTTCCTGTAGCATTGCTTGATTGCACCTAGTTCTTGTGTTGGAGGAGAAGGTGAGCATTCAGACCCTATCTACCCTTTCTATGCCATTCATGATTTTGTAGATTATCGTATTATTCCAAAGTCGTCTCTCTTCCAGTCTGAAATGCCTGGTCCTGCTGAGTCATTCCTCAGACAAGCTGTTCAAGACCTTTGGATCGTTCTTGTTGCCCATCTCCTAACCTTTCTTCTCAGACTGTATGAAAATTTTGGTCTCCAAGAGTGAATACCTTCCTCTTGCATAGAGTGTTCTATCAGTAGATCCCTGCACATTTTACAAAGGACAATAGTATCGTTGTTTCCTCTTGAAAGATAGGTAGCAAAAGGCACAGAAGGTATGAATTAACCCAGGTGGTTATGAGAACAGACACTTGAGAATGTATTATCTGAGAATAGTGAGGCTTGGAAGTGGAAAGCACTATGCAGTGATAATACTAATTTTTGAAAGGCAGTTCAAAAATTCATTTCTGAATGTGGTTCTCGTCTGTTCTGGATATTGTCCACAGTTTGGGTTCCTGCATCTGTGTAGTTGAACCAGAAAAGCTTACGAGGGGCAGTGGAAATAATCAAAGGTGCAAAATGGCTTTCTGTACAAGAACTGAGTTGTGAGGACTAATAATCCTGGAAAAGAGAAGGCAGAGGGATGACATGGAATTCTGTAAACTCAGGAATGCTGTGGACAGTGTGCATACAGGGCTAGTGTTTGTGCTCTGTTTCGGTACAAGATCTTTACATATTGAAACTGGTGAGTGACAGAATTGAAAGGGGTGGTAGGTGGTGGAATGTCTTGTCAAAAGATGCTCTGGATGCAGAGTTTCTGTGGAATCCGGGGGATGCCCAAGCACATGGGAGGGAAATCCTTTGAAGGTTACTAAGTACACAGAAACCACATCCAGCTTCACAGTTCTCATGAGCTGAAAATAGTTGGAGGCCAGGAGAGTACTCCTAGGAGATACCATATATCTTTTTCTAATACTATTCCTTGAGCATTGGCATATAGCCACTGCTGGAGACAGATACAGTTGTTCCTGTGTTCTTGTTTAATCCTGAAGGATGGGATTCATCTAATGTAACTTGTAATCTCAAAATTAGATTGTTTTTTAAGCTCAGTGGGGTGATTTTCTTTGAGGTGCCTGCCTCTCTGCATTGCCTACAGAGAATACATAACACTTAATTTCTAGGTAGCTATCTTAAATTAGATGAATCCCACCTCTCTTAGGTTTTTGTAAGAACGATAACAAATTACAGACCGAATTCATAAAAGGACTATAGCAATGACTTTGAAGACATCTCTCTTCCAGACTCTCTCTGGCAATCCTGGAAAAGACTAAGAGGTGGTTTGATTATAGTGTGTCAGTACCTGCGGGTGTGGAAATATATCTTCCTGAAAGCTTTTTTAAGTTAGCTTAAGAAAGCCTGATAGCTGTTTGCTGGAACTTGATGTTGAACATACTCAAATTGGAAATAATGACCCCTTTTCTATAGTGCATGTAATAAAATATTGAAGCATTCGAGCATATGAAGAAATGTCCTTTGGTTTGAATAGGAGTTCTCAGTTTGACTAGGTCATATCCTCTGACCTGGGTTACGAGGGAAGTCAGGATTTGTAGCCATCACAATCCATTGCAGTCTCTAAAGCATGAAATATCTTGGTACTAAAACCTCTTAAAACTGAACTCAGGATGCCTTGCTAGTGTAAGTGGTATGACACCTCTAATCCGAAAACTTTACAGGTGCAATTGTAAATGGTTTCTTTTACTGTAGCTGAAATGTATGCATGTGTGTCAAATTCCCACTGATCATAAGGATTGAAAAGTTATCATAGCTGTAGTTCCCATCTAAGTCCTATGTACAAAAAAGTCCTTTTGTATTAACTATACATGCTGCCATTAAGGACATTAAAATGTTATAAGCGGTAAATATATAAGAAATAAAACACAAAAGAGCAACTCAGACGGTTAGATTTTTTTTTCTTCTGAACTTCAGTGTAGAAGAAAAAGTTACTCTTTAGTCTCCTGTTCAAACTATTTTGGAAGGTAAATTGTGCAAGTGATAGCAAATTATAAATAAGTTCCTTTGTGATAGGGTTCAAAATAATTTATGTAAATGGCTCTTTGTAACATTTCTGCTGAATTCAGCAGTGGATTTGTTAGAAAAATTTCTTACCACAGCTATTGCTGGTGTGATTCTATCATAGATGGAGCATCTGGTGATGTTTTTAATACTAAATTTTCAAAGATTTTTCAGTGACTGTATAGAACGGTGTATAACATTACTAGTGGTCGTGTGAACCCTGTCGATTCTGGCAATGGTTGACTGGGCCATTGGAGCAATGACCACTTAGCTGTGTGATCAGAGACCCTTTGGATTTCGTGGCGTGTGGCTTAGTGTCAGCTCCTTTAGGAGCTTGTCGTGGTTTAACCTCAGTCGGCAACTGAGCACCACACAGCTGCTCGCTCGCTCCCCCGCCCCCTCCCCCGGGTGGGATGGGGGAGAGAATCGGGAGAGTAAAAGTGAGAAAACTCGTGGGTTGAGATAAAAACAGTTTAATAATTGAAATAGAATAAAATTCTAATAATAAGAATAAGAATATAGAAAGCAAGTGATGCACAATGCAATTGCTCACCACCTGCTAACTGATGCCCAGCCAGTCCCTGAGCAGCGCGACGTCACATGGTATGGAATGTCCCTTTGGCCAGTTTGGGTCAGCTGTCCTGGCTGTGCCCCCTCCCAGCTTCTTGTGCACCTCCAGCCTTCTCAGTCGGTAGAGCATGGGAAGCTGAAAAGTCCTTGACTAGTGTAAGCACTACTTAGCAACAACTAAAACATCGGTGTGTTATCAACATTATTCTCATATTAAATTATTCTCATCCTAAATCCAAAACACAGCACTATACCAGCTACTAGGAAGGAAATTAACTCTATCCCAACTGAAACCAGGACAGAACTGCAGAACAGCTCTCTTGAGTGAGTGAGTCACCTCATCTATTCTGATCTCCATCCTCAGAGTGTGCTTTTGATTCTTAAAGTTTACCATGTTCTGACTTGACCAGGTAGTAAGAAAAGTAATGATACATCTCAGGGTCCAGTACCATTCTGTAGTGCGTTTTAAAATTAAAGAATTTAAGAGTAGAAGATTAATACTCTTTTTTTTTTCTTATTATTATTTGACAAAGTACCAAAGACTGGCTGAAAGTTGTGCTTTGCAGGAAAACATTGCTTTGTTATTTGCCTGCTTTTTGTCTTCTATAATCAATATAGTTTGCTCCCAAATCTGCTTTGTTCAGTAAACTATAAATAAAAATCAAGCATTTCTAAATAAGAGGATGCAGTTATATGCTGCTTTTTGGCACCACAAGCTCCTCTAAGAGGGTAAGACCTGACATCTGATTACATAGCTAGGATGATACTTCTGAAACTATACTGATGACTGTCCAAATGGCGAAACTATTGTTCTGCCTGTCTTTCTGTCTGTCTTTTGCAAGAATACCAAACTTGAGAGTTTATCCTACCACCTCTTCCACTAGAAACAAGCACAGTTGCACAGTGACACCCATGCTCTGTGCCAGTACAGCAAGGGCTAGTTTTCTCCATACTGCTATGTTATGGTGGTTTCTAACTTGTGATCACTAATAATGTTTTTGCTAGTGCTGGAGTTAGGAGTTCAAGAAGATTTTTGCCTAATTTGAGATTTTCAGAGGCAGTAGAGGCCTGTCCCATAGCTTTCTAGACTTCAGTTTGCAAGTAAGTCAAGCGCTGGCTGACAGTCCCCATCTTAACAGATTGTCATTGTTCAGTTATTTAACTCCAGCATAATCTTTGCATGAATAGAATTTCTTGTGTGTCTTATAGAATAACCTTTTATATCACTAGTATCTGCAATAATTTTTTCCTTTGGAAAGTGATTCATGTCATCTTGCAGATAGGAGAGACATAAAGCATTATTCTGCAAACACACAAGAAACCCTATTCATTCATAGTTTATATTGTGAAGCCAATCCTGTATCCTCAGGATTGGAGTTGGTTTCATGGCAGTAGTCCTAATTACAGAATCTTTGCAGTATATCTGAACTGGGGGCTGTTCTAGAGTCACAACTGGAATGAAATGGCAGGCTGAAAACAACAAAGTATGAATGTTTCTTAACACATCCAGTCTTTCCATTGTTGCTGTTCATAAATAGTAGGTTTTAGTCACCAACCAAAAGAAAGTCACAACAAAAGCCCATTCAAGCTAAGTTTGAGATCAGGTTCCCAGATCTGATAACAGGAATACTCTTCTCCTAGGTTTTGTCTTGATTAGGTTTACATGCTGGATCGTGTTTGATGAATCACTGTAAAATAAAGCTGCAAGCTGAGCATGTGCTGCCTTGGTCAAGCCAGTGAAGAAATGAGAAAAATAGTTCCTACTCTGCATCTATGCGCATTTGTGCTGCCTATACAATTTTATTTTATTTTTTTTTTGTCTTGCATAACTGGAATAAAGTACTCCAGCACCTTGAATAACCTTAGCATGTTTTTGCAGACAGTGATAATAAGGCAAGTGGTAAATAATCACTGAGAAGACATTCATGGTTCAGAAGAGGATATCAGTTTTTTTTATATTGATTCATTGATTACTTCCTTCCCTGACACAGCAGTAAAAAGTGCTGACAACAGAGGCAGGAGGTAGCAATCTTGTGTTAGCCTTGAAAAGTTTGTGTCTGGATTATGTCGATTCCTGGGTGTGATAATACCAAAGAAATACAGACAAATTGGAAAGAGATTAGAGAATGCAGCAAACCTGGCTTGAGGGCCTGCCTTATACTAAAGCAGAAGGGGCTGACTTTGTAACATGGCTGAGCAATGGTTTAGGGCATGAGCACCTAAAATTATTTGGGAAGTGTGAAGTGGGG
>NW_008824803.1:796574-802523 GCF_000699105.1 Pygoscelis adeliae
ATAGCTGGAAATACAAAGTTGAACTAAAAAAGAGTCAGTTTAGGTTGGGAATCTGGGAGACCTTTTCATGGAGGAACTCATTGTGGAATCATCTTACAGCTACCGAAAACTTTGTTGTTTGAAGGTGGCTTAAAGGATTGGAGAAACTGACTTCCACTTGGTGGAATGGGTACCTGTGTAGGGAGGAAATTACCCTTGGAGTCATACAGGAGGAGACGATAGTGAGTCTAATACATTATTTCTCTAATTAAGGAATAACTTAATCAAGATGTAACTATTTCCCAAATTAGGTATAAACCCAGACTATTCTTTGGTGGTAAAAAGAAGACCAGTCTCTCCTTGCTGTATATAACACAGAGGGAGGAAGGAACTCTGAGAAAGTAAGTCCCATGCTTTTTCAGAAGCAATATTAATCCTTCATCAAATCTGTTGCCCTGAAGACTTCTACTTTCTCTGAATATTATCTTAACTTTTATTTCAGGAAATGCCAGAAAGCTTGTTTGTAGTTGATGGAAGCTTAGAAAAGGAAAAGCAGCAGACTTCTTGCCCTGGATGTGTTAGACAGAAGGCACTCTCAGGGAGTCCATGGATTATTAGACTTTTTGGAAGCATAGAAGCATGGATTTTCCTGTCTGAACAAAGCTCATTAAGTCCTATAAGATGAGGCTGTTGGGGAGCCAATAGTACTTTTTTTTTAACTGTGGCTCTGATTCAGCAGAGCATTTAGCACACCTGATAGTGAAGCCTGAGAGTCAGTGACTGGAGGGTGTGCAGTCTTATTACCTAGGTTTATGCCTGATGGTATAAGCACCCTGGGGTTTAAAAATGATTCTGTTTACACCCTTTATCCCCTCTCACCCTGACTCACTGCTGTGGCTGGGGCACACCTCATACCTCTGATCATCCCTCTGGAAGGCCCTCCCATGCCTATGGGGCTTTGGGGCAGTGCCAGTGGGTGTAGAGGGGAGCAGGACAGGCACAGAAGAGTACTGTGAAGCTGGCTCTGGTACAACATGCAACTTGGCCTGCAGTGTTTGATAGGCAGGTGGCAGCCTGTTACAGATACCAGCATGGTAGTTGGAGCAGTTAGTTCTTCATCTTGAATGCAATCATGTCAATGCTTTATATAATCCAAAGAACAAATCGAGAAGATTTCTTTACGGTGTGCAATTCTACATAATTGCAATGAACAGACAAGGCACATTACAAATTCCATCGAATACTCAGTGCTTCTCAATTTCAGATTAAGGCTTTAAAATATGTAAAATGTGAATGTTCAGTAGTCTTGTGCTATCCCCAGTCCTTAATTACAACAGCACCAAACTCTAAGGTACTTTCCTTTTGTGTGAGACATTTGTACAGGCTTCTGAGCTAAGATAGGTGGGATTTAACGTGCATGGAGGGCAGTCCTTTCATCAGATGCATGTCTGGCCTTTCACATAGTGCTAGATATTTACCTCTGAAAACAAAAGAAACCCATGTTGCAGTGTGACTTAGCTGTGATTTAATCATGTTTTATGAAATAAATTTCTGTTTGTACAGGAATGGAGGGTGCTTAGAATTTCATTGGGGTGTTTTAATTTGATTATTGAAGTATTCAAGAAAGATGAAGCAATGTCTAAAATTTAAAACCCTTAAATCTGGGACTTCCTATCTTTTCATAACAAAGTTAAGCAGCCTTTGTTTTTTCTGGTGCAATTCTGACCATGATGATAGCAAATGCAGCTGGAAATGGCTATGCTAAGTGTAAAACACTCAATTCCTAGTTTTCACAAGCTTAACTTTAACCTTTATACAAATGTTACTTTCTGCTCTTGATGTCTACACCAGTGGATTTATTTAATAAAATATGCTGCTATTTATGGGTTGTACGAGAATGAAAAGCAGTTATTCCTCCTTAAAATATTTTGCCATGGTCCCAGAGACCTTGGTGGAAGGCTAATGGAAGCCAGTGTAGCCTTTACTAAAGGCCATGCATTCTTAGAGGCATTCATCTACTTTGCTCCAGGCTGTTTGCAGCTTTTTATAATCCAGAGAGCTTGGAAATCCTGAAAGTGCTTTTCTCTACTGCTCTTTGCCTTATCTTTAGAGTCTTGGAAAATGAAAGCCAGAAATTTACAATGTGATCGAAATGTTTTGCTCCATTGGAATTAAAGGTAATGTTTTGCTCAGTCTGGGGAGGAAAAAAAGCAAGTCTGAAAAAAATTAATGAGTGGTTAAAATAGAGCTGTTAAAATGGCAACACAGCCTGTGTATAAATATAGGCTAGCTCCTCAGCAGTGCTCTTATATGGCAGATCTGAGTGAAGGAAAAATATCAGCCTACTCTTATTCTGTACAAGCCTGTGTGTTGGTTGTTACAGTCTGGTGCCATATGTTTGATAGTAGACAAGGCTGCATAATACATGGAAATTATAATGACTCACCTTTTTTTCCTGTTGCAGGGACCTACCTTACCAGTGTGAGAGGGGAATCTTACAAGCATACTGTGGATTTTTAGTCTGTACCTGCTACTTGATTGTTTATCTTATACTGACCCACCCAAAAAGAGAAGAAGGGTCAAACAAAAATCATTGTCTTGTCACTTCTGTCTAAGAACTGGATGAATTTTGACACCTGCTGGAGAAGCTACCAGGACCATTAGAAATGGAGCAGCTCATGCTGCATCTCTGATCAGCAAAGCTTTCTGCATGGAGTACAAGAATCAAGTTGGCTTAAGTTAAACCATATGCAAGTTGCACTAATTGTTGTAATGGTACTGCTGATACCACTCCAGACTTCACTAGGGCTTTCCGAGGCAGTAGTTTCTCATGTAGTTTGAATGTTTTCAACTGACACTTGAATGTTTTTATTAAATCTGGTGTGGCTGTGAAAAGTGTGTGTGGGGTGAACTTTTTCCTGTTAAGTTCATGGTGAATTTTGAAGCCTCACTTCCAAGCGTGATCCGTGCTATGGCAGCAACCTACAGGCTTATTGTCACTTCTGTGAACTGCTACAGCAGTGTGGTGATAGACCAGCACTTTCAGCACACTGTGCATTACTGCACAGGGACTTGCCAAGTGTTTAAGCAAGGAGTTACATGCATAGTTGCCCACCACAGTGTCTGCGCAGAGCTCAGTGTTCAAGATGCCAACCTAGACCATAAAATTCCTGTTCCTGAAAATGGACTTGCCTTGCCTGGGAATGAGGACTATCACCAAATCCTCCCAAATAATCCAAGAATCAAAAAGGGCTCTTCAGTGCAAGCCTCCAGCAGTTTAAAAGACATTACCGGTGAGGCGATAAACCTTGCCAGTGGTAAAATAAAGGAGTTCTCCTTTGAAAAGCTCAAAAACTCTTCCAGTCATGTGGCCTACAGAAAGGGAAGGAAAGTTCGGTCAGAATCATTCAGTAGACGATCATTTGATTTTGACTTGATTTATGGGCACTTCAACAATGATGAGAACTGCCCTCCATGTGGCTTTTCGCAGAGTCCCTCACCTGTGGAGAAATGGCAGGAGAGCAATGATGCTTCAGAAGTCACCATGAATCCCATGGTTCCCTTCTCCCCTCATTCCTTCTCTGAAGAAAACCTCATTACTCAGATTTTGGAAAAACATAAGCTAGATGGTTCTTCTGGTGGAGATATTAAGGTGTGCTTAGACATCTTGCTCAAGTGCTCAGAGGATCTGAAAAAGTGCACAGACATAATAAAACATTGCATCAAAAAGAAGTCTGCAGACAGTGTTAGTGGAGGGAACAGCAATGATCCCCTGGCTAATTCAGAAATGATATATATGAATCTGATGACAAGGTTTTCTTCATACCTGAAAAAGCTACCCTTTGAGCTCAAGCCACCAGGACATAAGGAAGCTAGTGACTTGGCAGAACTAGTTAATTGTTTTCATGGTTTGCAGCAAACTCCCTTTCCCCCAGTATTTGGAGATGAGCAGCCACCTAGGTATGAAGATATTATTCAGCTGCCATCATCAAGTGCAGTTCCTCTTGGACTACCAGGTGATCAGTGTGAGGTGACAAGCACCTCTCAGTCCATCCAAACAAGTACTGTGAGCTTTACCTCAAACTCCCTTCACAGCGTCCCCCAGGAGAACAGTGAGAGAGCTGTGAAAGATGCTTGTGCTCTACCTCAGTTACCAGCCACAAGCCCTTCTGACTGCACATCTTCCACAGAGGCTCTGTACATTGAGGAGGAGTCTGATGGGGAAAGAACGTTAGGGAAAATAAAGAAGGCAGAGCAGAAGCGGGGCTGGGAGAGTTTAGAGCGCAGTTACCAGCTAGCTGGTTGTTCAGATCTAGCTGCCAATGCTAAAGCAGAACGTTCCAGAGTGGGAGATGTTGAGCTCTCCCACGCTTCTGAGAAAATTACTCCTTTAAAACAAGTTTCAGATTCTGTATTGCGTGGTTCCCAAGCTGATGTCTCCAAAGGAGAACAGATGTGCAGTAAGATAGACAATGATGAGATAGACAAACTGCTGCTGGACTTAGAGTGCTTCTCACAGAAAATGGAGAGTACTTTGAGGGAACCCTCTCTAAAGGAGAGTGAACCTGCCTGTTTGCAGGTGTTTGGCTGGCAGGGTAGGCAGGTACTACCTCTGGCTCTTGAACCCAAAAGTAAACCCGTTGACCCCACTTCCCCTTTGTCAAAAATCATGGAAACCAATGGTCATAAAATGGAAGAGGATGACAAAGCCCTTTTACTGCGTATCCTGGAAAGCATTGAGGACTTTGCCCAGGAACTGGTGGAATTCCAGACAGGCAAGGGAAGCTTGTCCAAGGAGAGGGAAGTGATGCAGATTCTTCAGGAAACTTTAACTCCTCCTTCACAGTCCCACCTTGCAGGGCAAAAAAGCTATGCTGGGGCTGTCTCCAGAGACTCTGTTCCAGCTTCAATTCAGCAGGCCCCAGAAGTGATTAAGGTAAGAGAACCAAACCTTTGATGGGATAGTGAGTAAAACGAACAGGGGAAGGGGGGGGGAGGGCAAAAAACCCACACACTAAACATCTGCTAAGTGATTCATTGTGCTTTGGATGCTGCAGTGTGGAATAACATGCTCAACCTGGCAGAAATGTAGTGTTTATTTAAATGCAAACAAAAAAAGGAAACTAAAACCCCTAAGCAAACAAAATATGCCTTGACGTGCAGTTTCACCTTTGAGCTTGTTCCTTTTGTGCTGGTGCTCCTGCAGGCTGTTTGCTTGTGGTTTAAATGGGTCCTATATAATAGAGGGTAGAAACAATTTTTCCGCTAACTACTTTATTTCTGGGAGCGGGTATTGGACTGTCTCTCATCAGTTCAATGAGAAATGAATGTTCCACCTCTCCCTTTCCCATCTTCAAGCAGACTCCAATAGCCTTTGTTGTCTGCCTCATCACTAGTTCCTAAAGAGAGAGATTCTCCATGGAACAAAGGTCAGAATCTAGGAAGATTTAATTTTCTTTTCCCTGTCCTCAGTGCATAAAGTCATTGCAGAGTCTGGATTGCTTGTATCTCTCAAATGAGAAGTAGGTTTTCCTAGGAAAAAGGGTCTTGATGGGAGCCTGCTTCAGAGGGAAGCCAAGGCTGTCTGTCCAGCCCTCAATGCTTTTCATTTGATAACAAGTGCCAAATTTTCAAGACAACTTGGTGCCAAACTTCCAAGTGCACAGAAAATATAGGGAGGGCTTCACTTCCAAAATCTGCCTTCCATGTAGGCACTTAAAAAGTGCCCAGATTGTAAGTGAACTTTCACAGCTTCTTCCAGTTGGAGCATGATGTGCATGTCTTCAAAACTCTCCACTTTCCTGAAAATACAGGTATTTGGTGCAATTCTGAAAGGAGGTGGGTGGGGTGTGTCTGACCCTATATGACAGTGCTGAGATCTTTTTAGACTAGGCTCTCCAAGTGTTTCTGATGTTTCTCTGGGCATCTTTGCTTACAGCAAATGGTGAGCATAACCTTGTCTGGTATGTC
>NW_008824803.1:802548-808090 GCF_000699105.1 Pygoscelis adeliae
AAAGAGTCTTTTTCCTCAAAGAGTGTAGAATTAAGCAGTTCTAAAAGCACTAAAGTGATCTCTTATAATAGCTATTCTTGCCTTGTATATTAATTTACAAAATTTTCCAACTTGTGAACTTCAAACAAAAATGTGTTTGATAAAGTGTGACACTGACTTTGTGGCAGTTTTTCTGTAGTACTTGAAAACTGGATGCATTTATACTGTCAAATAGCTTATCAGTCTGGTCCCTTACCAGCTTCTGTCTCCCTAGTCACCCACCTAGCCTGTATGTTAGTCTGCTCCCAGCCTGCCTTCTATGGACATATAACATGCACGCATACTACAAGAGCGCTTCTCTTCCATGCAGCAGCACAACCCTTGCTGTGTGTAGATGCCTAGAACCAAAGATCATGAGAGAGAATATCTGCCTTGGGGACCCAGAGGAGCTGGAGGGGGCCTGGGCTGAGCACTGCACAGCATGGATGCAGCTGGTGCCCTTCAGAGGGAGTTAGCCCTTACCAGAGTGGGCAAAAGTCATCTGAACTGCTGCCTCTACACTTACTCTGAGGTTTGCTGTCATTTATAGTATAGATGTGGCCACACACTTGGCTGTGGACACAGGGCCCTCTCTGGGTATAGCATCTAGGGAACACATGCATGTTCCTGGATGACTCTGGATCTGGCTGGAGCTCCTTGTGGATTCTGATTCAGTATTGCACATGTGTGCCTGAATGAATAATATGTAAAGTATTTGTTATATTTTCTTAATGCTCATAAAACTGTTATCAAATAGTTGCGCGCACACACAAAAACCCCAGAGATCTAATACTGATGAAAACACAGAGCAGCTTTCATTTATGAAGGTTGTGACAGTTTTAATATCCCTCAAATCCTAAACAATGAAAAAGGAAAGAGAGAGCCACTTCAGACCAGACTGTTTGCTGGCTCTGATGGCCTATCTGTGTTGAAATCTGTGCTAACTTATATCAGCAACAGACTTTTCCCTTTATCGTAAAACCAATTATGATTCTCCACAGAGAACAATAGAATTACTTGCCTCTTCATTTCCAAAACCAAAATATTTAGAAACTAGGGCATGAATACTCAAGAAGTCCATCAATTTTACAGAGCACGTAATGAGTGCATCATGCTTCTTTCAGGCAGGCCAGGAAGCATTGCATACTTTTAGACCGTCTGACATTTCCCATTCTGAGATCCAGTTTTCCATTGCTTATCTCTAAACCTCCAACTATTTGTTTTAAAATTTCCTGTTCTGTGTGCCTGTCTTAAGCTGATGTTTTTTAATATGTTGTTTTTGAAAGAAATAGTTCAGTGAAAACAGTTCAGTTGTCTGTATAGAGGCTAGCAAAAACCCCAAATATTTATCTATATTTTGTCTCCAGATAGGAGGGCAATAAAGAGTGGTCTGGCAGGTGTGATGGAAATGAGGGAAACTAGAACCAGTGAGTAGTGAACAGAGTGGAGATGGGGCTGTTGGGATTCTCTGACCTGATCTGCGGAAGTGCTGAGTGTCAGGGGGGTTTTTTGGAAGGTAAAGGTGTCATCTTATGCAACGTCCTTGGAAAAGTCAGCGGTGGATGTTTTTGACCTTAACCTCTGTGCCCTTCGTCTACCACCTGTACAGGATAACAGAATATTTAAATTCAGTTAGCACTTGCAGAATACTTGGTACTCTAGTGAAAGTACCCTAGAAAAGTCTGTAAGAAATTTACTCGTTCTGTTTTCAGAATCAAGTTTGAGTAGTTCAGGGCTCTGCTCCAAGTCCTGCTCATGTGTTTTATTTTAAGAGCTGTTGGATAAAGTTTGTGAATAATTTTGGGAGCAGACACCAGGACCAGGGTTTGATACAAAAAGAGGCCTCTTTTTTTGTCCTTCCTCTGTAGGGTATCTCTTCTCAGAAGGATTACTCATGGTGTAGTGAGCCAGAAAGAGCAGTCCTGCTTCCCATTTCTCATTCCCCCATGCCTCTACTTCCTATTGCATGGTTTTGAATCTTTCTTTATGATGACTATGATGCTTGTATACAAGATAAATTTTTTACTTAGGTTTGTTTTCTGCCAGATTAGTAAATGGAATTGTTCACACTGAGGTCAAATGGGTGGTACAACTGTCTCTGGTCAGGGACTGTGGATCTGGGAGTAGAGGGTTTACAGAGTTGAGAAATGGTCTCAGACCACCTTGTCTAACCACATTATATCTCAGATGGCAGAGCCCTGAGTCAAGTATCCAGAGGCCATTTCCCGCTGCCACATGTTTCCTCTGGCTGGCTCTAGGTAGCATCTATCTAATCCTGCCTCGCCTGAATGACTGATGGGGTGGGTGTTGCTGGGACTCTCAGAAGTGTTCCTAACTTACTGTGGTCTAAAACATTGTCCTGAGGCCACACACCTTGCTTTTATGTATCAAAATGTCTATGTTGCATGCTTAAACAGGTGGCCCAAAGATGGCTCTGAGTGGAATTAAGACTGTTTCATAATCATATATAAAGTTAAAGTTGACCTGGCAACTTTGTAATTCTGCCCCTTCAAAATGCTGCTTCATAATTTTGTGTGCTGCTTCATTTTGCAAATTTAATGAAAAGCTTATGAAGGATCTTGTGTGGAGCAAGTAACTGTAAAAAGTGTCTTCTGTAACATCGTAATGACTTTAACTTTGTCATGAAATAATCACATTTTCTCAAAAAGCATCCAAAATATAATGGAAAGCTTTTTCTGGAAAATCAGCTTTCATCTACATATATTACAAATTGTTTTAATCAGATATTGATAATATATGTCAATTAAGCTATACACACAATTGCACTCTTTTCAAACATCATTCATTATTTCTAAACTGAAATAGTAAAAAAGGGCATTTTTTTTTTCTGTTTGGTAATAGTTATTGGAATAAATGAAAATGGTAAGTGAATCTTAAAGTATCTCAGAATCAAAGGTGACACAGAAAAAAAAAATTAAACCAGATGAAATTAAACAATTAACCAATACCAAACACGCAGGGACATGTTCATGGCATGCGAGCACCTTTTGTAATCAAGGCAGATACAGTCTCTGCTTGTGTGAAGTTGATTTATCTTGAAGTAGACATCTAAAGGTAGGTGAAACAAAGCCTAGTGATACATGTTGAGTTGTTCAGCCTCATTGACTCTAAAACCAAGAAAAAGTCACACTGTTGCTGGAGAAGTTTAATCTGTTTTGAAAACAGCTGAAGCTGGTGCCCTTCTCAGCTATACAGAGTGCATTGAATGCTTCCAGCCAGGCTTTGGGGTACAGCTAAGTCCTGTGATGATTAAATCATCCAAATCTTTTAGGACTAAGCCTCCAGCTTTAGGCACAGGTGAGATTCTTTCTGTGTTCTGATGGCTAACAAAGGCAATCTGACACCTCTTTAGATTTGTCATCTCTCACCTTCACGCTTTAAACTGGGTCACTTCTAGCAAAGAGGAATTTCTAAATTTGACTGCAGTTTGTTCAGTTGATCTGTAGGCTGTTGATACCAGATTTTTCTGCTGTGGGTTTTGTCCAGTTGACTTTGAAACTGTTGATACAAGAGTCTCTTGCTGTCAATTTCTCATGGTGCTGTATATTTCTGTTTTTATTTATACCCACCTTGTGTGTTTTGAGGATAGGAAGTATCATACCAGCAACCTGCTATACTGTAAAAAATTGGAATTCAGATGCAGCAAGCCTTGTCTCCAGATTACTTGTGTTTTCCCAGGTTATCAGTGCAAAAAACCTCAAGCTTCTGGGATCTTTTGTGACTGGTTGATTTGTGAATGCAAAATGTGTGGGTTTCGTTTTTTTTTTAAGAAATAGCTAGCGATTGCTAGATCAGTATGTCTCTTTCATGCATGCATCTTTTAAAGCACAGTGTAGCTGGTCTGGATGCAGCTTTAGGTAAGAGAGGTTCTTTGGACTACATTTCCTCCGCAGTCTGTAAACGGGGTGGCAGTCTGTAAGCAGAGTGAGAGTTCAATGGAAGATGAAGTAACTACACTTGCCACAGATGATTTAAAATAAATTACCTTCTGACATGCCGCTATATGAGATGTGCAGGACTCCTAGTACAGTGGAGCCTTGTGGGCTCTTTAGGCATTACCTTAATGTTTGGAAAAAATTGTCAGAGTCAGAAAAACAAAATTTATTCCAAAACTTTTGCATATGGATCTGTGTATCCTTTACTTAGTGGCAATTCCAGTTAAAACATTCCTGCCTGCCTTTTTCTTTTTTGGGGCTCCTTTTCTCATTCCCATCCTCATCCTACCACTGTGTTAGGCTTCATATTCATTTGCAGGGCACGTGGCTGTCCTGGTTTTGGCAGGGATAGAGTTGATTTCCTTCCTGGTGGCTGGTACAGTGCTGGGTTTTGGATTTAGGATGGGAACAAAATTGATAAGGCACCGATGTTTTAGTTGTTGCTAAGCAGTGCTTACACTAGTCAAGGACTTTTCAGCTTCCCATGCTCTACCGACTGAGAAGGCTGGAGGCGCACAAGAAGCTGGGAGGGGACACAGCCAGGCCAGCTGACCCCAACTGGCCAAAGGGACATTCCATACCATGTGACGTCATGCTCAGTATATAAAGCTGGGGGAAGAAGAAGGAAGGGGGGGACGTTTGGAGTGATGGCGTTTGTCTTCCCAAGTAACCGTTACGTGTGATGGAGGCCTGCTTTCCTGGAGATGGCTGAACACCTGCCTGCCGATGGGAAGTAGTGAATGAATTTCTTGTTTTGCTTTGCTTGCGTGCGCGGCTTTTGCTTTACCTATTAAACTGTCTTTATCTTAACCCATGAGTTTTCTCACTTTTACCCTTCTGATTCTCTCCCCCATCCCACCATGGGGGAGTGAGCGAGCAGCTGCATGGTGCTCAGTTGCCGGCTGAGGTTAAACCACAACAGTGGCAAAGTAGGCTGATGAACCTTATGATTCTTGGGACTTGTAGCTTTTAATATACACCTGGACTTCAGAGCTTTTTCAGCTCCCAGGTCGCGCAGTTTAGACATAGCTACAGTGACCCAAAGGAACCAAAACTATGCTACATTCTTGTTCAAATCTTTCATAAAGAACTGGATTCCACAGCCCAGGTTGTGGGACCATGGCCTGATGATTGAGAAGCAACAGCAAAGAAAATAAATCTTGGGGGTTTTGATACAGATTTATGATGACATTAAAAAAATTCCTTTTGTGAATGTCAGCTGGGGGTCTCTCTCCTTTAGTAAATAGCCTATTTAACTGCATGAGAGCAACTTTATGATGGTAAGAGAATCCTTTTGGATAGGCTGTTTCTGTGTATATCTGTAGTCCAGTTATATTAAGTGATGCTGTATATGAAGTAACCTGGGGCCTTCTACAGGAAACCAGGAAGAGAAGGATATCAGAGGCACGTGTCCAATAAAAGCTTTCTGTTGGTGAGGCTCGGTGAGACCTTTTCATTTCAAATGCAGTATCTTGTTAAAAGCAAGTCCTACTAGCTAGAAAGTGGACGTTGTTCTGTGTTACTAAGCTTACAATGTAATCTGGCAAAGTAGCTAGGACTTCTAAAGT
>NW_008824803.1:808119-831519 GCF_000699105.1 Pygoscelis adeliae
GGACTAAGTGTTTGTTCATCTTGTGGAGTAAGAATTGGATTTAGGCCTTTGTTCAGCACTGTTGTCATGATAGGAGAGGGAGAACACACTTTTAACAAGTCTAGACAAAGTCTGAGCAAGAGTTTGAAGTCTACTTGCTCAAGGTCACGCAGAGAAAGAATAGACTATTGTCCACTGAGAATTGCTTTGCCTTTAATTTGTGAGAGTTATGGGAAAAGTGAATAAAAAGAATGATGCATTTTGGTGTCTTTATGAAACGGTTTTCTTAAGAACTGCTTTAGAATGCCTGAGCTTATTTCCAAGATCATCCTTATGTGCTTGCTTGGTGTGAAAGAAACTAGATGATTTGCTTTTTCCAAGCAAGAAGGAAAAATTGATGTTTTTTGAAAATTACAGCCTTTGGTCTAGTGTGGGAACTAATGCTGATCTTCTGCTTCATCACCTCAGAAGCAGGGACCTCAAACCACTACCATCATATGTGCACGGGCCTTGGCTGAGAGCATGTGGTTTAGCTTTAGCTGAGTCTGATGCAAGTTTGTACCTCAGGTTTCAGCACTAAAGCACATAAAGTAAGAACTATTGGGGAAGATGGTATATTTAGCCACTTCTGCAGTGCATCTAATTTTAGCACTCTTGGTAGTGGTGGTGGGTGCTTCCTTTCCCGTATTACCCCTGGCCTATTACAATCCAAGGACAGATTGTCTGTCATGTAGCCAGCAGGGAAATAGATTCTGTTGTAGATCATGTTTCTCAATTAAAGTATTACAAGAAGGCAGAAGATCCTGGTGGTACTGAAAGATACTTTGAATATCAGTTAAAAAAGGGAGGTCTGGCTTCAGGAGTAAGTTAAAATCTCTAGATGTTGTCCTTGTGAAGAGAGAGAAGACACAGTATGTTGAAGCCATTTGCCATTTTTTGCCTGTAAAAATCAAAACCAAGAAAGCAACGTACTGGTCTTGACGTGGTCTCCTACAGAGTCCCTGTGCCCCTTCTGGAAAGGGCAATATCTGCTTAGGAGCTGACCAGGATGATGATCAAGGAGAGTTCTCTGCGGAGGGACCCAGACTTAGGAGGGGAGCTAGCTTTCCTTGCAAAGGGCTGTGATTTTGTTCTTCCATCTCGATTCAAGAGGAGGCTGAAGTCATTCCAGCAGGCCCAGGTTTGAATGCTTGGCGTTTCTTTTTCTTTTTCTATTGCTTTGTATTTTTTATTGGATCAGAGAATCAAACTGTGTCCCCTCTAGGCATGTCTATTTGCAGAAAGTTATTTGCAGCTAGATATCAGCAGGTTTAAAAATAAACCTTCCAGGCTTAGATTGCAGAGTTAAAATGTCTTTGTAAACAAGGGGAAAAAATTAACAGCAAGGGCAGTGATTTAATAGGGAGAGGTAGCGTAAGACTGTTAAATCTTTTCTGTGTTTTTTGTAAGAAAAACCCTGTTTCTGTATGTGATTGCTCTGAATGTTTCTTGTTGCATGTGGAACAACCACAACGTTCTGCTGTATTTAGTGGGTTGTGCTCTCTACTGTACAAATTTGTGCACAGACCAGCCTACCACGCTTTTGCATTTGTGATTTTTACCATCACAAGGTGCTTCTTTGTGCTGTTTCCTCCTGTCTCTGGGCTGTGGCTGAAGGAGATACTAGAATCATAAATCATTTAGGTTGGAAAAGACCCTTAAGATCATGGAGATGTAGCCAAAGAAATGGAAATTGTACCATGGCTATATTTCTTGGTAAATCCCAGCTGCTGTACTCGCTTTCTGGGACAACTGGCAAAAGATTGGAGTAATTTATGCTAGGACACCAAAAGGGCATGTAGCCACCCCAAATTTACAGGGGGTCACAATATGCTGAAATCAGCCCATCTTGAGTTTCATCTATATTTAACTAATCAGTGACCCAGTGAGGAAGTTAAAAAGTTGAAATTACGAGCGGTGCAGCTGTTTCCTAAGAAACAGCTATTAGAATCACTCCAGAGTATATTGTAGTGCATTTTGTTTTCATGATTTCTGGTGACAGGTTAAAGTACGTATAGGAGGTTAATCTCTGGAACATGTTTTTTCACTCCCTAGAGGAGAATTGCATGAAGTAATGATGTGTAGTAATAGCTTGGGCGGGGCCCATGAACAATTCGGAGGAGACTAACAAGAACCATGCAGCACAGCTAACTTTACTCTCCAGGGTTAGTCTGATCATCTAAGGACATAATCAGGGTATGGTTTGCAGGGAGAGATAGACCAACTGGAGAAATTGGACAAGCCTTTGGTAGATGAGCCCTCTGCCTGGTCTGAAGTAGGAGCAGTGACCTTCAATGCTAAATACGTCGAGAATAACTGCTCTGGGGCTGCAGGTCCAAGGCAAGTGAACTAACGCAGTGGGCAACTGCAGCTGAAAAAAGATGGTGTTACTTCCTCTTTTCTTTCTTCCAGTACTTGTTCCCTCTTGCTACCTCCTTACCGTGTCACTACTGTCTTGCACTGGGCCCCACGGGCCTTTCTGTGAGCTGGCTTAACTCATAACGCGGTAGAATATCATCCAGCAACAAAGCTAAGTCCGTTTTCTGCCTTTCCAAGTGGGTTAAGTCGGTTCACAGAGGGGTCTGGCAAGCTCTGGAGCTGGCACTTGGTACTCAGTGACAATGTACATTTGGGAGTGGAGGACAGAGATGGAAGTTCTCCCACTTGGCAGCAGTGAGATGTTAATTTTTGTGCCTCAGGGGGCTATACGTTGTGACATGGGTGTGTTAGTGTGAGATGACCTGAGAGTAGAGGGAACTGGACTCAGTAAGTACAGAAAAAGTGCTAGCAGGAGGAAAGGTAATGAGGCAGCAATAGGGACAGAAATGAGTGATAGGTAGTTTGTGGAACACGTAGATGTTGGCCAGAAAGGCAAGGGAAGAGAAGGTTTTTTGTAAAATCTATATCTCTCTTAAGAGCTGTAAATTTCAGTTCTTGTGCTCATCTTTTGCAGGACTTTTTATGGAAGGAATCAGAGACCTTCCCATAGCAGTGTTGGAAGGTAGGGAGGTCTCTAATCCAACATCTCACTTGTAGGAAGACTGTTCCTAGCACTAGTTCACATCAGAGCTGTCTTTCTCCAAGTCTTGAAAACTCCCCAAGGATAAGGATTCTTCCCACGCCCTTCTGGTGACCTCTTGCAGGCTGTACTGCCCTCAGTTAAATTCATCCTCCTACTGTCCAGCCTAACCCTCCCAAGCTGCAGTTTATTGCTGTTGCCCCTTTTACCCCATGTACCACTACAGAGTTTGGCTCCACCATCTCAGTAACTGCGCTTCAAATAGCCGTAGGCTGTGATTAGCTCATCCCTTAGCTTCCTCTTTGCCTGGCTAAACAGGCCCAGCCCCTCAGTCTCTCCTGCCACGTGCTCCTGACCCTGGCTATCTGATTTGCCTTCTGTAGATCTCTGTCTGCTCTCTCCCCATCCCTTTTGAAGTGAAGACCCAAAATTCATCGCAGTAATCCAGGTGCAGCCTCACTGGTGTCAGGCAGAGGAGATAATAACTTCCCATGTTCTCCTGGCCCTGCTTCTAGTGCAGTCTAGTACATCATTTGCCTTATTTGTAATTAGCCAGTGCTGCAGGCTCATGTTCAGCCGGATGCACACCATTTCCCCCATATCCTTTTCAGCAGGGCTGTTGCTCAGCCAGTGGATTCCCAGCCTGAACTGATGCTTGGGGTTGCTGTGCACAGGTGGAGAACTTTGCACCTTTTCTCATGGAAGTAGTTGAACAGTTTGTCAAGGTGTCTCACACCTGAGGTGCTGCCTTTCATCACGCCAGCTTTCCCCCTAGGTAAGTGTCATCTGCAAATCAGGAGAGATGAGAATTGCAGTGGGGGTTTATGCCCACTGCTGTCCTTCTGTCCAAATTAATTTGGATGCACACTGGTTGTTTTCTCCATGGAGTTTTCAGGGAAGCACTTGGAGTGTGGGCTGAAGTGTATCAGTTGCAGGAAGGGCATGTGTAAGATCTATAGGCACATTTGTCGGTGGAGGCATGTGAAGTCTGTGTTTTCAAAACTCAACTGGATAAGGCCATGAGGAACTTGATCTAGCCTTAGAGTTAGCCCTGTGTCCCTTCCCACCTAAATCCTTTTGTGATCCTTTGTTGCTTAGATAGAGTTTGTTTTCATTTGTGTTTTGCTGTGATTGGACTTTGTTTCTGCTGGTGAGTTTACGATTTATAATGGAAAAGATTCTCTCCAGAAATGCATTTTCTCATAGCCTCTCCTCTTCGTGCTGTTGGGAGCCACGTGCAGATGAACCTTTGCTGTTCTTACTCCCCTTCGAGATGGGTAAAAAAGAGGCAGCAGAAAGATACAATGATGGGAAAAGCCTTCAGGGAAGGAAAGGAAGAGAAAGTCTTGGGTGAAAGATACAAATCAGCTCTGGAGAACTGATGAACTTTGAGGATGGCTTGTGTCCAGTTACCATCAGACTTCAGTAAGACAGGAACTGTAAAAAATGGAAGGAGACATTAAGTCAGCACTGTGGACTGCGAGAAACCAGGCTGAGTCACTGTACCCTAGAAAAGAGGATTACAGAATCCCATTTGGAAAAAAACAAGAAACTGGTAAATTTATTATCTAGGCTCCTGTTGGAGATTGGGGCCAGGAGGAAGGAGTAGAAAGTATTTGAGCACTTGACGTGATACTACTTCCTTCCATGGAGTTTTCTGCTGGGACTGGCAAGTGCCTGAGAGACAGGCCTGGATGGCAGAGGTTTAGTCTCTCTGCTTTGTTTGTGTAGCTACAATGAGGCTGTGGTTCTGTCTGGTTTATTTATAATGCAGATGTCACTGTTTCGGTCTGTCCATAAATAAATTGTATGACTGCCAAAAGGTGATATAGTGGATAGACAGATTTTACTTAAGGTAAATTACACTATGCTATAGAGTAGTATTTAAAAATGGGCTTTAATCTCACCTTCCTCTTTAGCCAAAAAAAAAAAAAGTCTATTAGCTATTGGTAACAAAGCTAAAAGATTTATTATAGTATTTGTAGTTTCCTTTCTTACTTGTCCTTTCTGAAAATGCATGTACCTGTTGGAGAAATGTGTTCCACTAAGCAAACAGCATTTAAGGTTAACTTTTTGCAATAAGAAACTGTTTTTTTTTTTCCCAAGGAATTCCCACAGAATTTGCCTCATATCACTTTCTTTATTTTTTCACTAATAGTTGTAATTAACTCCCTGCTGTCTCCATAGCGGTTGACCATCCCAGAGTAATTATATCTGGTTATATCCAGAGTAAATATACTCTGGTTATATCCATCCCAGAGTATTAACTTGCAAGATTGTTCTACGGAACAGGATCCTCACGAGCTAGTTGCTGCTTGTTGTTTTCTCTTTGTGTTGTTGTAGACAGCTCATTTCTTACATGCGAAGGAAGAAGACAAAGTTCAAAAATTTTATTTCTATTCCTAAAGTAGAACCTTCTGAAAAGAAGCTATCCATGAGCAATGCTTCCACCTTGTTTGCCTTGGACTGAGCAGGAGTTAGTGATTCAGTCTTACTGGGAAGGTCAGCTGCAAACCTATGTCTGAACTGGCTCCGTACTTTGAAGCTTAGCAGCATTCCCTGTATTTCTCCTATAGATGTCTAACTGTCTGGCTTGTGTTGTGGTTGTGGATCAGGAAATTAATGTAGATTCTGGGGTCCTGACTTGTGGCTTATGTGAGCTGGTAGCAAGCATTGCTGACTTTGGCAGTACCTGGAGAAACATGAGTTGCTCTGCTTTTCAGAAGTTGGAGGCCAGGGCAAAGTGGATGAGTTGTGTTAAAGGATGATCAGCTCAAGTCTTGTGCCATATCAGGATGTATGTGGTATGCAGAAGAGAAGGAAAATGGCACAAGTGCTGTTGTGGTGGTCTACTTTGGAGATGCCTCTTTGCCTTCCAAGAAAAAAAAAATCTAATCTAATTTTATCATTCTCTTGTACTGTAAGGGAAGGGGATATATTGTTAAAGTGAAGAGTCGGTGTCCTTTGAGAGAACAATATGTTGGTTTGCTTCCTTTTGGTTTGTGGACCCTTTTGTTAAATTTGAGTCATTTCTTCTAGTTCTTCACCGTCCTGATAGCTAGGAGTGCATGCATGCATCAAAGAGATTAATGAGCAATAAACCTGTTTGAGAAGTGGGTCTTCAAGACAAACCGATGTTAAGTCCTATTATAGAAGTCAAATGACTGGAGTTGGCACCTCATTGTCTGTTCCAGCTTTGCATTGTTTGTATGAATATGGTGCTGTGAGAGACTAGCAGGGATTTCCCCTCTGCTGGAATCCAGAAAGTGAAAACTACTGAGTGGAGCTGAGTCGTGGCTGGAAGTGTCACTAGCGAGGCAGGGCAGATAAGGTGGGAGGCAGATTGTAGAAGCAGAAGTGGTGATGTGCATGAGGATTCCTCCAAGCCAAATTACTAGCTTGACTTACGCACAAACGTCTAATTCACTGACCCGCTACTTCCCAATCAGTTGAAGGTTTCTTGAGAAGGCCTGTCTCGGGGAGCTCTATTCACCCCTCTTGCTTAGCCTTCCTTACTGAAGCAGGCAGCCATGGCAGGGGGGTGGATCCTCATCTACCTCTCACGTGCAGCAGTGGCCGCTCTGGGGCCATGTGCTCCTTTCCCAGACACGTTCAACCTGTCTGGGTTTTGCTTTTGTTACTCTACTCAGTAAAGAGAAAAAGGAAACCAGGAGAAGGGTTGTCTTCTATTAACCCAGTGAGCTGCTGCTCCTAAAGTAAGTGACTAACTTCCCTCCCCAGCTTAACCCGTGCCATTATTTCAGGTCCCCTGCCTGCATTGCCATACTGTGGGATGGAGTAGCCAGGGCTGATGCTTACTCTGCCCTCCAGCCCTCTTCAGCCTCAGTAACATTTTAGGCCTCAGACCCTTTGAGCCTCTTTCCTGGCCCACTTTGAGCTCCAGCATAATTCAGGATCAGACACAAAGATGTGCAGTATGTGGGAGAGTAGGAAAAGTCAAGGAAGAGAGGAAGAACAGATGGTGGTAATCAGGCTTGTTCTCCAAAGGTTGAGAGCTATATTGAGTACCATACTGACTCTGAATACTAGTATTGATACACTCAGAAAACCCGAAGGCTGAAAGTGATCTTCAGCTGTTTGTGTGTTGCAAGATGTGGGAGAGGAGGACATAAATGAACCCAAGCTGCAGGTTAATGTGTCCTGTACAGAACAGTTACAGTACAAAAGTATGCTTGGGCTGGCATGTATGTGCAAGCACATGTGTTCCTGCTTCTGAAATGGGACAGCATTTGGAAGAAGGGAGAGGTCCTCCCCATTTAAAGAAAGAGCAGAGAAGTGGAGGAGTGAAGAGGAGGAAAATCCTTCCATCTCTCATTTTACAGGTCTCTGAAGAATGGGTTATAAAGTATTCTAAAATGCAGAAAAAACAGGGCTTAAGGAAGCTTTTACAATTCTCACTTCTTCACCTTCCTGAGAGCAAACCAATGGCAAGTTGGGGTATTCAGTATGTGTTAGGAAAAGAGCTCTAAGTTTCTGGAAAATAATAAGGCAAAGAGTTTAGTCAGTTCATCATATACATTCTTCTGTATTTAGTGAACTCAGACTTGGCTACTTTATCCTAAACCCATTTTGTTTTGAAATAGTTAGAATAAACAAACTGAAAGTTGCAGCTGTATTTACTTGACTGTTGCCTTATTAGCCTCTTATCACATATGTTGTTACATTAATAATAACTCTTGCATTCGAACCATTGTGCAACAGGCAAGCCTATCACCTTTTCCCAAGAAAGTGTGTATTCATGGGAGAGTAGGGAATTCATCCCTTGGCATTCCAGCATCTGAATTCTGCTGCTTACACTGTAACTACTTTTCGAAGTTTAAAAAATATTCCCTCCCATGTCTGAAAAATTACCTCTTTTAGGATCTCATTATGTACTTAAATACAAATGCTGCCTTTTATGAAAAGTATTGATGTATAGCTAGAACTAGAAGATTGCAGAGATCCGTTAGAAAGGTGATCTAGTGGGGATCACCAGGTCAGCCATATGTTTATTACAGATAGGAGAGGAGTGATAGGATGGTAGAGCTAATGAAAAAAGAGGTGGCAGGAGAAAAGACCACCTTCAAACAGGCATGCAGAAGGCCTAGTTTCAATTCCCAGTTTTCTCCTTGTTTTTCAGCAAATTATGTAGGTGCTGATTCAGTGAAACCTTTGGGTGCTTCACCCACAAAAGGACTCTTCCACCTGGAGTTGTAAACAAACCTTTTGCATTTTGCACTAACCCTGCATGCTGTATCATGTGGGTACCCAATGACAAACTGTGCTGGCTGCTCATAATTCCTAATGTAAAAATTGTTTTGCCAGTACATAGAACCTCAAACAAAATCAGGTCTTGGACTGCTCAAGTTGGACTTAGAATAAAAGGTTTCCTGAAATTTAGAAGACAGTCTTGTGAATCTTTTCTTAATTTATCTATGAAGCGATACTTTGGCAAAACTAATTATGTTCCCAAGGGATGGAAAATGTCGATGTTAGGAATGTAAGTTTGCTCATATATGAGGCAAGATGTTTGTGTGGGTGGGTGTTCTAGTTCTAAGGGGAAATACTAAAGACCAGATTTTGATGCTTTGCTTTTTATGGGGCAGAGTGACAACACAGTGACCAGCATGAGAAGAAATAGCATTGTCCTTGTTCTGTGGTATTGCCAAATTGCAGAGTGTGTTCTCTTGTGGTTCAATAGTATATCATAATCCACAGCTACATATATAAAATGCACAGAAACTACTTAAAAGCAGGATGTGACATCTCCTAAATTTGCAATGTCTGATATTGCAGGTTTTTTTTAATTAGCTACTTAAGACATGCATTTTTATCCCTGTGCTATAATTTAATTGTTGGTGTTTTTGAATTTTTTCCTAGTCACTGGGAGCACAGACTACTTTCTCCTGCTCATTATGCCATACTGTTAAAAAGTATTTGTTACTCATTATATTTTCAGGTTCAAGGTAAACAAGACTAGAAACCTGGAACTTCATCCCCAGTCCCTTTGAACTCCGCTATTAGCCCTTGCACTCTTCTGCCTGTGAATAAAGCCACCAGCAGTAGCCCTTTGTCGATAAACATTCCACGTTTCTACTTTCCTAAAGGACTTCCGAATGTCTGCACTAATCATGAAGAAATCATTGCCAGGATTGAAGAAGCCTTTACAGAGTTTGAAGATGAGAAAGCAAACATCTGTGAAATGGGGAAAATTGCTAAGGTAACTATTCTCTAGGTTTTTCATTTTTTGGAGAGAAAGACTGAATCTAAAAATAATAAAGTATCTCACAGCTGTTCTCATTTGTAGTGAAAAAAGAACCAATATCCTTTTGCTCTGAATGTTTTTGTTTAGATTAAGAAAACAGTAAACAAAAATGAGCTCCGTTTTTCACATCTGATGTGTATGCTCTTTCTTGCTTTGATTTGCAAAATGGTTCTTTCAGATTTCTTACCAGATACAAATTGCATTTTTGTTTTTCTGTTCCTCCGTAGTTATGCTCGGAAGATAGCAGAAACTTAGTCTGCCTCTGTGGCTTCAGGTAGTGCCAGCTGCCTTCTTTGTGGCTAGTTGCCCCACTAATCTGGGTGTGATCTATGTATACTGTTGCAGTGTTGCTTGAGAAAGCAGTTTCCAACCTACGCCTCCGTGGACACAGAAGAGGGAAATGCTTAGTCAAGCCTCAGCCACTGAGATGCATACGTTCAATATCCATAATGCAGGTGTCAGCAGACTTGGAGTTGTTACAGTCTGCTAATGAGTTCCTGGCTTCAGGGAACAAAACAAAACACAGCACTTGTGTGGGAGCACGATGCAGATGGGTGGTTCTATTTCCTCTCCTTCAACCATGGTTTTTAGTAATGCTGATCCAGAACTAGCAGTTGTCAGACGCATCTCATATGTTCAGTTTGCCCTGAATGCATCTTTGGCACTGTAGATTGAGCAATGATGTTGTGCCCAAGAGGAGCACTTGTTTTCAAAGAAGGAAGATTTTTCTGAAAGGAGAGACTGGGTTGGTTTTTTGTTTGTTTGTTTTTAGAGGAATTGAGTGGCACTATTTGTAAACCATCTCTGAAAACATAAACAGAAAAACTTCTTTGTTTGACCAAAAAAAGGTTTGAAACTGATTTTATGACAAGACAGGCAACTGTGTGTGGCCTGTGATGTTCAAACTGGGAAAAGCAGGAGGGTGGTGTAGAAGAGACCTCTGCCTTTCTGTCTGGTCTCTGCATCTGTCTCTACACGGATGTGCTCCGTGCCATTTAGCTGTTTTAAGGCTTGCTTCTGTTCCATGGGATTATTGATAAAGGTACCAGTTTTGGGGCTCTGAAATAAATGTGAGAACCAGCTACACAAAGAAAACAGCAGAAAGTAAGTCAGTCGCTAAACACCTGTAGAAGTACAGCTGCCTGACACAGGGATGGCTAAATCCGAAAGCAGTTCTTATGCTGATTGGGGTTCCCAAAGAAACATGCAGGCCCAGACAAAAAGTTGAGAATGGACTTGCAGGATAGTCTTGCTTAATAGAAGAGGTGAAAGAGGCTTTGTGGGGAAAGCAGAAGTGATGCCTCAACTACTTCTTCAAAATATTCCTCCTTCCCTTTGGTGTGATATCCTTCTTACCTGTGCCTGGCCTAAATCAGCTGTGTTCCCTCCAAGGCCTGTGTTTTGCAGATGTTCTGATACCTTGGATGGAGTCATGAAGGTGGCTGGAAAGATCTTTGTGGTAAAGAGGAGGTTTCTTGAGGGTGTCAGCAGCTGAATATTTGAAGCCATTTTCAAGCCTGCTTTTTTGAGGCATTGAGAGTACAAAATGCTTGAGCTTTCATTCTGAAGGTTACCATTCTGAAGGCTAGCAGCCTCTGCAGAGGCTAGTTAAAAAGTTGTGTTCAGGGAGTCCTTTTGCTGGAATCAGCCTCTTTCCATTTGTGCTTTCATTTTTTGTTATCCTACTGTGATCTAGCAGTGTTGGGAAAATGGGCTGTTCTGGGTGGAAGGCACTGCACTGAAAACTACAGATTGGGAATCATTTCACCTTCAGGCATTTAATCGTTAATTATCTATAGTTAGAATTAAAGTTCCCTTGCTGTCAATGAGAAGAAGTCAGTCCATATAGGAATGGGTCATCCTTTCTGAGGCAGGTCAGTGAGGTAGCTGGTTTGAGTGGTCTTCTGGAAGGAGGTGCCCGTCTCTCTCCACTTCACTTTTCAGGGAATCTTGCTAAACAGCTCAAAGACAGAGCTTAAGAGCTTGGTAGTCTCTGATCCTTTTCCTAGTCTGACAGGACATATTTCTCAGCTATTTAAAAAGGCATATGACAAAGTAGAAAGTTATTGGTGGATTCTGAACCTTGGCATACAGTAAATAGCTTTTTGACTAACCTGTGTGCCATTACCACTTTATTTCCCTTATGTAAAAGTCTTGATGGTGAATTTGGTGTGTAAATAAGCAGGCTCTTCTTGTGACTGCTTTTGTGTTCCTCTTTGTTCTGGTGTTTCATTACAGATATGTGGCTGCCCACTCTACTGGAAAGCACCTATGTTCAGTGCATCAGGAGGAGAAAGGACAGGATGTGTATCTGTACACTCATTTGTATCTATGTGGAGAAAGTGAGTATAGCAAATACAAAATTCTCTTTCTGGAAAAAGAGAACAGCCTGCCATAGACCCCCCCCCCCCCCCCCGACTTTTCAAATCATTGTCCCTTATTTAGAATTAAATAAATGGCTTAAAAATCTCTATCAGCTTAAGTTTTCTTCCTCAAAACTCCCTGAACACTTGTTTCCACGCTGCATCAACAAACTTTGAAGCAATTGTATAGATGATGACATGTTTTGGTCTGGTTGGCATATAAATCATATTAACACACTCCCTAGAAATATGTCAGCCTTTCATGAGATAGCTGATAGATGTCAGTGGATTTTGGATATATTTATCTGAGGCCTTATTGCTGCTACACTAGTGCACTAAGTGAGTGCCATTTGGGAATGGGGAGAGGAGGCATGTTATAGGACAGGAAGAAGGAATGTAAAGTAAAGAAGCATCATACAAGTGGATACTCTGGGAGCTTTAATAGTTATTACCTTAAGCACACAGTATAATAAATCTGTGGGGTTTGACAGTCACTTCCACATACCATTGCCAAGGCTTCTTTTTGAAATTGAGAGCTCTGGATATATCGTGCTCGGAGTCAGAGGTGTGAGATGGAACAGACTTGCTCTCTTGCCTAATCTTTTTCCTTCCAGCAATTCAGGCTTTAGTCTACTTTGTGAAACACCTGAACAACGTCACCATCTCATATCCAGAGAGAGTTCTAATTTTTGACTTAATGGTTGCTCTTCAGATTCTTAAAGTAGCCTTTAACCCTGAGTTCCCAAAGTATTTCCTGCGATAATATTGTCAAAACAGCTTCTAGTTACCCTGGCAAAATAGCAAAAATGTTAGGGGTGACTGTGATCAGTAAGTTTTTCTTGACACAGACAACGTTTTTTCCTTCCTTAGGTTCCTCCAATTACTCCTAATTAATCCCTCATGCATGATACCACATACTTTCACTCCTGACTTTCACATCCTTCAGATATTTGCAGAGTGTGGTCATGCCCCTCTTCTGTATCCTTTTAACCACACCATTTCCAAGCCAAGTTTTGTATGCTTTTCTCACTTTAATTGCTCTGTTAGAAAGCTTTTTTTTCCCTCCTCTTCCCCTCTGACAGTTGCAAATTTTTTTTATGGAAACATGATAGACATAAATGTAGTGTTCCTCGTAAAGTTAGACTACAGCTATCTGAACACAGCCATAATTTTAAAACAGTTATCTTTAATTGCTGAAGCCTGTTTTCAAGTATCTTAGTAGCTGACCTGGCTTTTCAAAATGCTTCATGCTCACTGATCTCATTTGCAGTCAATAGGAACTGCTGGGTATAGAATACTTCTGAAAATCAGATCTTTTATTTTGCTGCTAAAACATAGCTTTGGGATTCATCTTTATGTGCCTGATAATTTTTTTAAAAAGCTAAAACATTAGCACCTCTTTTCTACAGCAGATTTAGAATGTATCTGTTAATTGACAGCATGATATGAATGTGCAGCTAACAGGATTGCTTGTCAGCCACTAAATTTTTTTTTTCTCCTTTTTTTTTCTTTCTTTTTTTTTTCATGGAAGGCTTATTTTAAAATAACATTTTTTTGTAAAGAGTGATGAGGCCAGAATTAGCAGCAAGCCAGTTACAGTGTGATCTCTACAGGAAAACTACAGGTGTTTCAGTACTATGTTTCAATATAAGTTCATACACTTTCAGGAGAGGAGGGGGGTGAATAATCACTCATAGTAAATAATTAACAGTGCATTTGTATTTTCACAGTTATTGAAGAATGCAAGGTAATTTTCAGAGTAATTGTTGTTTCCCTTCTATTATATGAACAACTTAGTGTTTGATATATCCAAATGTTCTCTTCTGTTACAGGTATTGAGTAGTGATTTGATAAATGTCATGGAGTTTCCGTTTTCATGAGTATTTCTGTTTGGAGTGAATTAAGTAATTGTGATACCTTTGACCAGTGTAGTATTTTGTATTAGATGAAAGCAGAGACAAGAATCGGTGTCATAGATGCAAACTGTCAACCTAAGGAATGAGTTTACATGCTTCTCTAAATACTCAGTCCTACTAATTCTTTCATTAGGCTGTTCTCCATGACTTCAGTGCACAGCAGCCAGCCAGCTGTGCCATAATTAACAAGGGGTGCTCTTTTTTCCTTTCTGGGGAGTGATTTTTCTGTTTGAAAATTTAGTCATTGTAGTTTGGCAATATCCTTAAATATTGAAATACAGTTAAGGATTAAATTGGAGAGCATGTCTGTTATGACATCCCGTTAGGTTGATCCTATTAACTTCAAATTAAATCAGTGAGCATGCAGCATTTTGAAAAGTCATGTTACTGACTAAGATGCTGTGGAATCAAAGTAAGAACAGTCTTCAGTAAGAAACCTTGTTTACCATAGCAATGTTAACATGAAAAAAGCTCCACTGGGTGGTAGTACTGTGGTGCTGCTGAAAGATATTGAAGAAAATGGGTGCTGGTAGTCTGAGGTCAATTTTGCACAATTCACAGTGTAGATGTATTGTGTAACATGTGGTAAGGCACTTCATAATCCATCTGTAGTTTGTGATTGTCCTGTGAGGTACAAAGTGGTTGGAGTAACTCTTCATCTCTCTCGTAGAATCCTATGTAACTGCCATGATGATGCATCCAGATTCACGTATCTTTTAGCGAAGCCTAGCTGTGACTACCTAGAACAGGAGGACTTCATCCCGCTGCTTCAGGTACCTGCAACAGCTCAGCAGTAAATGCATGGGGAGAGAGAACTATGTTTATTTTGTAACTTCTTTACTTTCATGTCTTTAAGTATTTACCAAGGACATGCAGACCTTTGGTTTGAAAAGCACCTGGGTGGGGTTTATTTTGGAGTGAAATTGAAATAAGCATTTTAAGTGGACTATTTTGCATAAGTGCCAACCAGCTACATAACTTGCTAAAGTCGCTGAGGATTGTCAAAGCTTTATTTAGTCTTGTCTGGATTCGTGTTTATCAGTGCCTGATAACCAGCCTGAAATTTGCCCCATCTCTCTAGGTGGTTATTGGGAAAAATGCACCGCACTGTTGATACTCAAGCACAACATAAAAGCTTATTAGAAAAGTTGTAAAAGTTGCTTGACAAGACAATTATAATTGAATTTGTCTAGCAAGACTTCTAGATACAACATCACATGGAAATCTTTGCAAAAAATTTTGCAGTTCCAATTGTTTTGTATATGCCTCTAAACCTGCTAGTGCACAAGTCTCACTGCTGACTTTTTTTTTTCCTAATATTCAGGCTAAATCTGTGCATCCTGGTTTCATTCCTTTCTTTTCCTTTTATTCACGTGATATTTTTAACAAAGCAAAGTATTATTCTTTAATTATTTGTGACCATTTAGGCAGGCTCTGGGTAGGTTTAGGATTTCTTTATAGTTTCTCTATAAATCAGCTCCATCTGCTCCTCTGATCATCTGCTGATAATTTTGCTGAGCTTTTCCACATATCCCTAGATTTCTCACACTGTGTTGCCCTCTATGCAAAACCTCTGTGGAGATGCTCCTTTGGAGAAAGATTTTGTCTGCACTGGATGTTTCTGTGTCTCAAACAAAACTGAGACTGTGATGGGTAAATTTTCTCATGTTCCTTTTCATCTTTTCTCCACTGGGCACACTGCCTTTCCTGATTGATTGCAGCTGTGCTTTTTAGCTACTGGTGCAATCAAAGGCATGTAGAATCTTGTTTGTCAGTCAACCAAAGACTAGCAATATTACACCATATTACACCGTCATATTAGACATCAAGTTAGACTGGCCAAAATTTGGTCATATCACACCCTGAAGGGCACTGTGTCTGGTCTATCCCTTTGCCATGTCATGGTATAGACAAAGCAAAACTTTGAGCACTTTTTTAAAGTGTAGAGGAGTCAGACATGTAGAAATTACACAGACATTGATTCATACAGGATCTGAACTGATTCATTCAGGATCTGAGCAGTCTCTCCACATTTTTGGTCATGCGTTTCTTGGCAGGTTTGGCATTATGAGCCAGTGTTGACTTACAAAAAGCTGATCCTGAGAAAGAGGCATCTCCACAGGTAGTTCAAGTAAATTTTTTGAAAAACACTGATCATATCTGTATGCATTCTGAGGCTCACAAGATCTTTCATTGTTGTGGAGGACATAAAAGGCAACTTTCTCAACCTTTCAAGGAATATTTATTTCTGACACCTAGCTCTAACAAATGTTAATATCTTCAATGAATGGAGGAAAAAAGAGACCTTGGAGAGGAGATAGTTGCATGGTCAACTAACTAATTTTTTGTCTCATTCAATGAAAACGAGTTTCCATCTACTCACTAACTCTCTTCCTTTGTTTTTCTGTCCTTAAGTAAATCAAAATGGCCCAACAGGTGCGTATTGCCCAGAAAATGTATTCTACTTATACTTCTAGAAGGTTCACTTTATAGATAAAAAGATGTCATTTCAGTTTTATTGTTAATGCTGCAAATACAGTTTCAAAAGTAAGCAAAAGTATTGGTTTGTAAACCCAGTAACTTCTAAACATTGAAAGGAGAAGAAAATCTATTTCATTTTATTTGGTCTTATCTTGCAGGATGTGGTGGAAACGCATCCTGGCCTGACGTTCCTGAAGGATGCTCCCGAGTTCCATTCCCGGTATATTACAACGGTAGGCTGGCTCCTTTGATCTCCTGTGATACTGCTGTACCAACCCTCCCTTTGTGATTTGTCATTGTTCCCATCAGCAAATCCTTCAGTTATTTCAAAAAATAAGTGTTTTTAATATTACTGGCAAAGAATTATTTTAAGAACTACTTCCAAAGGAAAAATGAATCTGCCCGTGTGTACAAGAGGTTATTCAAGAGGTTAATAATGATTCTTTCTGGTCTTAAGCAAATCTATAAAAAAAAAAACTTTTTTAGCCTTTAATCCTGATGAAGCAAAATGAGAGGTCCTCCTTTGGTCTTTGAGAGCTGCTGAGTTACTCCTAATGCTGCTGGGCTGCTGAGACATGGAAGGCTGTATGTTTGAAGATTTCTGTCACTTAGGCATGGAGAATCTGTGATTGTTCCATGGTACGAAATATCCGTTGTGCACAGGGGCCTACTGTCCAACTTTCCTGCCTCTCGCTCTTGCCAGAAAGCCTATCTAGTCTTTCTGAGTCTCTGAGCTTTTGTGACTACTGTTTGTTGTTGGGTTTTGCTCTGTAGCTTTGTTCTAACTTTGCAGTCAGCAGTTAGACTGGTGCTTTACCTGAATAAGTTTGTACTTTTTTTACGCCTTTAGCTTGTCTCATGTTGGGTATGAATCTGGGTAAAAGGTATAAATGTTAGGATGTTTTATCTCTGCAGCAGTAACAAATTCAAATAATGACAGACCTGATGGGAGCTGTATCCCAACAGGGCTCAAGGGCTTAAAGTTTCTCCTGTTTGCTTGCCAGGGTCTGCATGGGGGCCAGCTGCACCACATACTGGCAGCTGGGAGATTACTGGCAGACACAGGCTTGTTCCTTTCCTGTAAGGAACAGATGGCAGAAAGACACTGTTGCTCTGGGCAAACCCTGAACTGTCACACTAATGTTTTATGAAAATGTATAACAAGAATCAGTTTTAAATGTTTAGATGCACTTGAACATGACAGTGAACATCAGTGTATTATCAACACTCCATTACATGTCCCCATGGAGCAAGACAAAATACATTAATCATAGTAACTGGCCAGTATAGGTATAACAATGGCTAGGGAATTATGGAGGCACATGAATGGGTGAGTGTGGAAGGTGCCTGTGGTACATGTACCCTGGTATTTGGTGTTTAAAGTACATGGAGGTGTGAGAGCTGAAAGATTTAAGGTCACGCAGCGGTTTCTGACTGCAATATCAACCAGTTGTTCTTTGCCGGTGAGCGGGTCAAGATGCAATGTGTGGTTGTCCAGATGCTGGCTGTTGGGTGGTGACAAAGGCAGTTCTGTGCATCTGCCTTTCCAGGTTCCTCTTCTCAAGTCACATGCTGTTCCGGTATTTTTCGGGGTCTAAAGGAGGGAATAAAGGCAAGAAACAAATGTCTTTGTAGAGTGGTCCCCCAAATGATCACCCTTGGTGTCCCAAAGCAGCAGTTGCTGCGTTTTCTGGACCTCATCAGGGTGCAATGCATGTTTTGGTCTGAGAGACCAGCTGTGTGAAGCTGACGTTCCACTTCAAGATAACTGAAGTGCAGGCTGCTACTAAAAAGGGCAACACCTTTTCCCTCCTCTCTCCTTTTCCACAACTTCCCTTGTGCCGGGACGAGGTCCTGTGTGACCACCATAAAGCAGTCACAGAACCAGAGCCTTCATGAGTACCTGAAGCTCCTCAGTGCTTCTTGATTCTGCTGTGCTTTCCTACTTCAGTCTGAGCCTTTAGGCACCCTTGCTCACAATACTCTGACAGAGGTGGCTTCCTAGGCTTGCTCCCAGGCAGCCAGGAAACAGTGGTGCTTGTGGTTGAGGCAAATGGTGTGTAGTGGCGAATCTTACAAAGCTGTGATGTCCTTCACAGACTCCTCACGCTGGCAGGACAGTGCTGTTCTGGGTGTCTGTGCCGACAGACAGATTCCTTCTGAGCTCAGTGTGTTCGGCCTTGGCCAGATCACTGAGTTGGAGCAGAGTCAAGACCTCGGGAGACAGTCAGTCTGCTGGGTCAGGTTATTCCCATCTGGAGTGGCAGTACCTGGCCCACTGCAGCAGTGGCTCTCCTCTCTGATACCAGAAGTTCCTGTTTCTCACATCTCCTTTCACAGACAGTTTGGTACTTCTTTCTCTTTAATGTTACAAAATTCAGTATTTCCACCAGGATGTAATGAAGGAAACAGCTTTGTTCTTGGAATTTGAGACTACTTGGATCCTTTTGATCCCTTCAAGGTAGAGTGCCTTATACCTACTTACAGTGACAGAATGCTGTATTTGCTGCAAGTGCAAGAATTACATTTTATTTTTGTGTTACAGATGAAGGCTGTAAGGAGACACTGGCTTTTGGGTTCATTGCTGGATACAGCATCACTTGGTTGAAATCACCTGGAGAGTAAGCTAACAGTCTAGTATGGGTAAGATGTGTATGCACGTTTCAATTTTTTTTGCCTACCTCTGCACCTTTTAGAGATGCCTTTTGGATACAACAGGCTGTAATTTAATCTGTATCGGTATCTGTGAGCTGTTGTATTGCCAGTATACTAAACTACTTGTGTTTCTTTCAACAGAGAACAACTCCTGAAGCTGGTGAAGACGATGCAGAATATCACGTAGCATTTATTGTAAAAGCTTTAAAATGTGACTTCTCCCAGAATGTTCAAACAAGGCTGAGAGTTAGCACTGCATGCTGTTGTTGAAAAGCTGAGTCAACTAAAAACGACTTGGCAAAACATATTGCGTGTTGAAAGATGCTTCAGCTTATGCAGTATTACCAATGCGAATGTGTAAGGGGAGGATGGCCTAACAGGGTTTAATAAAGCTTTGTGTTTTTTTCCAGAAATGGTATTGCTTTTGTTCTTCTGTGTGAAGTTTGGGGAAAGGTCTAGAACTGACCCATCAATGGTTTGGGTTCTTGGAGGTAGATTACATGAGGATAATGGGCAAATAGGAAGGGGCTCTCCCTTCCAAAGGCTTATGTACTGAATTCAGAATAAATAATCTTCCATGCTGGGAAAAACGAAGCCAGTTATGGCTTTCAATAAGGCATAACTGACAAGTGTGGCTTGAATGCTGCAAGTCATCTCAGGCTGTGTAATTATGTTCGAGAATGTTTCCCAAATGCTTTTTTTGACAGCTTGGTTTTCACAACCTGGAAAAGAAAGAGAGAAGTATTGACACTTTATGCTGATATATACACTATGTACTATCCATTGAAACTGGACCATTATTTGAATAATAAAGCCTGCATGAGTGACTGAACATGGTAAAAGAGATCCCGTTTTACCTCTGAATGCCTTAGAGGCATTCAATTCATAAACATCTTTATCAATATAGTCTGATAGAGGAACAGTTTCTTATATGTCACAAACGGGGATATTTTGTTGTCTTTTATTACCTTGCAGGCAGAGGAAAAGAAAAAGATTGCTGGTTAGGGGTCCTTTTTCTTATTCTTGGGACTGTTATTTTTGAGTCCTTGGAATGGTGTGAAAACCCTGTATCTTTAAGAATTGCTACGGAGTTGTCAGGTGGGATAATGGGTTATGTATGAGGTGAGACCCACTTCAGTCTCTCAGCTGTTGTGCAATCTGGAAGCAAAGGCCAAACAGAGTCCAAAAATAGAATCCAGAATGGCAGCGGCTGCCAGAGGCATTAAAGAAGAAACAAACATACAGTGTTTTCATTGTGCTTAAGACCAGAAGAGATCATTGTGATTACCTAGTCTGACCTCTTGCATTACACAGGCCATAGAACATTGCTCAGTGATTGCTATAGTTAGGATAGATTTTTTTGGTTTGTTTTTAATTGAATTGACACCCAGCTTTAGAAGGACATCCATCTTTGTTTTGTAGTCTGGAGTGATAAAGAGGCTGCAGTGTTTCTCTGGGAGTTGTCCCAGTGGTTAATCAATGGCAGTGTAAAAGAAGTGCATTCTTATCTGTCTGAATTAGGCTGAGTTCAGATTCTAGTTACGTATTTCATGAGAGACAAAAAGTCCTCCTGCTGTCCCATGTCTCCCCGTGTACGCTTTTAAGGACCAGGATAGCTACTAATAGGCGTCATGTTCAGCTAAGTTGAATATATTAGTTCTCTCTCTTCAGGATACATTTTGAGTCCTCACATCATTCTTGTTGCTCTCCAAATTACTTGTGCAGATCAGCATTTACTGTCTCACTAATCTGTGTATCCCAAAGCAGACTGTTAGCAACAACTCATACTTGGTTCCATATCTGTTCTGGACTAAGAACCAGGGCTTGTGTGACTGAGTCAAAGCATGGCCCTTAAATGGTGATTGCCCAGTTGAAGCTAGTTCTAGCTAAGAAACAAACCCATTCCATTTAATTTGTTAACCGGATTAATCCCTATAATGTCCATATTGTTGTGTAAAGTTAATTTTCATGTTGGAATAGCATGCACTATTAAGGTTTACCAAAATTCTAGGATAATATGTCAATATGGTGTCAGAGACATCAAAGGTTTGTTTGTATTAGATTTGGTCGACAAGAATTATATTCCATAGATTCCCGTGCTGATAGTCAGATTAATTATATTTCTAATTTCTCTTGTTGAAGATGTTTATTTGTTGTTGTTTCCCCTGTTAAGTTTATTCTTGCATGTGCTTGATCACACATTCGCATTTTCCCCACTTTGTGATGATATTTGACAAGCTAACAAGGAGCAGACTAGGAAGAGTTCAGCTTGCTTTTTTTAGGTACTTGGGAGGGTACTCAGTCTCATACTGTGAACAGTCTCTCTTGGGTTCTCCCCCATGCTTTTTGCTTACTTTCACCAGAGGCAGATCAGTAAAGGAGACAAATGAGGTTAACAACTCCCTAAGATAAATGTAGACAGATAATCTCTATTGCTTGCTTTCAGTGGAGCCACCAAGAGGATGAAGCATTGTTGTACACACAATAGGTCAGACATCAATTGTGGCTTTCATTTACATGTCCTGTTTCCTCTTCAAAAGTCCTGATTTTTTTTTCTGGTGCAGAACACTATTTCAATGGAGATCCATGCAAGCTACAGTGCCTGAAACCTGAAAAACTCAGTTTGAAAATGATTCGTCAGCACTTTGAACATATTCCCTGACATAAATAATGCATCTGCATGCTCAAAGATGTGAATTAAGAGCAGTGAAAGTACTTGCAGAGTGGAAATGGGTAATACTGTTTCAGAAACAAATGTTACTTTCAGACTGCATAGTGAATTAAGGATAGTAATATCTACAAAAAAGATCACAAAACAGTTTTCAAAAAGGAGTCCCCTTAGGATGAGTGAATAAACAAAATAAAGTTACTGCGTTTAAATTCCCAGACTGGTATATTTCAGGAGTTGATTTCAAGAGCTCTGTTCATGTGTTGCAGGTTATACAGAGAATATTCTACACAGTCAATCGATCCTGGTCTGGGAAGATCACTCTAACAGAGCTGAGGAAAAGCAACTTCTTGCAAGTATGTTGGTTTCTGCCTGAACAAGATATAGAATGCATCATACCTTTGTTCCTATAGCTGTACACTGTATAGTGAGGGAGCTGTACCTGGGTTGTAGTGAGGTAGGCCAAATGCTCAGTGTCGGGAGGAGTTGTGTCTGAGTTGGCATGAGAAGACCAGGGACTGGAGTAGCCAAGAGTGCACTGACAGAAGGTCAAGGGGCGACTGTGCACCTTCTCTGAAGCTACATCAGGCATATTGGCTCTTGGCTCCTGATACAGCCAAAGAGGAAGGGAAGCAAGATGCAGCAGTGCACCTCTGTTAAGTGACTCATTGAGCAGCCAAGAATAGCTGCTGGATTGCCTACAATATGTGGTGGGTAGGAGAGCCAATTTCCTGACTCCCAACCGGCAATCAGCCCACTGACAGTTGGTCAGGCATGTTGTGCTGTGCAATTGCAAGACCATGCATCTCAGGAGCTGATTTCCACTTCTGCAGTAGACTTCTTCAGAAAGGTTGATGAATGAAGCTTAGTTCTTGTTACAATCCCTGTGATGTATCCTTATGTTGGGCAGAGGTTTCAGGATTTGGATCTCTGTTCTCTGTATATTTTGCCCAAAAGAGCACCAGGTTAAAACTGTCTAAGGCTGCTCAACTCCAGCCCAACCTAAAAAGCCAGAAAGTCTTTAGGCTGAAAGGTTAAGGACTCAGCTAAAGCAGTGAGACTTCCCTACTGCATCCTGTTCTCCCTTCTAGATGTAGTGTGTTGTCTTCCTCAAAAGCCTCAAGCGTGAATTTGCGCTCCTCCTCCTTTCAGATGTCTTCTGCCCCCCTGATCACATCAGCTAATGAAAAAAATCAGTGCTCCCTTGGATTGTCTCACCCCAGTTCCTCCCTAACCTCTGTTATAAACAAATCCTCTCAACTTATCCTGCATCTTTATTCACTCATTTTCTCCCTTTATACACTCTTCCCCTTTCTCTCCTTGCATATCTACTCTGCCTTTCATCTCCTGCAGCAGGGAAGTTCAGCTCTGGGACCGTAGTTTCGCTTGGGCAGCTCTTTGCTGCATGTGTAAATGGCATATTTTGGCATGAGCTATAAAAGAAAAAAATTAGTTACTGAAAAACCTCCCCAGCTGATTATCATCTGTAAAGAAATGGAGAGCCCCACGAAGAATCTGAAGAGGCTAGTGAGTGATTGATCCAAGGTTTTTAGACTTGAGTGTCAGCAAGTCAGAATAGTGCAGATCTGGCAGTGCTATCATGTTGTCCCTGCCTGAAACTTTACTGAACCTGGTGGATAGCAGGATGTGAGAGTTTTGTTGAGATTCAGCTGGGTTCCTTGGATGTGGAGATGACTGAAAGGTGACATTGAACTCAGTGCCTACATATAGCACAGCATCTGTTTTTATGGTTATGGATAGAACAGCCATTAAGCCTGCCTGCTTAGAGATGCAACTCCCTGGGAGCTCCTAGGCTGCATTTCACCTCCTCTCTTCTGAGAGGCTGTGAGAGCAGGGGAGGACAGACCTATAGCTCACTTGAGTCTGTAAGCCTTTTCACATTCCTGCAGCCATAATTTCTTAGACTGAAAAGGCTGTCTGGTGTCCCGTGGCCTCAGCACTAGGAGAAAGGCAGGCAGGGAGGTGGCACTGGTAAACATGCAATACCCTCCTGT
>NW_008824803.1:831556-835545 GCF_000699105.1 Pygoscelis adeliae
GGCATGAAACAAGGACATTGTCACTAAATGTTTTCCAGCAAGACATTAACAGGTGTCATGGTTGGAAATCTGTCTAAGCCTCCCAGTTAAACCAGACTAATTCCTGTCAGCGACAGCCCAGGAAAATCGGTGTGATTGGTTTGATCTGCTTGGGATCCATCCCTCCTTCCCCAGTCCAGGCATGAGTCTGAAGCAAGACTTGATTTTGCCCGTTGGGAGCCAGGCAAGTATGTGTGATGTGTAAAGATATATCTCAGTTCCAGTGGAGAACTGTGGACTTGCTGTTATAAATGGCTCTAAGAGTCTCTGGTGCAGGGCAGAAATGTTTCACAAACAATGGATCCCAGCTGAGACAGCAGTTGTGTTCTTGTTTCTCTGCCTCACTCTTCACTATAGCTGAAAATTAGCACAAATTGTTCACAGGAGTGGCAGAAATACTGTGCATACATATGCTAACCAGGATAGCCAAGCCAGATGCTCTATAAGTGCCTGTTAAGGAATGCAGCAAAAAAATCTCCTACAGGGGGGAAAGGCTGCATTTTGGATTAGCTCTCAGAGCTGTGTTCACCCAACTTCCAAAGAGATTGGAGGACTTCAGCTGCTGAACTGCCTCTTTGTCTAGGTTTAACTTCCCACTTTATTTGTACTCTTTCAGACTCTTGCTCTCTTGGAAGAAGAGGATGACATAAATCAGATCACAGATTATTTCTCCTATGAGCACTTCTATGTTATATACTGTAAATTCTGGGAGCTGGACACTGACCATGATCTTTACATCAGCCAGAAGGATCTGGCTAGGTACAGTGATCAAGGTATGCTGCCTGCAAGCTGTGGTGGGACGAAGGGGATTGCTGAAAATAGAATGTTCCCACTAAAGAGTAAAGCCTAGCTTTAATTTGGTTAATTTGATGCCTCGAAAGAGTTTAAATGGAGTCATCTATCTCTTACACAAATGCTGATTTACACAGCCAGTTGTAGGGGCTTAGACACAGAGAAATGCAGTACACGCTATTTTCTGCATGAGTAGCTAGAGAGGGAGCTTCTGTTGATGCGTGGGTCACTGCCAGAAGGACAAGCTAAAATAATGTCTTGAAACTTGCTTATTATTTACTAAGGGTTTTGCAGGAACTTGGAAGTAGGGACAAGAAGGACAAGCCCATGTGAACTGCAAAGATTGCTGCAGTGCAATCTCGTAATGCGTGAGAGAAATTCTAGAGTCCAGTGAAACTTGGTGAATTTCAGTTTGCAGAAGCACTCAGTTTGCAGATGCACTCTGGAGAGTATCACTTGAGTTCAGTGTGGAAATCCTTTCCATAAGTTGAGCAGATGCTATATTTTCAAAGGTTCAAGGGCCATGGATAAGTTAATGGAATACAAATCCACAAAGGGCTAAAAAATCCAAAGGCACTTGTTCTGTGTGCATTGTGCTAGATGGAGGCACTCAGGTCAGCTGTTTTTAGGATTATCCATGTTCTGAGAGCATGATATGCCCATGTACTTACCTGTTAGGACTCATGATGTCTTGGACAAGAGCTTGAGCTATTGACCAGCATGTTTAATCCTGAAGACAAAGCCTTCTTGGATTCTTCTGTGTGGTTGCTCCACTTTTGGGGAAAGTAGGTCTGGGACAGAGAATCAGATTTGGGGAAATGGGATGTTTGGACACAACGTGTGACTGGAGGTGGCAGGAAAGGTGAAGTATGTGGTAAGGTGTTGTAGTGTGTAGGGCTACAGGGATCTGGAGGTGTGACAAGTTGTCAGGCATTGCTGGAGCTCTGGAGATGGGGACAACATTTCATAGGAGCCCAGATCCTAGTGGGCTGAAGTAAGAAAGAAGGAAGGGAGTGTGAGAATGACAATGCTGTAGGTATGTGTCAGAGTGGTGTGGTGGCCCATGTGTTCTGAGCGCAGGCATTTATGGGAAGGCCATAGGGGTTCTGGGTGAGTGTGGTAGTCACAGGGGTCAGGAGCGTTGATAATGGGGCTGGGTGGGGTGAGGATGGAGGAGTGCCTGACTTGGGGTAGGTGATATGGGGGACTTGGTCCCTGCTGGGAGGCTGGAGTGTGGGGATGTAGTATTTGTTGCACAGGAGGCTTGAGAGCAGTGGGTGCTGGGGAGCTAAAGATAGAAGGGGTGCTGTGGGCAGGGTGAAGGGGAGAAGCCGTCAGTGCAGCGGTACAGCAGCCTGTCAGCACTGTGCCAGGCGGATTTGAGGGGTGGTGCAGGTTGTGTCTGCCTGGCTGCTGTGTTGGAAGTGTGCCAGGACTACAGAAGTGATGGAGAACATGTGGAAGGAGCTAAGGTGGGGATCTAAAGGAAGTGTGTCAGCAGGCTTGGAGGGTGAGGTCAGTGTGCAAATCCTACTCAAGACTGGTACTTACTGCTTGGCTGGTGTGTCTCTGCCATAACAATCTATCCCACACATTTCCTGGCTGGCAAAGCCCTCCCACTCACCTAAAATGATGCTTGTTTTTCATTGTCCTTCCCTGCAGCAGGATTGCCACAGCTTGTGCTCTGCTAAGAAGTGTTTTGTAGGGATTCGATGTGTGATTTCTGCTTGATAACTGAACTTCTTTTGCAATACATACTGAAATAGTCTCCTCCTATCAGCAGGATTTGCTTATGTGACAAATCCTACTGCAGCAAAGTAGGAGTAACACTACCCATGTCCAAGGATCCAGATAACACACAGTTGCCATATTTGTGGGGAAATGTGGTGTTTGGGAGGATATAAAGGCAGACACGCTGGGAGAATCATCTTTGTTTTTTACAAAATGCTTCTGAACAGAGACCAGTAAAGTGGTTAGACAGGCAATGTAGATATAGCATTCTTTTAGCAATGGGAAATTGCTTTGTGTGGATTCAGCATAAACAACTGATTGTAGTTATTCCTGTGACCTGTAGCTTCATTTCCCCTGTGTTTTCTTTGTTTCCAGCTTTATCAAACAGGATTATTGAGCGAATATTCAGCGGCGCTGTGGTGAGGTGAGGAATAGTGGACTGGTTGGGGATAGAAGTGAAGGGAATTTCTGTCAGGCTGATTAGAAATGCAAGATGCCCTCAAAAATCCCCACTGATCAGATTGGTTTCCAACATGGTGCTCCAGTTAGAGCTGCCTGAGAATGGAGTGAGACTTCTGGGTATCTTAAGAAAACAAATTAAAAAAGCCCATAGGATGGCCACCTGTGGACCTCATTGTAGAACAAGCTGGGCATAGCTGGAGGGAACATGCAAGCACTATGTGTTTGTGCCCCACAGTGGCACAGGGGTAGCGGAGAACTCTGCTTTAAAGTCTCCAAAAAAAAAACCAGCCCAGCACTTGTGGGAGGGAATGTGGTAGATGAGCCTCAGCGCTGCAGTGACAGCAAGGCAGCAAATGCTGTGCCTGTGGCAAAGGGCACAGGGAGTGGTGCTGGGGAGTGCAGGCTAAATGGGTGATGATGCCCCATTTTCTCTCACCAATTATTTGGGGCTTTTGAAAAACATTTGATAACATTCTGAGTATTTAGGAGCCTGGTGGTTTGGTTTTGGGTTTGTTTTTTTTTCTCATGTGTCTTCCAGAGGCAATGAAGTTCAAAAGGAAGGCCGCATGAGTTATGCCGATTTTGTGTGGCTCCTGATTTCAGAGGAAGACAAAAGGAGTGCTACAAGGTCTGACTGTTTTCTGTGTCTTAGTAGAAGTATTGAGATGAGCAGATATGATAGAAACTTCTGTGACTACCGCTTTTCTACAAGAGGTGGCAGCTTGTGTTCCAGTGATTATTAGGAAGAAAGCAACTTACTGTCAATGTTTGGTCAAATCATTTGCCTTTCTTGAGGAGAAATTGTGTAGAAGCAGAGTTTTCTTGTAATGTTAAATGTCTCGGTAGTCATCAGTGCCTTTAGTTACCCCATGCCATGGAGCACTGGCTCTGGGGGTAAACCCATGAGATGTTTGCAGCAGATAGGCATGTTCCCTTCATGCACACAGCAAGTGCCTAAGAAGGGT
>NW_008824803.1:835567-837082 GCF_000699105.1 Pygoscelis adeliae
ACCCTGCCTGTGTGTCTGGTTTGTACAGCCAGTGGGAGACTATTGTGCAGAGCTGAACTAGATCTGCATGCGATTATTAGGACAGGGAACCTTATCAGAAAAATGAGAAGAAGAATTCATAAATCCAGGGTTGGACTATCCAGAGGTGAAGGGATGATGTAGAGTGTAACTGCCTGAAAGCATTGCCTTCTGTATAAAGGAGTAGAGGAAATAAGTGCATACCATGCCTGCCTCATCACTCACCAGGGTCACTCAGGGATAGCCAGTGTCCTGGGTTCAGAGTTGGTTGTATTTGACCAACTCTGGCTGCTGAATCAGACAGGGACACTCTAACCTGTGTGAGGCAGTTGAGCTGCAGCACAGTGGACGCTTGCTACAGCTACCAGGTGAAACAGGTCATGAGCATGGCTGTGCTCAAAAGCCACCTAGGAGACTAACAGGAGGCGCTCTTGAGTGCTAGCCTGTGCCCTGATTCTTCCCAAAGGGTATTTTCATCCCTGCTTTTATGCCAGCCTTTGGGCAGAAGCGCATTAGAGGATGGGGGAAGGGGAATGTGCATTGCTGCAAACTGTGCTGTATGGATTTCCTAGTACAGTGCTGTGCTTTCACTAGTCCTGTCTCTTTTTCCTAGCATTGAGTACTGGTTTCGGTGCATGGACCTGGATGGGGATGGAGTGCTCTCCATGTATGAACTGGAGTACTTTTACGAGGAGCAGTGTGAGAGGATGGAAGTGATGGGCATAGAACCACTGCCATTTCATGACTTGCTGTGTCAGATGCTTGATCTCGTTAAGCCAGAGAGGGAAGGTAAGTCCTGCTTAAGAGGAGTTTCCATCCTCTTTGATCTATGGTGGATTGAGAAAGTAATGTCACTGTGAAACCCATCTATAGGTAGAGCCTTGTGTTAGAATCACAGGGCTGAAATTACTGCACAAGGTAAAAGTCTGAACAGTGGCTATTGTGCCATAATGTTATGCATCAGGAGGTTTGAAATACTAGAACAAGAGACCTTGTGAATTAACTTGTTGGAACTGGAGCAACAAGTCTTTTATATTCCAGCTGTGGGATGTGCTGACAGTCTAGATTATGAAACTGGACCATCCCCATTCACATTCTTTCATATTTTATATTAATGTGAAAGATCTCCATATGTATGTGAGATTTAAGCCTAATAAACGTACCCAGTTATTGAATAATGTTAAAATCCTTGACTGACTTGGGAAGAAATTTTCTAATATTATAGCATACTGGTGTTATAATTAGAACTTTGATAAGACTGACAAGGAACAGGTCCAGTCTCTCACTAAGAACTCAGCACAATACTGTGGGGTTTTTTTCTGCAGGAAGAGTAACCCTGCGAGACCTGAAGAGGTGCAGAATGGCTCATGTATTCTACAACACCTTCTTTAATTTAGAGAAATATCTGGACAATGAACAGAGGGATCCCTTTGCAGTGCAAAAGGTATAAGTCACCTTTATTTCTAAATCCAGGCCTTCTCAAACCCATCTTTGGAA
>NW_008824803.1:837106-851894 GCF_000699105.1 Pygoscelis adeliae
GAATATAAGAAAACCTTTTTTACAAGTAGGGTGGTCAAACACTGGAACAGGTTGCCCAGAGAGGTTGTGCAGCTTCTATTCTTGGAGGTTTTCAAGGTGTGACTGGACAAAGCCTTGAGCCCCATGATCTGACCTGATAGCAAACCCTGATTTGAGCAGTGGCTGGGACTAAAGATCTCCTGGGTCTCTTCCAACACAAATCATACTGCTATTCTATGATTCAGTTGCCATCACTGATCCTACTACACCAGCACTGGCAGTGCAGTGTGTGATTCTAGAGAGAATGACTGGAGCCTGCTGAGTTGCACTGATTCAGCAGGCTGAAAGAGGGGGGCTCAGCTGTACTAGAAGGGAACCTGGTTCGCTCAGTTTAGAAAGGAGCTGTGAGATTCTAAACTTGAGATCCCATTTGTCTCTTCCTGTCTCCTACACAGCTGCAGTCATAAATAAGTAGGCTACATGTGAAGATTTATTAAACATCCGGGTGGAGTCTGATCCTTAAAACAGCACTAGCAATTTTCCCATAGCCTAAACAGAACCAAAGAGACAGACCTCCTTTACAATGCAGGGGCCAAGGCAGATGAGATGCCAACTCCGTGATCAGGCCACACATGCGGTAGACTAGATAGAAGGTTTGGATATTGCAGATTGTGCCTGGTTATCAGCCTGGCTGCGCTGTCATTCACCATCCTCTCTTCCCAAGCAGAGAAAATACAGGAGGAGATTGTGGCTTTTGTATTTTGCAGTTGCTGCTCACCACTAACTGTGGGATGTTCAGAGACTTGAGTTTTGTCAGCTGTTGGTGTAAAGTGCCTCACCCCTGGCTCCCCCTGCACATTCAGTGAAACCAGATGTGTCTACAGCTTAAAGACTATCTCCCAGAAGCCTCTTATCTGGTCAAAGTACAGTAAAGTGGTGGGCATGCCAAAAGCAACTCTGGTTCCCTCCCAGCTGTTCCCACATAACTTGTAAGAGGAACTCTGTGGTTCCATGATTCAAGGCTTAAATGTATCCCAGTCCAGAACCACCCTACCTTTTTTTTGTTTGTTTATTTAAACTGGATCATCATAAGAGCAGTCAAGTGGGGCCAGGGGGGATAACTTATTTTCTCTGTCTTACAGTAAATGGCAGAGGGCCAAATGTTTATTAGGATGTTATTCTGTAACCTTCTCTCAAACTTGCCCAAACTTAGCAAACTATGAAGAGTTCCTCAAAAGATCAGTTACAATTAACATTTAATTAAAGATTTTAAATCATTAAGTTCTTTAACCAGTGACAAAGTGCACAGATGCGGGGCTTGCTTGAGCTAGAGCAAAGAAAATGTGCAGTTAATAATGTTCAGCATTTCTGAAATGAAGCAGGCTCAGGTCACACGCTGAGCTTTATAGACTAAGGAATGTATTTTTTCTTAGTCATTTATGTGCAGATGTTAAAATAGTTTAAGATAATTGTGAATCTTTCAGTTAAGGCAATTTTTGACTAGCTGTTTCTATACAGTTGCTTACTATTCCTAGAATTGCTGTTTCACATGTTTAGACCTATTGTAAACAGCTGTAGAGAGGTATGGACATAATGTGCTTGACTGTCTGATCTCTTTAGGACATTGAAAATGACGGCCCTGAACCCTCTGACTGGGACAGATATGCCGCTGAAGAGTACGAGATTCTTGTGGCTGAGGAATCTGGGAATGAACAGTTACAAGAAGGGTAAGCATAGGCATTGCACTGCCCTGGGGACACTCTGTTTGGCTCCAGCTGAGGTTTAGTAGGAGCATGTGGATGCCACTTTTAACAGAGGTAGTGGATTAGCGGACTTATGATTTGGACTCAACACTGGAGCATGTGAAGCCTGAAACAGTTGCTCCAAAAGGCAGTATTGGTGTATTTGTCACAATGGGCTTCTTTGCGGGCAGCTGTTTGAATCAGCTACACACACTGCAGTAATGAAGATAGCTGGGGAAAAAGGACAAAGCCTTTTTCTTTTGGCAACCATACAAAAAAAGAGATCGAATGACTTTTGCTAGTCTTGGCCATGTATTGACCATGTCACACTATCATAGATTAGAAGCTGTAGCTCTGTTGCATTTATTATACCTAGCAGAGACTTTCTTTAGTCAAATAATTTTACTTTCTGCCAAACTTTATGTCTATTAGTCTCTTCATAAGCTGTGTTTCAATGTCTTAATTTGTTTACTAAGTTTGTTGAGACTTTTTCTTTAAAACACTGTTGGTTTCTGCAATACCTACACTCATTTTTGCAGCCTTCTATAAAATTATGGACAGACACTCCAGCTATCCTTAAGAGTCAATGAATTTAGGCAGAGCAGTTGCTCCAGAACCTCTCTGTGTGCAAGGGCTTCCTGCAGAGGCTCCTAATGGAGACTCAGTATAATTATCTTTTAGATTTGTGTCTGTGTTAGTATCTTCTTGAGACTATTTCTCTGCAAGACTCCAGGTTAATATAACAAACATCCACAGAATGCTTACCCCCTGTTAATCTTGCACGATTCAGGATTTCATCCATTCTTGAACAGTATTTGTAGAGCCATTAAAGTAAGAGTACTGAGAAGATTGCATAATTTTCAAAACTTCCCACACTGGAAATTGCTCGGGATAACAGTAGCACCTACTAATTAGCCACAGAGATTTGCAAAGCTATTGAGAGCTATGTTTCCCTCTCTCCCTGTGATGTGCATCCAAACAGCTATGGGCTTTTCCCTCATCTCCTTTGAGCTGCCTTGCCTTTTTGTGGCCTTCACAATGGAAGATGAGGTAACACAAGATGGAAGATAAAATTGCTGTATTCCCTGCAACTGCTTTGCAACACCTGTGTCCTCAGCACAGAAAAGAAATAGGAGTCTGCCATAAAAGTTTTGCAGGACTATGAATCCCAAAACTCACCAAAAACAGAGGAAAAGTGGCAGGTGATGTCAGATTTTTGAAGTCTGTCTGAAACAGCTCTGTGTCTTCCTGTAAAGAGCATGTCAGCAACCTTGCTGCTTGCTTTTAAGAGCCCCTGAAAAGCTCTGTAGTCATGGCAGCAGGATTAGATCTCATTTGTGGAGCATAGCAACAGACCACGAAGGAAAAAAGGAAGGCAAAAAGAAAAACAAAGAGCTGGATGCCCAGACAAATTTGCCAGAAACAGGCATTGAGTTTTTGCACATACATTATTTCTGCTGTCCTTTGAGGATGACAGAAAGAGGGAGCGGGGACAAAACCAAGACAATTTATGAGCTCTATGAGAGACTGGAAGATTTTTGGCTAAGTTAGCTGGCAGAATCTGAAATCTGGTATTTGTCTTATTAATACATTTGAAAATAACCATCATTCAGCTATCGCAGATGAATTAGTGTGTACCACATTTGTGACTTAGCCCTGTCCATAGATTCTCTGGATGGAAGGTTTCTAAAACAAGTCAAATGTCTGGCTGGCTGGCTGCAGGCTTGCCCATGAGAGAGCACTGCTCCTGGAAGAGGAATCTCAAAAAGACATAGTGGATACTCAGAGTGACTTCAAGGATGCTGTGACTCTATTGAGAGCTACAGTGACCAAAAATAAGATAAGAGAAAGGTGTTGTCTTGCTCAAGAAGCATCATGTTTCACTGGAAGCTTAAGCTGATCTGAACACTTCTCAGCCATGCTCTGCTTTATACATCTATCTGTGTATGAGATTCAATGAAAAGAGTCTGTTCCCTGATGAATGCATACACACATTGTTGTTAGAAGGCAGAACCAATAGTTGAATCTGACCAACACAAGCTCTTAATGCAGCTATAAGCATTGGTTTTGCAGAAATCCTTTTTTGCAGTCCAGGCTTTGGCCTGCCTGGCAGAAGTGGGCACTGCTTTGTTCACTGTTCCAGAAACCAGTGTCAGCCAGCTGATGTACACGGAAGCCACAATTGCCTTCATGGAAAGAGATCTTTCTCCGTAGGAAGGGAAATAAGGAGGAAGAGGCCATCTTTTATCAGCTGCTGATAAGAAAGCATCCCCTTCACCTGAGCAACAAGGAGCAAGGGCACAATGCAGAGCAATCCTGCTCAGAGGTGGATAGGTGTGACAAATACACAGGATCAGATGATGTTGGTTTAGGCAGTTTAGACCATTTTTCTTCTCTCCCTCAAGCTGGCTGATGGTTCAGTTGCTCACTTTCATGAACCCAGCAGCATAAGGAAGGGAAAGGGGGAAGGAGAATATCGCTGAACCACCCAGTGACAAAATGTGTGTGTTTGCCAGAAGGAAGGACAAAGAATTTCCTGGAGTAATTTGTCTTCTCTGAACAAGCTAGAGTTGCAATGGTTGAGTCTTGAGGAATGGGTGTTTAGTCTACATGAGCCTATATGTGTATTTATGGGACTGTGAAGTTTTGAAACTGGCCTGGAAGGAGAGAAGGTGATTGTCTTTAGTGCTAATCTCGTGGAAAAGCTGTCCCTTGGATGCTTCCTAGCCATGAAGGTGGAAAGCATTTTTTCCAAGATGGGAAAGGCAGGCACTGTTGAGCCTTAAAGAGCAAAAGACTGAAGTGGAAAAGTAACTCACATGGGAAAGGACAATGGGAAGCCCCTTTTGAAGAAGGCATGAGAAGGTTTAGTCCAGAAGCAAAAGGCACCGGAAAAAAAATTATAATGGAGCTCCAAGTGCTGGTGAATGTGCAAGATAGATAAACAATAGAGGAAAAAAGTCACATTCCACTTAGAGGAGAAAAGGGAAGAAGGCTAACAGAAATGTGCATGGGCCATGCAGACTCCCGACACGTACCGCTTAAGCAAAGTGTGCATATTGCATACTTCCTGGTATCCTTGCATGCATGATCAGAACAGTTATTGGTGTAGGATCCAGACCATTGTTTCCCTTCTCCCACTTATGCAAGGATCCAGAAGGTGGCAGAATTACTAAACAGGTGCTTTCCTTTATGGAAGAGAAGATGAAAATGTTGTCCAGGAAGATCTCTGTGCTGTTTGTCTCTTCTTCACATAGGGATCACCAGACTATAGCACAGAATCCTCCCCACAGCTGGACTTACATACTGACAGGCTCCCAAGGATTCACTGTGCCTGCATATGGGTTAGTGAAGGGAAAAACAGCACAAGAAGCGGTAGACAATTCTTTCTTGGCACCATCCGTGCTGGGGTATCAAAGGAGTTAACCTTTTTGCAGCTCAGTTTATCACTGAACAAACGAGAGCTATTCCTGTGCTTGCCATTGGAACACCTGCTGCAACATTTCCTTCATAAGCAGCATTGCTTTCAGAACAAAAGGAAGAATTGGAATTTCTTGGGAGCCCTGAGAAACTAACCTGTAGTGTGCCGAGACTGAAGGGAGAACATCTCAAAAACGTCATTTCTGAGGAATAGGAATGGGCTGAGAGCCCCAAAGTGATATCCTCTGCTGCAGAGCACAGAACCCAACCAGCCTGAATAGTGCAACTGGCTGGAGCTGAGAATTCACAGCCAAACCTCCCCAGGCCATAAATGCTAACACCTGGATATTAAACTTCAAACCAAGTGAGAGAGGAACATGACAGCATGGCCATAATTGTTCTGTGGCTGTCAAAACATCTCCTAAGCCAAAGACGCTTTGGAAACCAGGTGTTTCTGAGCAAGTCTGAGCAAGCCAAGTCTCCTCTAGGGCCTGGATGACTTCATTTCTGCACTGAACTATTAAGGCTACTGTGAGCTACTGACAATTGTTACTGAAACTGGATTCAAATTTTATAATGCTGAACATGAGTGAAAAGTTGTTTTGGATCTTACAAATGAGGATGGATGGGAGCACAGTTCTGTCAGCTGTCAGAATACTGATTACTACAGCACTGTTTTCAATGCCTTATAAATATCCTCCTCGAGGTTAACATCTTGCATGCTCCTGTATTTTAGCCAGCTGCTTTAGTAGCCGCTGAAATAACTTACCCAAAAATGCTCTCACCAAAATATGGCTTTTAAAGACATACCTTTTATCTTTGCAGATCATTTGAAGACGACTATGACACAGATGAAGTCTTATCTCCCCCTGAAACTGGAGACAAGTCAGACAAACTAGTTATCTCAGATCTCTCAGCATAGAGAAATGGAAGACATTTAATCAGTATCTTTCAAACTGGATAGCATTCAGTCCCAAGACATTTAGGAATTTTTCTTAAATCCGTCATTGGAGCAATGTGCTTTATTTTGTACACTGTAACTTGAGAACCCTTTTTCTCCTCCTGTGTAATTGCAATAAGGTAATTTCTATAAAAAGGCTTTTTACAATGTGTTATCGTGCACGCTCATTAAAAATGGTGATTGCACCTTGTTTCGTTTATATATAAATTCTGTTATGTCCCCAGATGTGCAATAAATGCCAGCATCTAATGGTTAACTGTAACAACTGCATGCAACATCTACAGTGGTCGTTTCTCTGTCAGTTCAGTCCTGTGCCATTCTGTCCCCTTGACTTTATACCAGGAGTGACAAAAGAGCTGCCAAATTAACTTAATTTAAATGTATGTCTAGAAATCTTTTAAAATGCAAGTCACAATGACGTTCTCTTTTTTTCTTAGTGTCCTGGAAACCAAGGCAACATGCCTGCACATGGGGAGAGTGAAGTCCCCTTTTGCGCTTTAAACCACAAGCTCTTACAGTTGATACTGGACATATTTTATTTGTATGAATCTGTGGACAGTTAAAGCACCACATGATGTAATGTTTCGCTAAGAATTTGAGATGTAGTTAACATTTCTACATATTCTCCTGTGCGTAAGATGATCTTCCTCAGGCTAGTGTTTTGTCTCTGTAGAAATATTTTCTAGCGTATTTACCAAAGACGACATATATGCTGTTCAGCTGGTGTGTTGAAACTGCCGTGTCTTGTGTGCACCAGTTCTGCCCATTTCCTGTGTTCTTCCATTCTATTGTATTGCTAACCTGTAGCCTTCTCCAAGAGGCTAAGCTGAGATAATGAAGAAAAAACCCAATCCTAACCTAGTTTGCTGAATTTCTGTTAACAGAGGGATCCTTTAACTGGTAAAGGAATTAGTCTGAAATATTGCCAAAAATTTGTTTTCCACCCATGAAGTAGGCCCCAGTCTCAGAGAGGAAACACTAACTAATGAATTCTTGCTTTAAGTGCAAAATTAAACTGACTTTCCCCATAGAATCACAACGGGTGTCTCTAGTAATAGCACATGCTCTGCTGCTAGAGCTGTTCCTCCTTGCTTAGTAGCTGTCTGTGATTCAGCGCAGAGGTGATTATAACATATTCTTACCAGTCCGCAATTTTAGCCATCGTAGACACACAAACAGATCTGGTACTTACCTTCTCCAGCTTGGGACAGGTTTCAGCTGTCATATTTTATTTCAACTATTGTAATTGTGCCCAAATATGTAATGCTTGGTGGGCATGTATATACTATATTTCCTCTTACCTCACTGTAAGAATATCAAACCATGCCTCCTCAGGACATCCCTGTGTGAATTCCTGCCAGAATACCTGGGAGACAACTGCCAATGCCAGGATCAGATCTCCAAGCAGGCACCTCCTTGACTGCACTAAAAGCAGAACCCACCCACTTCATAGGTGACTTGTATATACACACACACACTGGTAGCCTGGTGTATTTTGTACATATAGATGCTAGCACAATGGAACATTAATCCCTAGATGATACCTTTAAGTGCTACTGTTAATAACCAAATAAGTAATTGGCTGGTCACTACAATGCAGCTTCAACTTTTCCAGGAGCCTTTGAAGTGTAACAGCTGCCTCCCGATGCCCAGGTGGGATATACTGCTGCCTTGTTGAGGTTAGTAACTCCTCAGGATGAAAATCTGAAAGAGAGGAAGTTTTCAGTTATACTGGCCTTGGAGATTTATTCTCTTTTTCTTGAACAAAGCTGCTGTTTTATCCAGAGGCATATACAGACCCCAGGATCCTGGATTTGATATTTGGGAAACTTCTGGATGCCCAGGTTATTAGCAAGGGCAAGGTAACTTCCATTCCATAATAAGAGATGTAAGCAGGGAGCACTCTAACCAAGCCAGGATAAGCCGCTATGAACACAGCAAGCACACAAGAGCGGCTCTGTCCAACACCAGGGTGTTTGAATCGCATCTCCATCATCACTATAACCCTGAGGGGAAAAGCTTTACTGGGGATGATTCCACAAAGGCCCAAATACAGAATAAACTAGGAAACGATTGCAGAAATTAACACAGGATGGAAGTCACACAATCACTAATTGTAACCAGTTCCATCCACTTCTTACCTGAAAGAACATAGGCAAAGCAGTTCACCTCTTTTGTTCACTATCTAGGTCCAGAGTGGTCTTTTACTTTGATAAAATTTTACATCTCTCCAAAGGCAAAGATTCCTCAAAGGAACAATAAGAACCTGACCCCATTCTAGACTGAAATTGAACTTTCGTGTTACTTCAGCATTGCTAGCTTTTAACTCCATAAGCAGCAGTACTGGAAAGTCCAGTTTGTCAATTATGTAAAGTCTCATTCCAGAGTAACTTAGTGATGGTCTCTTTAAGGTTTTAACCTGGGATACCCTGGCACCTTCAAGAAAAGAAGCTTTCCTAGCACTGTACAGAATAATGTAATAATTCAGGTTGGAAGGGACCTCTGTAGGTCTCTATTCCACCTCCTCACTCAAAAGCAGGCCAGCTTCAAAGTTAGAGCAAGTTTCTCAGGTCCTCATCCAGCTGAGTTTTGAAAAATCTCCATAGATGGTGATTCTACAACCTCTCTAAGTATTACATTTCCTCCTCCTCCTCCCTGTGGGAGTTCAGAGTAACATCCTTTTCCAGGAAGGATGTATATTCCCAGGAATGCACAGTTTCTTTTTCACCCAAGGAGGGAGTTAGATGAAGGACTCAAGGACTCGCCAGTTGAGCAAGTGACACCCTGTTCTCAAGCACCAGATGTGTGTTGGGATGCAGGCGCAGCCCATGATGTACTATGAAGAGCTGGTACTCCAGCAACCCTTGGCGCATCGCTTTTTTGGCTTGGCATTTCTGTTCGTGCTAGGTTGTACCTTGAGCCTACTTCTGCTGTTCCTGCTCTCCCTATTCACGCACCTTTCATTTTTCTCCTCATGTGCTTTTTGCAGAGGGGCTTTAACTCAACCCATCAAATCAGTTCAGACTTCCATCTCACACCACACCAATCTGCCTGAACTGGTGCCTTTTCTTGAGGAAGTCAGTATTCTGAGCCTGGTAAAAATCACCAGTTACTTTTTCAAGGTTTGGCTTCAATAAATTGAGACAGAAGCTCATAGCTGCTCTGCTGAGCTCTTTGGCCCCCAAACCCAAGGCCCTCTCTTCTATAAACAGAGGTTTGCCGCTGCTATGATAAAGTAGCATAAGTCCAAACCAATTCATGCTTTCTAATAGGTCAACACAACAAGCTAATCAAAGAAAAAAAAAACCAAAACAACCAAACTTAGAGCAAATGTTTTGCCTTATATGTGAATATAAGGACAAGCTACAGAAGCCACTGCTAGCAGTGCAAAACTTGCAGCAATTTATACTATTTACTCCAGGAGTAGAAATCCATTCTCTCTCACTAATACATTTGAAAAGAATCAAAATTCAGCAGCCACAGATGAATTAGTAAAGGAGGTATTCTACACCCCATTTGTGACTTAGCCCTGCCCGCAGCTTCTCTGGATGGAAGGTTTCTAAATGCAGTATATAAGCAAGGTAAACTTGGGAACTCCTGTCCTACTTCTTAGCTTTTATTTCTGGGATAATGAAAACATAAGATGACAAGGATGTTTGTGAATACAGATACCAGAACCTGCTCAGCTGCAACACACACCAGCTTCAGAGGCCAGCTCTCTAGAATGAAGCAACCCAAGAATCACAGCACAGAAAACTTGCAGCAGTCCGCTTTGCTCTGACTTTGCCTCCCGTCTCCAACTGTCAATGCCACTTTAGATGTTGCATACCTTGAAAAACAGAGCATGCATTTTTCCTTATAAGTCCAGCTCAGGCTGAAGTCTATTAAGAGCTGGATTTCTTTTTCCTTACGAGTAGTCAGAAAAGTGAGTAAAATGCAGTTTTGCATGATCAAAAAAAAATTTTGTGTTTATTCTCTCTAGTCTGCTTTTGTCTAGCAAAATTAAGTCCCGTGTCCTTAAAAAAACCTTGCTTTTTCTTTTTATATTCACAAATATTCTCTCTCTGCAGTACTAAGATTGGCGATATGGCTCGATACAACCACATGCCATTACTGCTGGAATGGTACTAGCTTGATTTTTTTTTTTGCCCTTCTTCTAAAACTCTCAGTAGTAATTGCTACATTACAGTTTTCATCAGCAAAACCCAGGCACTGACATAGTTCCCCTTCTGCCGGTCTGCCACCAAGCGGCAGTGTTGCAAAACAGACATGGACAGCAAAAAGAAATTCCAGTGTCTCAGGTTTACAGAAAACACTGCGGAAAACCTTCCTGCCCTCCTGAACTAAGGATTTAAGAAAGCTGACTCGAGATACTCTAACCAAGGTACTATGCTTAGTTTCTGAAACAAAATATGCCTGAAAGGCCAAAAAAAGAGGTAACTGAAGTGTCATTTAATGGTATGTATTTTTGGAGTAAAGTGTTTCTAAATCGCAGCATCTTAGGTCTATGCAATCAAAACTGAACCTCAATAAAGAGCATGAGCTACTGTAAGAAAAACATGTAAACAGTGCTTACCCTTTTGTTCTAATCTTTCCCCTGTGTCACTGGGTGATGGTCTTAGAAACTGAGTATTTAATAATAAAGGTTCTCGTACTTTGTAAAAGTAGTTTGGAGACATTTTGTGCTGGCATGGTTTTATCTTTGTATTTTTACTTTGTATTTTCTTCTTTTTTGGCAAATAAAGGACTTTTGAATCTAAAAAGTAAAACCTGTCTTGTAGTGGTGGAGTAGTGTTATTGTTCACTTCATCTCCAGCTGCTGTCCCAAGCTCATGCCATCCAGCTACCTGTCAGCAAGCCTGCCAAAGCCAAAATTCCAGGCTTTCTTCTCAAAAATACTGGGGAAGAAAAGCAATCCTACCACTTACCTTCCTCACATCTTCATCCCTCAACACGGAGCGCTATCCGTGTGCTGACTTACCAAAATGCCAAGCTCCCTCATTTTAAACTGGCATGAAAACAAACATCTCCCTGGATCTTCTGCAAGTGGAATGAATTTTAAAAAAAAAGGAAAAAAAAAAGGGAAAAAAATGTAATGCCTTTTCTGATTTCATTATATGCAAATGCTCAAGCAGAATCACTGCATTATCTTACTACTTCATCTGTGAGACTGACAGGTCCGCATTCCCCTGTGCCTAAACCTGTGTGTAGCACAGTCACTTTTTGGTGGGGACCTCTGGGTTTCTTTAAAATACCAGAGGCACTTCAATTTGAAAAACTAAGTACTTAAGACCAGACAAACAAGATGTGCTTGCGACATTATCAATCAGTACTACTTTAAATAGCATTATATAGCTTTCAGAGCGAATTTCATCAGCCATGCCACATAACTGGAATGAGTCTAACGTACAAGCTCCTCTTTTTTGTTGTTTCACTTCTCCGAACGTTAGTTAGCAATCAAAAGCTTGTTTATAATTTGTATAAAAATTAAATACATAAAAAATGTCGGGGGGTGTGTGCTTCTTGCATACAGTAAAAAGATGCTTTTATTCTGGATCATGCCAGAATCTTTGCACGATTCATGTGCCACATCTGTATGATCTTTCCTTGAAGGTCTATCAGAGTTTCATTGAACAAGCAGCTCCTCGCTGTGCCAGAAGTACCGGCCTTGGAAAGCAGGCTTTTCAGGTTTTATTTCAGGCTGCTGGTACATTGTAACTCTACAGGTTTTTTTCTGACAATACAAAACTTTAGGGCGCTTACAGGGGGGCAGCCTCTAAGATGTAATGGCAACACAAACGGAAGCAGCTGCGCAAGACAGACATCTGTTACCTGCCTCCTTGGTTTGTGATGTTTTAAAACTCTCATGCACGTACAAGAACATCTGCAGGGAGTTCCAACGGAAACAGAAGAGGCTGTTGTGACCCCATTGTTCACAGGCACTACAGCGTGGGCTTAGACAAGCCAGAGAGCGAGAACATCACCTGCGTGAATGAACTGCTGGAAGAGCAGCAAGGTCAACGCAATCCAAGCGTTCATTTCCAGTTTTGTTTCCCTGTCCCTCCTCCCTCCAGGGTTTTATCCCAACCGGTGATTTCACTGATGTATGATAGGTGGAAAGAGCCTTTCCACTCAAAATGAAAGTTTAGATGTCTTCTCTTTCTGGAAAGAGCATCTTCCACATGTTCAGATCTGGATGGTCAAAAGCACTAGACTAATTTTGTACCACTACACATGATCAAAAGTCCACCCCTTCTCTCCTTTCCATCTTTGCAACATGTTTTCAGGCAGGAAGACTCCCCCTGCAAAACATTTGACGAACTGCTGCTTTTTCTTTCTGATGCAGCTCTACAAATTACAGGATTTTAATAAAGTTTGGAAGCTGATCACTGTCTTCAAGAGGAGTGGGAAGAAAGCTGAAATACCAGGCACTTTCTATATGAAAACAAATCCCCAAGCAGCTTCATCTATGCTAACGCTGAGAACAGTTGCCCAAATCCACCGCACCACAGGAGGAACGCCTCGTCGACGGCAGCCGGGGAACTCCCGCCAGCCCAGCCCGGGCTAAGCTAAAACGATCCTTGCGACTGCTCTGCGTCAGCGCTTCCCCACATACAGCCAGCAGGGAGCAAGTCCTCGCTGGGGGCTGCGCTGGACTGAGTTTTCACTCAACTCTCTTTGACCACAGCCAACACTGGAAGGTCCCAGAACAGTATTGCTGCTCGTATCGCTACAAAATGGAAACCGATGCTTTTCAAACTAGAACCACTGCAATTATTTTCAGCAACATTATGATCCTTTCCATTGCTCAGCTTATTCAAGAACAACTAGCCAGGAGGTGAAGAAAACCAAACCAAGCCAACCCTAATTTAAACAATTACAGAATTAGTCATCAACGGACTAAGTAGTATTTAGACAAGAAGTTCAACATATGCCACACTGATGCCCTTAGCAGTTGCAAAATAGAATTAGAAAACTAACATTTATTAAATCAATTTGAATTTTAATATACATTTCAAGAACGTGGCAGCATAAAAGGAAATGTTTTTAGAAACAACCTGAATCTACCATTTGCAATTTTACATTAATGATCAGGGCTCTCCTGTCGACGGTTCCAAAACACACTTGACCTAAATTCTCCGACTTTTGGTACCATATTTAATGCAGCAGTGAGATAGTAAAGATTCCAAGTACTCCCACGTTTCTGGAGCGAAGGTACTATGTATTTAATTTAATGAAAGTCCTAATAAATGTACCATCAACAATCTCAGCAAAACTTAACAGCTCTGCAAAAGCATTCAGAAACAACCCATGCTGTGCAGTTTACTCCCCTTAAATCAGACTCTGGTTTGGCTACTTTTCTTACACGTAGTGGACTAATAAACAGATTTACATTAGTAGGTCACGATCAAACCACCAAATTAGAAAATGGTAGGATCCTTTTGGGTCAACAGAAAAATCACATACAAGTTTAACTAAATACATTTTAATAGGACATCATTAAATCTCATGAGGGCTAAAAAACACAGATCTTAGGTACTTGGGTTGGCAAATAAAGACAAGAATACTAAGAAGCATTTTCCACCATTTACTCATTATCAAAAATATTTTTCAACTCTTCTTGCAAAACAAAAACAAAAAAGTACAGACTGGACACGTACATCACATTTTTCTTCCTATGGCTTTAACCCCCCACCCTACCCACCCCACAAAAAAGACGGGGGGAGAAACAAACCAAAACCAACAAAAAGATCTGACCACATTCACAGAAAATGACACCATGGTACACTACAAAACAAAAGGAGGTGTCATTTGTGTCCAAAGGTTTTTGCTTATTTCTCAGGTGAGGAACCATCATTGTACATGCTTTGTGCCAAATCAAAATACACCTAACGTTAGGTCAGAAAGCGCGGCAGCGTTTATTGGATGAATAAAAGGAAAGATGGAAGCAGTAAAGTAACTCAAAAAATTCACTTACTATTTAACATGCTGTTGAAACAGGAATTGCCTTTTAAATTAGAAGGTAATGTTTTGTGTTCTAGTCAGCCCATGTTTAATTTGTGCTGTATCATTCAAAGAGGAGAAGTTTCTGCTTTCACAAAGTAATCTGACTTTTTCAGGCTGCCAATAAAGCCCTAAATGCAAGACTAAATTCTTCCGCTTGTACTCTTATTTAGGGATTACGCTGAAATAAACCATTTTCACATAAAACTGAATTCCTACAAAAGCGCTTTCATTTTAACACTTTCTGAGATAAGCTCTTTGACAACTTTGTGCTATTTTTCCATTTTAGAGCCTTCTACCCCAGGTTGAAAAGCACTGACCTTCAAAAGCTACTTTCAACATTATTAGCGAAAAATGAGATAGATGCTGGGTGGAGTGAGTTATATAGCTTATTCTGTCTATCAAACATCTGAAATATTTGACCTTAGATAGCAAGCGATCCTCTGCCCCAGATGAAAGATGCCTGTCAGCGAAGAACTACCCTCAAGGGGATGGGTCCCAGGTCTATTGTGGTACAAACTTAAAACAAACAAACAAACAAAAAACCCCAATGGTGATAACTGCTGTGGAAGTCTGTGTATCCCAGGCACTGATCGGCAGCAGAGAGGGGAAAAAAGTCAGCCAAGGAGTCTCTCTGTAACCCACAAAATCCCCTCTCTTTTCTAGAAGCAAGAGGAACTTG
>NW_008824803.1:851979-857740 GCF_000699105.1 Pygoscelis adeliae
AAGAGGGGGGGGGGGGGGGGGAAGAGAATGGTGGTAATAAAACTTGAGCCTTCTTTGTGTACAAGTAATTTTCTCCCCCCAGCCAAAATAGTCAGTAACGTGTCAAACAAACGGAGTTGGCACAGAGGGCATAGCTGATCAGGAACGTGACCTGTGGAATTGTCAAGAAAACAAAAAAATGAATGATGTTGTTAACGGGGACGGTGTATCTGAGTCGGCAGTTTGATGTTCATATCTAACCAACTGATCTTCCTGACCCTTGTCTGGAGACTGAGCTGCTTTTTGGGCTATTAGCTTTCTCAATATATTACTAAACTTTTTTAGTTTTAAACTGTTCCATAGAGTAGATAACCAATTCTCACAATCAGAAATTATCTACCCTTTTCCAACTGTATTCTCCAGCTCAATGCCGCATTTCCTACAGGAATATTAGGTGATTTTTCTAGTAATGGTGACTGTAACTAATCAATAATTACTTTTCTACATCATAATCTAGCACAGTTTAGATGGACTAACTAGATACCACTTTTCTACATTTAAGCAGAAGCTTTGACTGAGCACAAAGCATGACCAAGTACAATGAGGTTAATAAATTCCTTGCCAAAGATCTTGTGATAAAATCATTTACATCAGCAATTGATCTCAAACTATGAGGTGCTGTAAGAACTAAAAACAGTTTTAGGGTAACTCCTCCATTATCTGCAACTATTTCCCAGACACTAATACACATAACATAGCAATGAAAAACACTTGATACAAGTGATCTAAACGCAGGAGCTCCAGCAAGTTAAACAGAACCATAGCTGCCTTAAAACTGTAGCAGTTCCCCTACTGACGGCAGGGAAAAGAAAGAAAGATTCAACAGTCATATCTCATGTCTATAGCTTCATCCAAACTTTTATCATCGTGTGTACTGGCAGCTAAAAACGTAGTTACTGGTGACCCTGTCACATTGATTACACTGGTGCTTGTGCTGGCATTGCGCACCGCAATGCTTGTCACATTAATGCCCAAAGTAAGCCGAGTCTGCTCCAAGGCCTTTTCTGGCACTGCAAATGCCTCCAGCTTCTTCTCCCCATTAGCCATGTATGAGTTTTGGCAGCCACGGCATATGCAGTCAAGGCAGGCTTTGCGGTTAGAATAGCAAGGGCAGCGTTGGCCACGGCATGTAAGAACACTTGGATTTTGGGTGGCACGACCACATTTACACCCTTTCTTTTCTTGTGGCTTTTTATACACAGTTTTTGTTGGGCTTCCTGGCATAACGTTACTGCTAGGAACTTTCTCCTTTGCTTTGTCTTTTGTTTTCAGCACCCCTGGTTTGGCTTTCGGGTGAGATTTCTTAGGGGCATGTTCTAAATTCTTTTTCATGCTTTTGTTAGACAGGAGCACAGTTTTACTTATTTTGGGAGTAGTGCCTCCGTTAGGTACAGTTGCAATAGGCTGCAAAGACATTTTATTTTCCTGTTTCACTGTTACAGGAGCTGATGCTCCCAATGTTGGGCCACAGATGATGCTGGAAATGGGTAGAGGTTGAACCTTTTCACTGTCGCTTTCTGATCGAGATCGCTTTCTGTTTAACTTAACTACCTTAGGCGTCGCCGCTGTACAGGAGATTCCGTGAGGAGAAGCATCTGTGGACATGAAAATGTTATGGCTAAGAGGTGGGGGAGAAAGCTGCAGGAAAGGGCCATTAGTCATGTTTGCTTCCAAGCTGGGCTGCAAATTAGAATCACAGACTTCAGTATTTGAAACGGTCTCTAAGCTCCGGAGAACTTCCTCAACACTAAGGAGAAGCGAGCCACCTGGTTTTATATCTTCACTGAAACTGCAGATGTCGATGCCTGTCGTACACAAGTCACTAGTAGAAACTGTATCACACACAGGCTGCAGGCTGCTAGAGATATCTTCAGTTTTTATATACTCTCCAGTACTACAGACATCAATTGTGTTTGCGTGTTCAGGAGAAGGAATATTCACTCCAAGTTTATCTACCGAAAGCCCATTACAATTGGGCAACCCGTTGATAACAGAACCTCTAATATCAATGTTGTGTGTGCTTTCAGGTATTGATGTAAAACTAGCTGGAGGATCAGTTGTGAGTTCTGAGGTTGAAGGTACGGGGGAATGTGTCAAACACAAAGCCAAGGCTGTATCGGAAGATTTTTCCGTCTCTTCGTGGAGTGGTGATCCATCTTTGAGCAAAGCCAAAAGATCTGCAGAACAATCAACGGCTTGGATAATATCTCGTGCCAGTGGAGTTTGCGTTATGTATTCGCAGAGTTTCTTATAGCAGTTCACTAAGATGCTTAGCTGCTTATTCTCCTCAAACTGTTCGTAGTCCTTGCACCAGCTACATGAGGGTTTCATCATCATCTTCTTGCCTTTACAAGTTTTGCAGACATAATGCTGACATGTGGAGTTGGTAGGAGCAATAGGGTCTTGTAGCAAATTTCCTAAGGAAAAAAGAGAGAAAGATTACAATGGACTCAAGGCAGGCTTCCAGGATAGGACGGGATGAATTTGTTGTACTATCAAAAAAATTGCCTGAAAAAGTTCAGTAAGTCACAAGAAAACATACCATCCAGACAACAGTCTGTAAAAATTTTCACAGCTGCCATATCTGGTTTTAAAACAACATTAAATAATAAAAAAAAAATAGAAGAAAACCATCACATCATAATTTGTTGTGCTGCTGCAGCCTTTAGAAACACTCTCAACTAAAACACTACCCTCGTCCCCTTCAGCAGTTTCTTCCACTGAAACTTACAAAACACAGATTTTTAGGAATTTACCAAAAACACAACAATAAACTCCCATGAAGAGCTACTGCAGAGATTTTAATGAAATTAGTGAAAACAAATGGCAATGGAGCAGAGGAAAACTCTAAAAGGAATGTAAAAATGATGAAATATCAACCCCAAAAGGAAAGAAGAAACAGCAGACTTTGTTTTGCTTTTCATTTAGCTGGAACTAAAAATAGAGCCTAGCTTTGTGACAGTCAATGCCATGAATAAAGCACAGAGTTTTTAACTTTGCAAGCAACAAAAAGAGTTAAATGGATCCCATGAATTCTTACAAACACTGAATAAAACACCTAGTAATATATTTGAATAAAAATAATAATAAAAAAAGACTATATTGCTCTCAAATAGATTACTCTTGTGCCAAACCAGAAGGTGCAACAAGGCGACTATTAACATATCCTGGGGAGTGGTGGCTCCCAGTTTTCCAATTCACAGACACATATCAGTGAAATAATACTTAAAATAGTGGTACTGTCTATAGCCATGATGCTTAAATACTTTAAAGTGTCAACAACAGCTCATGTCCTGGGCAGGAGTGAAGAAATCAGAAGAAAGGATTTTCTCTGAGATCTTACTGTTAAAAATAAAAAACTAATAAAAACCAGTTGCTAAAGGAATCAACACACCTGACAGCAGAGACAGTTTCAGGCACCCAGTACTGACAATCTGGAAGGTTGTGTCTCCAGATCTCTGAAACTGTAAAAACCTGGAAGAATGTTTTTGTTTTTATTTAAGAACAAACCAAATAACACATAAAGATAAAATATGAAAGAACAGAGGTAAGTGAAACTCTGCGTAGAAATAAACCAACTAGTAACTAGATCCAGAAAATGACAGTATTGCTTTGCTATTTCTAGCCAGCTCTAGGCCAGAAAGATATTCTAACACCTAAATTAAATTTCAGAGTACCTATAGTAATCTACAGCAACAGGTTTCCCCTCCTTTCCAAGCAGCAGATTTTCAGCTTTGATCAGACCTTTCTCCCCATAAGGAGTCTCTGTTGGATGATTTACAACCACCAGTGAATTCTCACCCAGATTTTCCAAAGTGAAAACATGCTGTTACGAACAAATGAAACTATTTGGGATGACAAAGCAAAGTGCATATATTAAAACAGACTGAGTAAAAAAATCGTATCAACTATAAAGATACTTTTTCTCATCACTCCCTTGCCAAGGGAATTTTAATCACACGGACCTTCCGAAACAGATTCTTGTGATAGCGCTTTGAAGGGATATAATTAACTGGACCTAGTCAAGTGGACTGAGTTATCAACCAAGTAATAAAGCCTTAGTATTACCTTATTACCTGTATTACCTCAGTCGAGAACCCGAGGCCTCAGGCAGAAGAAGACATACTATACTAACCCTCGGCTGTAGTAGCACTTGAAATATGAAACCTGTCACTCACTCTGTAGCTTTTGTCAAAATCTTCTACCCCTTTTATAACCTAACCCTCCAAACTTTTCACTAATCAAACTACTTTTGAAAATGCAACTTTTTCTGTGTGTTTAAATAGGAAATTTGCATCAGCACAGTAATTCTGCAACACTGTTGAATTTCGTGAGTGAGCAGACTACCTCATTTTCCCTTTGAAATCCGATCCCTTGGTACCTCTTTGGGAAAGGGCTGCTCCAGCCCTCCATCTGAGCTGTCTTTCAGTAAAAGTGGCTTGATGTAAACTGGTTTTTGAGCAACAAATAACAAGAGTCAGTGCTGAACTCATCATTATGTAGTATTTTTTTAATAAATTGAGAGAAAATATAATTGTTTAGAAAGCTGGCAGGTGGCACACATCTACACAATGTCAAATAATGAGAACTGTCATTACAGCACGACTGGAACAAGGGCCGTAGGGAAATGCACAGTATTTGAACAAGCTAATTGAAAGCACTGCAGGAGGAACATGGAATAGGAGAAGCTGTAGAACAGAGAAAGGTTCAAAGCACAGTTACAGCGATACTTGATGGGAAAGGCACTTCACGATCAGAGACTAGGTATTTAATGTTTCTTTGCTAATCTAATGGGGAAGGGCTGACTGAGGAAGAGTGACTCCACAAGACCCCACCATGAGAAGACTCAGTAGAGTAGCAAAACACTCTTCACATTAAGCAGTGAAGATTTAAAGCCAACAGATGGAACATGAAGTCACACAATCCAATCTGCAGTGGATTTTTCTTTTTTAAAGTTCCCTTTAAATGACACTATATAGACAATAATGCAGGTAGAGATGTCCATCCTGGTCCTAAGATTGGATTTGATTTTGTGAGAAAAGTCCCTAACTCCCATGGAGAAGAACAAAAAGAACATCAGCTAGTCTCAGAAGTCATGTCCTTCAGCAGAAAGAGTTCACAAACAACTCTCCGTCCCTTCTGGATCTTGAGTCTTTCTAACAGGATAAGCAGAAAGCCATGCCCTGACCAATGCAGGAGGCAAACACACCTAACCCTCGTTCATTTAATGCTTTGAGACTTCAGAAGCCATCGTACAACTACACGCATCCACACCACTTCCAGTGCCAAAAGCCCACCAGCATTAATACCCAATGAAACAAAGCAGTTGGGTGTGCTCCTTGGCCCATCTTTAGCCTCTTTTTGCTACCTATGATGAGTGTGAGTTATGATGATCAATGCTTTACAGATGATGAAGCACTAAAATACTCCAGAGATGGGACCAAATAAACAATATACAGTCACAACTTTAACTTTTATTTTTAAATAATAATAATAATAATAAAAAAAAGTCATCACCAACCATTTCTCCCAAAATAAACTTGGCTGAAACTGTTGAATGGGTATGAATGCTAAAAGAGGATACTGGAAAATTTAAATTTCCAGAAGCTTTGAGGAAAAAAACAGATGGACAGACAAGACAGAACACTTCACGTGCTCTCACTGAAGGAAAGAACAGAGCAAATTCTACCCTCAGTAAATGCCAGGCAACCTACATGGGAGA
>NW_008824803.1:857751-868752 GCF_000699105.1 Pygoscelis adeliae
GTGGGAATATTTTCAGCTTGAGCTCATATCTCATTGAATATTCATTCTTCAAAGTTTCTTTCTCATATGGATTCTGTGGCACCTATCACTCTCTTCAGCTTTAGTATCGTTAAGCTAAAAAAAGAGCCAACCATGAGATGCAAATTCACAGAAAATTAAGTTTTGTTACTTTTAATACTCAGGGAACAGTATTAAGTCAGCAACACTGTCCCAGAAAGACAACACCTGAGCTGCTACCCAGAACCTGGGCGTACTAAGCCTGCGATGTTCCAAATTGTTGGATTGTACAGGTTCGCAAGGCATAACATTCATTCAATGCTGCAAATTACCAAATCTTCCCAAATTAAGATTATGAACTCCACCAATAAAATAGAGCCAGGAAGGATTCCAAGATGTTATCTAGCCCATCCTCAAACTCCTAAGAATAACCATACTGAGTTAGACCAAAGATCCATCTAGCCCAGTAGGCTGTCTCACTAGTGGCCAAAAGCAGGTGCCTAGGGCATAGAGTAAGAACAAGGCAAGCAAACTCTTAATACTTGCCCAGCTTTTAACCATTATTAGCTGAGATACTTCTCATGGGAGACGGGGTTTCCATGTACTCAGTAACCCTCAGATTCTCTCCTTAGGCTTGCCTCATCCCCTCTTGAACTATTTCAGATGTAATCAGTCACAACAGGCTTTGACAAGAAGTTCCCTGGTCAACCACCCATTGTGCTGAGAATGACCTTTTTGTTTTGAACATTACTCTTACTAGTTTCACTTGACAATCTCTGGTTCTTGCGTTGGATGAGGCAACAGTCAATCCCTATCCTCTCTTCCACACTACTCATGGTTTTACAGACATCTACCACATAATCCTCCAAGTTCTCTCTTTTCCAGACTGTACAGAAGTTGTTTCTTATGTTGAATCTTCTTCTAACTCTTCCACAGTTCTTTTTTGAGATGGGGGACCACAACTGCAACACCATAAGATATGGGTGAACCACAGCTTTATACAGTGTCATAATAAAGTTCTCCACTTTATTCCAGTCCTGATTTTTAGCATTTGCTTTGCTTTTTTGATTGATACTCAGTCCTGAGCTGATATTCTCATGAAGTTTTCTATTGCAAGGCTAAGATCTCGCTTTTGGCTGGTAGCCATCAGTGCTACCACTTTCTTTAAATTTACAAATTTATATCGATCTGTGAGATATAAAAATGGTGGGCTCTGAGAAGTTAATAGTTTTCCATGTTTATCATTTAATATTCATCTAAGCTAAATTTATTTTGTCATTTTATTGCGCATTCATCTGCATAAGATCCTTCCACGATTACCCAATGCAGGCCTTCATTTTTACTACCCTAAATAGCTTGGTATTACTAAACTTTGCCTTGTCTTTTCTCACCCTCTTTTGCAAGGGGTATATTAATACACCAAAAGCAAAATCATGTTCTTACAAAGCCTCCGATAAGAGGCTTTCCCTAAACAACATCAGTTCTTAACTATCCTACTTTCAGAAAGGTTTACTAAACATCTACTTTAATATGTGCACTTACATTTAATAAGCTGCATACACAGAGGAAATACTTCTAATATATTATTTACAAAATATCACAGCTGTCCTAGAAAGGCTTCTATCAGGAGGGAGGTCATTTAAACCACAAGGAATACTTCCTATTGTGTTCCTTAATAAGCATTACTTCACAGCTGCAGGAAGAGGGGAAGCATCTGCAAATTGTATCTCAGAGACCAAAGGGAGGAGAAGAATTGGGAATCAAAGCAATTGTTAAGTGTATATATCCAGCAAATGTGCTCCAAATGGATGAAATTCACAGAAAAGACAGACTTAAATCAGAACAGGTCACCTCCTTCCATTCTCATCTATCCTCAGCAAAAGCAGAAATATAATGCCCTAGAAAAGGGGCTAAACACAAGTAACTAATTTAGTGTCCTTGGAAAAGCCTACTGAAACATAATATATTGCCTTTTTTAACAACTCAAAGTCTTAAGAATGATGTAACTATCAAATCTTAATTTGATGAAGTAAAACAGAAAAAAATTATTATGTCAAATTTTGTTACAAGTAGAAATAAATGTATCACTGGGGTTAATCTCCAACATTTGTCTGCCAAAACAGAGTCTTTAATCCTTGGTTGCATTCATATCACCAGAAATCACCCTCGTTTTACAGTGCGCAGCAAGTGGAAAGCTCAACGGCCCAGTCTTCTACTCCTTTCACTCTCCACCTGACTGAAGTGGCATATCTGCTACACAATGCAAAAGTAGGATTGGCATCCATGAGGAAGGGAAGAAGACGCTAAGAAGGAAGGTAAGAAGGAAGCTCACCTGCACTAGTTAATCTGTTAACATCAAACATTATAATGACCATGATTTCATTTTTAAACCAAGATTACAAAAAGCTTCTGTGAACTTTGGATTAGTCAGAAATTCTACAGCTCTGTGAATCTAGCAAGTTGTAAAAAACCAGGAAGCTATAATCAATCTGCTGCAGCACGCATATACCTCTGTTACACTTAAAATTAAAATATGGCAAGCACCTCAAAGTACTAACCAGAAGCTAGAGATTTAACAGTTGGACTGCTATACCTTCACAGCATTTCCACTTCTGGATTAAACATGATCTGATTGTTTCTACTAAAATAATTAGCAACAGGCAGTAAGCTCTAACAAATTGCTACATTCAAGCTTCAGAGTTAACCACCTCCTGAAGGATGGGAGCTAGCTCCCACTGACCGGCAATACCACTTGATAGGCTGCTTGAAGTTCAGCTAACCATCTACCTGCAGCTCAAGCACTTCAGCTGCAGCAGCCTCTGAAAGGAAAAGGCTTGCTCCCCCCACCACCTTCCCTGCACTGCTTCCTTCTTCAACCCCACGCAGCATCTTTTAATCTAAGAAATTATCAGCTAGGTCCAACTGAAGAATAAGTAGCTCAATGAGGTTTCAAAGCAAAACATGCAAAAGAAAAATACAATCATAAAAGCAGTAACATTTTTGGAGTTGGATAAAAAACCTAAAAGCACTGTTTGCAAAACTATTTGACGATAGACAGGCAGGCATATGATAAGTAGTGAAAAGGTCTGTTAACCATCTGCAGAAAAATAAAACAAATGTGTAAGTTCTGTTTTATATGGGTGAAAGATCTGGATACTTACTAGAAAAGAAGATAACTAAATACACTCAAAACCAGACAAACTTCAAGAGAGGTTAGTGCAAGGGACAACTGCCAAGGACAAGACAACAGCGAAAGGTCTCCTTCCACAGATGAAGCCCTAACATAAACCCCTTCCAAACCGTACACTCAAGATGGTGGGCTTGAACCATGTATCTGGTTGATACATTTCACAAATACTGCACCGAAGTCAAGAGGCAGATTCACCAGACGGACGTTTGTCCTACCCTGCCCTGACAAACTGTCCCAGTTAGAAATATGTTTGGCAACTTCTCTCATCATACAGAAACCTACTTGATCACCTGGCAGAGGAGCCACCTATCACCCAGATATCCTACACCCACTCCCCAGCATTCAGAAAACAAATCAGCATTTGTAGCGATCACGCTCTTGGTTGAGAGGCATGAAGACACAAGACACATTTGCAATATTACTAGCATAGAACTTTGAACCTATGTCTACAAAACACAGATGGTAAGTAAGAGAAGTTCACAATGACAACACTGCAAATGTACTTATCCTTTAATGTTTTTTGTGAGACAAGGTTTTGTAGACAAAAATAGTTTTATTCAGCCAAAAAACAGAAATAGAAAAAATTGCCCAAGACTTTCAGCACACAACCCTTTTCAGATATGAAACAGTAAGAGTTTACCTGTGAATTAAATGATAGTATTTCTTCCTGAAAATACCATCTTGCTCTTAGATCACCACAACTATAACAACAGTGCCCCTACAATTTTCCAAAGACATTCACAAGCATTGACACATTCCCAGTCAGGTGAAATGGAAACATGGGGCACACACAAAAAAGCATAAAAAAACCCTCAACAAACAACAACCCACAACCTTATTTCAAAATTTTATCAGAGAAAACATTCTGTTGGCTGCTGAATATTTCTGAGCATCCTCCATCAACAAACAACTATGAAAAATTAGCTACAGAAATTATTACGCTCACATAGGGATGGTCATGACTAAAGAATTAATGCTGTATAACTCTTTGGAAAAATAAAAACTGCACTGTTTCTGTCCATAGGAACCCAAATTAACCATGATAAGAATACAGTTAGACTATTTTTCTGCATATTTGGAGAAATACAGTCAACCTCTTTAGCTAAAGTCCAAGAAAAAAAAGAAGTATGACAACAAATTGCATTTTAACTGTAGAAGGGACTGCTTTGTTCTCTGACTCCACGCCCTGCATAATAAACAACAGAACATATTTTACCAAGTCCTATGTCAAAGTTTTATTTCTGTTTGAAAGTCTTTGTGTTTACAAAATCACTGACTGGAAAAATTCTAAATGTATTTTTAACAAACTAGGTGGCAAAGTTCAAACTCTGTAATGAACAGGCTTTAAAAAGACAGATAAATTCATCTTTTTCACCATCCAATGTAAAATTTTCATGTAATGATGTTTTCCAAAAGTCAAGGTTGCTGTGTTTTAAGAGGTTTTAAATGGCAAAGTTAACATTTCTCCTATGGGTAGAAGATTAATTTAACAAGTTTCAATGCAGCATAAACACTCATAAGAGTTAAAACTTGCTTTGAAAGTTATACATCAAGTTGGTCATATTCTCTGAGCAAACAAAAAAGTAATGAAAGCTACTTTTTTCCCCACCGAACACAAATGCTCGCACCATCAAGATTAACTGTGCAATCTTAAAGTAAACTGTGCTCTTCAAGGCCACTGGAGAGTGAGCAAGCCCTGTGCTGTGACTGCAAGGCTCAAGAGACAGAGAATAAAAAATAACATCATTAAAGGACTTCGAAGTGAATTCCTCCATAAGAGCAGGGAAATCTTTACTATCTGGAAAGCACAGTGCTCAAGAAAAGTTGTGCTGTGCATTATTTCTCAAGTCATATGCTAGACGCAAAGAATGTTTTCTGGCCTCACAAAGAACTCCAACATAATATCCAGCAACTGCTTACTCCATATTTAGTCAACCTAATCTGTAAATCATAACATAGTAAGAAAACAAGACCAAAGAAATCTGTGTTTGAATGCACTATGTCCATAGACCTGGACAACTAAGTTGTCCCAATAAAGATGCCTCTTGGCAACACATTAACTTTTCTTTAAACACTCTGAAACGCAATCAGTTTAATCAATATCCTCAGGCGACCATCAAAACCCGTCCATCATCTCCCATTGCCTCAGTAAGAAACACACGCTCAAATCGCATCAGAAGACAATACTGCAACCTTCACTTTGCAACCTTCTTTTGAAGCCCAGTACCAACCAGCTGTTAAGGTGGAAACCACAGTTGCTTCTCTTCCTACTCCTCTTCTCAATTTTGTTCTAAGACAGAGGAGTATTTTTAGTTTAGAAACCAATTTAAATTCAACTGGTAGAACTTTATGTTATCAGAACGTATGCAGTACAACGCAGACAACCTTGAAAAAGCAGTTCTCCCAGGAGTCACACACAGGATTGAAAAACAGGAAAGGGAAACAGTGAATTTAAGTAAGAAGATTTCAAGAGGAAGAGAAATCATCCAACATGTTCTTGGCTAAAAATTGGTGTATTCAGAGATGTGTGAGTGGACATGTTATAGGCAACTGCCCATGCTGGTTATCTCCACAACAAGAAGAAAAAGAATACCTGCAGCAGAAAGTATTTGATAGGTACTTAGTCCCGTAGTCCATGCTCCCCGATGGTTGTTTCACAGATTCTAGTTATTTTGCACGTTCTTCAGAAATTCGTAAGTATTTTGGCAAACATTCATGTAATTTTTAAGGGGAAAATAACACACTTTTAAAAACTATCATGATAGCTGGACAGTATTTTTCATCACTGAAAATGGAGGACAGAAGAAAACGTCAATGAAAAAATATCTAAAAAAAAAGCACCAATCCAGATCACTTTTCAAACATAAAAGACAACTCTGATCTGGCAGCACGGATCATGAATCAGCCTTCACTCTCCTGAACCTAAGAAGAATGGACAAGGAATAAGAGTTCTAGGCTAAACTTTTCCATCACAAAACTTAAATACACTTTTTCACTTTAAGACTCTAATATCCAGGCTTAACTCAGTCATGGCTCACATCCCAAACAGAAAATCCAGTATCATGCATATAATTAATTTTTATTAGTAGTGGGAATTTGTTTCTTCTGCCTTCTTCCATCTCTGTGACTGGAAATCAAATTTTCTAGAAAGTTTAAATCTAATTAGGTGTCTCCCAACTATATTCTCTTCTCCAAAGGACATCACATAACTGCTGCATGCCTCAGACTGTCTCAATACCATCAGTGAGAAAAAGACTGCTTACTCTACAGCCATAATTCGCTTGCATTCCACTTGCTTGTGGTGCTTCCTTAGATATTTGTAGAAATTTTCATATGAAAGTTTAATGAAACTGTACAGGTCTAATTCACAATTTCCCAATGACAAAGTATAGCCTAAAGTAATAAGCTCTACTTGGGATCCATAACGACACCACTAAGAGCTACAGACAAGGGGTCCGGAGGAGGTCACACCACGCACTGGAGTAGCAGGGGGAAGCAGTCAGAACTGCAGAAGCAATGGAGAATTAGCTCAGCAAGGGGCAAGGAAGAAGAGGAGGAGCCTTCACAGGTCCAACAACACAGACAAGATGGCACAAAGAAAATTTTACAAAACTCGATATACCACCAACTATGGAGAAATTTCAAACCTAGCTAGCAGAATGAGTTCCATAAGACTCAACTTATATTAACAGTATAAAATTTTCAAAAAATAGGCTAATACTTTTACACAAGAGCAGGATGGAAATAACATCCCTATACTAATCTTTAAATACGAAAACAAAAAGTCTACAATTTTTATTTCTTTTTTTTTTGGTAATCCATGCCATTCCCCGTGCTTGGGAGTTGCTTCCATAATGCTACTTTACCATTTCGCCTTCAACCCTCTGATTAAAATTATCAAGAGCTATCTCAAAACACTTGACAGGAGCTGTATAAGGTACCGGTCAGTACTGTCACGTTGTTTCTTTGTTCCTTCCCACCCCTTAATCTCCTCTAAGCCACATATTGTCTCACATCCCCTTACTTAGATTACAGGATGTTTAAGGCAAGAACTATATTCTTATCCTGTATTTCTACAGCACAAGCTACAGCTGGGTTCCTGGCCAAATGTAAAGTCTTGTCCTAAAGCCATGCAACCTTTCAAGCACTTTCACATTCTAAATCAGCAATAACAATCTTTCAAACACTTTTAAAATTTCTTTCAGAGGTTCCAGGATGAAGTTTCCATGGCTAAAAAGCTAAGCTGAGCTGACTGGCAATCTGTCTTTTACAAGCATTTTAAATGAATTTCAAAAAAGGCTGTTAATGCTGAAAAGCCAAGTGAACCTATAAATGACCTGCAGTAACCTACATGGTATCTGAAACAGAGAAATGCTCTTCCCAATAAGCAGTACTTTTAAAACATAGAAGTTTGTTGCATAAATGCTACTAAGCTATTTTTAAATTAAATGTGGTATCAACATGCAATTTAATAATAATCACTTTAGTCCAGAGACTGACACTCAGATTTCACATCCTCAAAACACGTAATGCACATACCTTCTGTCTAATGAACACTCAGGAGTAGTTATTTTTAAGTTTTAAAAGCTCTATGAAATATCATCTTATACATCCCTGTAAAAGGATGATGCATTACCTACAACACCATCTAGGAAACTATCACACGATCACACAAATCCTAGAAACATACTCTGCCGTACCACCAACATAATTTAACCCTTATAACTCATTAGGTAAGACAGAGACCTCAAATCCACCTAGAACAGACTTAGCTGACTAATTTACAAATGGCATACTGTATTTACATTATGACTTTCTACTGATGGAACGTCATGTGTGCCAATTTGAATCTAAAATCCGAGCTTTAATTAGAATTTCATCATTTCAAAAAACTTCAGCCACCCCTACTATGTGAGCTGGTTTAAAAAACTATCAGATCAAAAGAAAATGAGTTGGCTTATGTCTAGTGCATTGAGAAAACAGTGAAAGCACAATAATGTTAGTTGATTTATATAGCTGTCACTAATTTCTTCTAAAAACAATTCTCTAAAATTAAAGGGACAATCTTGACTGCAGAATTAATACCTACAGCATAACAAAGCATTACAGAATGCATTCAGAGAGCTTAAATACTGAGGAAAGGCTGATGACATAAGGAGCACTAATTTGGGGAGTAATTTCCCAAGGGAAGTCCTAGAAGTCCAACACTTGGGACTTTAACCAAGTGTAGGAGTTCCATGCATTACTGATAATTCATGCAGCATTTCTCCAACAAAGCATGATTTCTAAACATTTACAGTCAAGACCACATTCTACTAAGATCTGTGCAAGGAAAGTACCAGACACTCAAAGTTTCATGTACATGAACCCATACCCAGACATTTGGATCTCACGGTCTAAACAGACAAATAGGGTAGAAAGAAGTGAGCATCTGAAAAGCTTTTAGATATTTAAAAAACCCCACACTGTGAAGTTTTGGGTGGTCATAGCACCCACCCTTGTGATCATGACATCTCACAAAGTAATCTTTACTTCAGTACTTAAACTTTACCTTTTAAAACACTAAAATTAAAAAGGTTTTGACAGTTGGATAGGCTTTAAATGACCTTAAATATGTAGAAGGTATAACAGCTCTTAGCACTAACGTGTACAAGAGAAAAACAGTATTTTAAAAATATAGCAAGGTCAGAGGGCCAAAGAGAGAAAGAGGCTCCAATATTCACCCATGACAGAAGTGGGAGAAAAGGAACACAAAAAGCAAACAAGAAAAAGAAGGTCAATTTGCCTTTACCAGTCTGAGCTGAAGATTTATGACTGCTGGTCAACACCAGCGTGGACAGTTTTGTATCAGGCAAGACCACTCTTCCATGACTAACTGCCTGCAGGTTCAAGATAGACACTTTACTAACTCTGAAGGACAGAAACTATATTTTACTGTATAGCTTCACGAAGAGCCTGGTATTTACTGAGGCCTCTGTATGCAACCATGCCACAAACAGGAACCAAAACACAGAGATAATACTGAGGAATCACCTGTAGACAAAACACTTGAAACAAACAGCAGCTAGTTATCTGAAAGCTAGCCACAGTAGAAAAAAAATATAAGCCAAAGCAGTAACCTTAAAATTCAAAGAAAATAAGGGATGAAGAGAGAAAGTGGAACCATCGAGAAGTAGTTTGTAAGTAGGAATATCCATGGAAGCACAAATCAATAGAGAAAACAAACTAAAAAGCATGGTCTGCTCTACCAAACTGGGAGTGACAGAAAAGTCAAGCAAGAAAAGCTGAAGAGGGGGAAAATAGCTCAGGAATTTGGGCAGGAACAAATTAAAGATAGACGATTTCAATAGCACAGAGTGTAAAAATAAGATTGCAAAAGGCCAAGAAGTTAAGAAGTCAAGGCAAGGAGAACAAAGAACACATTTCAGAAGACCAGTCTTAAAATGGAGAGGCCAGATAGCACAGTAGTTAGAAACCCATAGTCCCTATATAAACATCTTTAAAAAAAAAATATCAGAAAAATATTAGCATATTTTTAGGCAAAAGCAGTCTGATGATTGACCAAAAGCAAGAAGGATTTATGGAAAAAAAGCAGTTAGGGATTGGAATTAACAGGGCCTAAGGTAATAAGCAAGAGATAAAGAGCAGAGGTGCATCAATATTGACATCAGGGTTATGTGAGGAAAAGAAAAAAAAATTAGACAAATTATTTCAGGAAATGACGACGCAGTGATCCTGGGAACAGGCTCCCTCTTTCCCAGTACAAACAGATCTCTTTTCTAAGACTTTAAGTGGGAGGAGCCAATAGCTACAGGATAGGAAGCATCCAACACTAGTTTAGCAGCCTCAACAGTTGAAATCCTGATCCTGTAAATAAATATTTAACTTTATAAACCTCAGTAATTCAATTAAATCTTAGTGTGACCACACACATTAGTAAAGATAAACACATGCAAACACAGTGGACATAAGTCCACTCTGTTAAGAGCATACAAACACACAGGGCCAGGACTTAAAACTACCAAGGGAAAAAAAGGAGAATTAACAAAATTAATCAACTGAGATGTCTAACAGTTTGGACTCCCTCTCCCAACACTGACCAAGGCTTCAACGGAAAGTTCAAGAAAGGTTGACAACTTATTCCAGAGCTTCCTACCAGGAACGGACACATGCCCCCACTTCATAAACACAGCAGAATGCAATTCCTTCCCAACGTTCCCCAGACTGTAATACAGAAATTCCGGACGTCTGCCTTTGCCCACAAAATGCAGAATGCGCTTTTTTGGGGGGGAGGGAGCGGGGAAATCCTAGCAGACTTTCAGCCTATTTGCTTTTTATGGTAATTATTGTTATAGGACAATTACCTGCTACGCACAAAAACAATCATCCAAACATTGTTTCTGTGTGCTTAAAACTCCAGGCTTTCAATCTGAATTACTTTTTTCTCTTTACGTTTCAAGGAGGGAAAAAAGAAGTAAAAAGTTCTTGTTTCCCTGCCTCGATGGTCTGTATATTGTTTTCGGTATCCCTTACCACACTTGCTCTTAGTCATCACTTTTTAAAAGCAATTAACTCCACTATACCAGGGTATTCCAATAACCACTAATAACTACCATACCCTTTATGAAATAAAGTGATCATAATAAAGTGTTGCGTTTTGGGCAAAACACACTCTCCCAACAAAAACAACAGAATATTTTCTTCACAGCTTGCCAGGCTATTAAATAAGCAGGCCCCTAACGCCCTTCTATCTTTTTGACCAACATTGCCCGCAGATTTCCCCCCCACACTTCGGGCTGCTTTTTGCGGGGGGG
>NW_008824803.1:870943-882689 GCF_000699105.1 Pygoscelis adeliae
CGCTCGGGGCTTCACGGGCGGCCGTGCCTCTAGAGTGGCTGGGCACGGACGCTGCTCTGTCATGGCGAGCGCCTCCGCTCCGCTCATATCTCAGGCTGAGGAATCGGACCCCGCCTCTGCCTTAAGCTATCCTGGAACCTGCAGCCAGGCCTGTCAAGTACTTCAGGCTTCCGTCTGGGTTTGAGACTCCGCGGTACCAACTGGCCCCCCTTCCACCCAGCATGGAGCAAGTCTGGTGTGTCTACCTTCAAAGTGAGAGAGCTGTAGGGCCTATGAGATTCTTAGAAGATCTGGCACAGGAGCTGGAGAGCACATCCTTCTCAGATGCAGTTTGGATGCCCCGGCGGACGTGAGCTGCCCACACACGGCTGGGTAGATGGAAGTTTGTCACAAGTGTTCTCGCTGCCCATACCTGTGCTCTGGAGACCACAATGTATGACACAGCAGTGGATCTACAGGCTTGGGACAGGCGTGACCAAGACATGGGTGCAGGAAGGATTTTTGACCTTCTCCAGGTTTTAGATCACTGGGGACACATGGCGGGAACTTCTGATGTTTCCACTGTAATCACCGCTGAGGGAAATCGCCATTCCACACACCTCCAGATCCAATGCTGCCAGTGCCATCAAGGCAGCCCTCTCCCTGCTTCTCTGTGGCCTTTTGGGGAACCGTCTGATAGAACCTCTCCTTTTTCACACTTGTTCCTCTATGTTCACCTAGAGTTGCCCATGTTAAACTAATCAAGGAGTTCCACCTGTATCTTTCTGTTCCTTGTTCTCTTCATGAACCCCCCCCAGCTTTCCAGCCCAACTCAAAATGAGTGTGCATACAAAATACAGGAACTTGGGTCTTGAGTCCAAATACACATTTAGCACTTCTGGTCCTCATCAAGCTGTACAGCTCATTCCCCACCTGACGCTGTTTTCACTCACCCCACATACAGCCACTGTGCTCGCTCGGTGTATCTCCCATATTAACATGCATACCTACAACACCCCCATCTCCCTTTTGACCTCCCAGCAAACACTCAGTATGCCATCTCTGGACCATAACTCCTTGCACACATTCAATCCCTAACCTGACTTCATTTCATGGCACAGCATCTTTATTCTCACTCTCAGCCTACATCTATATTGCCTGTAAAATGCCCAATTCCTTCTCCAGCTTACTGCCATAAACATCTTATGTGCTGAACCAAGCCAACTAACTGAAATAACATTCAAGGAATTTCCCACCAAGCACACATTCTCATATACACCTCCCTGTATCACATCCTCTGCCAAACTCCAAAGAGTGTCCTGAACACTCTCATCTCAACCCCTCCCAACTGTATCTCACGCTGCTCTGGCTGTTACACAAGGAACTAACTTGACACCTGACATCCGAAGAGTTTTACCAGTCTCGTCTAATTTCTGGGATATACTCCTTTGGGGTATTGTGCATGAGCTGGATTCAGCAGTTGCAATCTGTAGTGTTCCAGAACCAAACCTCAATATCCCCATCCACAGCATTAACCTGCACTATTCTTACATTCCCTGATAAAGCTAAATAAGTAGGTTTGGATTCCATTTAAGAAGAACTGCAATCCTAGCAGGACAGATAATATAAATTCTCTAGAACGGCAAGTAAATCTTACTCTTGAAAATTATGGTAATTATTGAATAATTGAATATGAAATGGCAAGAGTAGCAAGACTGACTAGGTCAGACTCTTTTGACCAGAGGAAGCCCATAGTGCTTTTTTTTCACTGCTGCTGGCTGATTGTTTGAATTTGACTTTTTTTCTAGTCAGACCCTTGAGTTGAGGGTCCACGCTTCTAACAGTGCAGTCCAAGAAGCAAATATAATTTTTCCTGCCTCTGTTGATTGTTTCTTCTAGTCTATCAGCAACACTATTCTAGAGAATGAGTCCCGCTATCCAAACAGATTGGGTTAGGTCCTCAGCTGTTTGTGATCACTAGGACAAATAGCATGGTAAGACTAAATATTAGGGTCTTGAGTGCACCAACAGGCTCAGCAACCTCTTCCCCCTACCCTCAGGGGTTTGGCCGCCTGCCTGCGCATCAGGCCAGCTCTGATGTGGTCCAGCTGTGTGACCTTGGATCAGGCTCCTGGGAAATAGCCAGGCTGTGAGAAGTTTCATCTGGGCCCTCTCTGCTGTGCCTTAGGAGCTGCCTTTAAGCACAAGACCTTGCTGTTTTCTGAACTACGCTGCGCCTGGACTGCTGACTTCCTGCTTTGACCTTGGACCTGCCTCATTGCTGTGGATGTCTGGCAGTCACTGGGCTCACCCTTGTTACTGCTGCTGGACCTGCTCTGCTCTTCTTGTTCAGGTACTGTGGGACTGTGTTTCTTGTCAGTGACAAATGCTGCTCCTGGCTCACCTTCCCCTGTCCAGTAGCCACTTTTGCTGCTCCCCCATACTAGAAGTCTTGTGGCACAAGTGTTCTCACTGCTCATTTACCTCTCCAGCCAGTGGTGTGTGCTTAATACTGAACCAGCCCTGAAACACTCAATAAACTATTTCATATGCCAGTAGAAGTAACCTTCAGTAGCCATCCCCTCTCCTCTGCTGGGAGAGTGGCAGGAAGAAGGACTTAATGTGTGATTCCTCTCACATCCCAACTGCTGTGGTTTTATTTCTACTTCCATGCTGTGCCTTTCACCTCCCTGAACCCACCTGCCTTGGGAGATCATTTTAAGAGACCTGTGCAGGAAGCAAACACTCCGCTTCAAACTGGTGAAGAAGAACTAGTATTTCCAGAGATCTAGCAGGGGGAGGGGAGAGTACAAAAGAGGACAGATGGGACATTTATTTAGAGAACTTAATGCGAATAGTACTTAAAAAACAAACAAACAAAAAAAAAACCACCCAGGCAAAAAGATGTGTTTTCCTTGTGCCTGAAGATCAGTTCAACATTTCAAACCTGGTGCTGTTTCAACATACCAAATTCCTTTGTGTTGGACAGCAAACAAGTGCCTTCTCTTCACTCTGGAGGCTACAGACTACTTTTAAGTTAACTCCACAATTACAGACCTATCCCTGCACTTCAGTAGAGTTGTCTGTCTGTCTGACTGACCCACCCTCAGATGATTGTGGTCATGGATCAGTTCAGTCACTTACAGTCTGAGCTTGCATGCTAATCTTTTGATTTACATCCCTCTATCTTTTCAGTGGAAAATGAATCTGAATAAGGGTAGAATAGGGATGTTATTCCATTTGTCCAGTTCCTATCAACATTCTGCCCATGGCTGCATTTGGGAAGAACTAGACATTTCATTTAGATTAGGTTAGACTATGGCCTATGAACTCTGCCAAACACAAATATCTGCACTAATGTCTTAAGTCCTTGGGTGACAGTTTTAAGTTTTTGATTCTTTACTACAGCGCTTGAACACAATAACCACGTTTGATCTCAATGGATGGTTCTTTATATTATATAGAACACGAGGTGATGAAGGAGCTCTCTGTGTCAAGAGATCCGTCTGTTGTGGAAGCGGTGCATCCTAAAGCATATAATTCCTACAGTGCTGCATCTTTAAGGGAAAGTTATCAACTAAGAAGAAAAAAAAAATACTGGTCACCACATATACTGCCTCTGAAAGCTTGGACATGAAGAAACTGGTGGGTTTTTGTTGTTGTTTTGCTGTGGGGTTTGGTCCCCCCCCCCCCCCCGAATAGAAGACAAATTCCAATGGCAAACTTGCTTCTTATTGCTTGCTTGTTTGACTTGACATACGTTTCCTCCTGTGTCATTACATTTTGAATATCATGAAAAGAGAGGCAGGATAAGACTGGAGTGATTGTAATAATTCTAACATAGTCAGGGGTGCTTGTGATTTCTGGGCTGATGTTATTAATGAATTAACAAAACAAATCAAACACTAATAAATACAAAATCACAGTAACTACAGAAGAAAGGAAAACACCCTTGTTACAATCCCAACAAGACACAGCTGCAGGGACCTCTCCTGCAATACAAGCCACATCAATTAACTTGTCTGTGCCATTTTTATTTTTAATTCTCCCTGCATTTTGTCTCATAGGATTGTCCTTTTAGTTTTGTAACCCCCAAATGTCCAAGGGGGGGGTCCAACCATGACATGGCTTCAGAATCCTGGTAAAACAGAACATACTGGCACCCCCCAGTCCATAGTTTTGGCCTGACTTTATATTCATGAATGAACTGTAGACTTGCCCATTATAACAATTTTTTCCCTCCGTGTTCAAAAGTATTCTTGTGTGTTATTCCAGAGTGGCCACATTTTCTAAAAGGTATTCCAGTTGCTTACTAATCTCGTAACAGGATCTCTCTCTGAGAATTGTTATCTTTGCTTTGAGAAGTTCATGCCTACAATGCCCTGTCTAGGGACATCCTATTTTTACAGATTATAGGAGTGGCTGTGATGGCCCTTTCATTCAAGTACATACTCACATATGAAGAAGCCAATTCCTGCTTTTTTGTTTGGGTCTATTTTTGCAAGTAGCCTTTTTCTGAAAAAAAAGGCATCTACATTATCAAGCTTGAGGCCTGGAGTAGTGCAGTACAATTTGTATCTCTACTGGTGCAGAGGAATTCCCAGTTCTAAGCCAGAAAGTTTCTTACACTGTTGTTGAACATTGAAATATACAATGCTGTACAAACAGTTCTATGACAATGTTTGTTAGGCCCACCAGTTCTTTGCAACTGTGTGGGATTTGTTGGTGGGTTTTTTGGTTTGTTTTTTTTTTTTTAACTATCTGCTGCTTTTCAGAAACACCCAGCAAATAAACAAGAATCTATTTCTGTTTTGGATATGCAAGGACTTGAGAATTAATATTCCCCAACAATTTTAAGGTCCCTGGGATCTCAGTACAAAAACCACCCACTAAGTCACTATTGTTATAGGTTTTGCTTATTGTTCTCTACAAGCCAGTCACCCACAATTCATTTACTTAATTTGGGTGATATGTTTAAAGGGAATTTTCATAGGCTGAATTTGTAGGACATGTTCCCCAGCATTTATTATTCAGCACATCTTTCTCCTTGAGTTCTCCCAGCACTTCACCAACTTGAAACAGGCTAGTGAGTGTAGCTGCAATAGCTTTTCTCCAGCTGTGCAAGCATGCCTGGCCTAATAATTGTTCTATTTGAATCAGCATCAAGTATGGTCATGCATTTTGCGTATCATATTAGATCTTTGGTAATCAAGTTCCTCCTGTTGTTATTAAATTGTGTAGGTATAAGCAGAAGTCATGGGGTTGATCTGTGCAACTCTTAAGTTATGTCAGATGAGATGGATTCCTCCTTATTCCCAGAACTGGACCTGAGAGCTTTTACCAGATGCTAGACATGTTCTATGTTGATCTACTTTATATTTACGAAAAGTACCCTTTTCAGTTATTTTTTCCTTGTAGTGGTATTTACATGAACTGTGTGAGTAGACTTTATATTGTGGCTAACGTAAAAAATCTGATTACCTTACCTTTCAAAAGTGTCACAAAACAGATTTCCAGCATGCAAGTTAGAAGAAGTGTATTGATAGAGCTCACAGCAGTCCACCTCCTCACTGAAATGTTTGGGTTTTTTTTTAATGGTGTTGCCAAACAGAGAAATTAAAAGTTCTTCCAGCCTTCCCCCCGCTCACTGCCCCCAGATATAGTACCATAAATCAAAAATCAACTGTTGTTTATTTCGGCTAGGCGTTCTTGTTGTTTTCTGTGCATGGCAGGAAAATCTCAGGTCCTCTGTCAATTCAGATGTAGTACCACTTTACTCCTGTTCTAGCTCTTACATGTGCTAGCCAGCTCAGGATGATGACTTTTTCCAAATTACACAGCAAGAGCTCAAAAATAATTTGGACAGCTGAATGAATTGTAAGGGGGGGGGGGGGGGGGGGGGGGGGCAAATTCTGCATTTGCATAAGAGCTGGCCATTGAATTTTTCTTCCAGGAGCATCCTTCCCTTCCTCTTTGGTCAGCTTCCCAACTGCCCACTGAGCCGTGAGGTTGAAAAGTACTACAGAAGCTCTTGCAGGGAGCCTCTCTTTCAAAAAATAGATTGTTTTTAGATTGGTAGGGGGTTTTTATTATTATTATTAAAGCAGGGATATTCTGACCTCTCTCCTTTGGGTATTAGTTGTAAGTAGGATAGAAAAAGTGCTGGAAAGCACTGGTCTTACTTGTTTCCTTGACTACCTCATTCCCTATCCAGGAAAATAAGTATTACTGTGACTTCCTAAAGGTGACTTCTTAGATCCGTATGTTCTCTGCGCAGCTTTTCTTTGACCAAAGCATTTCCGGCATTCTGTAATGAAAAATCTTCTGCCTGATGACAGACAGATTGTTAATCCCCTTGCTGCTTTTTCTTGTTTTGAAGCTGGAAGACTACAACTGCCTTTTTCAATAGATACGTTGTAGTCACTCCCCTGACAAACACTTTATCTTTACTCAGAGGTCTTCTGACAGGCTTTTTTGAGAAACCAGTACAGAATTATTATTTCACTGTATCAGACAAAGAATATAAAGTTCTCTTTCAAAAAAAAAAACCAACAACAAAAAAAAACAAAACAAAAACACAAAAAACCAAAACAATGTAATACCAGTATTTGATAGTTGATTAAATATGCAATTCAGAGAATATCTTACCGAGACAATCTCATGTTGTACAGTGTGTCTGACATGATCACAGCAGTCACTTCTGGCTTTAGTATCTACAAATCCAGTTTTGGCTGTGTATCTTGTCTGAGGTCTGCTTATTTTTGTGAGTCCCCAGCTCATCTCTGGTGTCAGTTGTGAGTCAGTTCAGCACCTGGGCTTCCAGGAATGCAGGAGTTTTGTCAGAACAGAACTTTCGCTTCAGTTCGGTTTGGAACAGCACAAAGCAAGCAAAGATGATCTGGGATTAGGACTAAATATTCAAGCTGATTCTGAGCCAAGGTGCTAATGTAGAAATACTGGTTCAGCTCTGCATGTATTCCAGTTTAATTTGGGTTTAGTGAGAGTGCTGCTGTACATACTCTTCTGGGAACAAGAATCTACCTCTTATACACCTGAGTTACCCCGCTGACTTAACAAATCAACCGACATTGATAACGTTGGGCTGTTTCTCACAGGAATACAAATTGATGATGGAATTAGTTTTTATTGACTACTTCCGTTTACCAAAAATATACACAAATTACTATTTGACTGAACATGGAAAAATTGAATAGCAGGAGACTGTTTTCTCATAGTTTCAAGTCCTCTTGTAACTGGATTTGGCCTCAAAATCCTTTCTCCTCTTTCACTGAATTGTGGGGGCTTCTTGAGAAACTGCCTGGAGAATTTTTGCTTTCTGTTGTATCTCTGAGACAATATCAAACTTAACAATTCTAACAATATAGGACTGTAAGAATGACAGTGTAAGAACTAAGTCCAGTATCCCGCTTCCAAAAGCAGGCAATGACAAACACATAGGGAACACTAATAATATTGTAAGCATATGGTGTTATTTTCCTAGCATAGTCTTCCAGCAATTTGTGTCTCGGGGACCTCCAAGGACAGCAGTGACACCTTTGCATTTTATAGATTTCTCCTCCATTCATTTGTCTGGGTGCTTTCCAGACCCTTTTGGCACATAGGGTACCCTGTGGTAAATAGTTCCTTAGTTCAGCTGTGTGGTGTGGAGAAGTACCTCTTTGTTTGTAACAGATCATCCACCTGCCTGTTCCAGCTGAAGCCTATAATGCTTGTATTGGAATAGCGGGTGAACGGTCAATCCCCAGCCACCCCTTTCAGGCCACTCCTGATTTTGCAGGTGTCTGTCATTCTACCTCAGCTGTCCCTTTTCCAGGCTGAGGACTATTCATTTGCTTCTTTTATAGAAGTCACTTCATACACTCAATCAATTTTGTTCTTTTCTCTGTCTTTCTGGGTGTGTATATATATATATATATGAATGTATATACACTAGAGAATATACAAAATCATATATGCATATCTCATTTTCAAGAGTGGGGCACAAAGTGCAATGGAAGACCAGAACTGCACGCAGTATTAGAGATGTAGATTTGCCATCAAGGTATTCTGTGGCATAATGTGTTTTCTGTTTTGTTCTCTTCTGTAATCATTACTAATACTCAGTTTGCTTTTTGACCGCTATTGAAAATGGAGCTGATGTTTTTGCAGAGGTATTGTGAACTTGTTCCTTTTGGTAACAGACAGTTCAAGAGTCAGTTCAACATGTATGTATGCTTGGGATTGTTTTTACTAAGTCCCTTTTCCAGACCTTTCACAGTCATGATGAACAGAATAGGTCCCAACTCAAGGAACAGAAGATGTCCCAGCTCAAGAGTCCTATGGGACTTACTGGTAAAATTGTTTCACTGAGAAAATTCCCTTTTTACTCTTTATTTCCTAAAAAACTGTTCGCTCATGACAGGACCTTCCTTTTCATCCAATGACAACTTAGTTTCAAGAGCTTCTAATAAGTGACATTCTCAAAGGCCTCTGGAAGTCCTAGTAATTATATGAACGGAATCTCCCTTGCGTATGTTTGACTTCATTAAATAATGTCACTAGATATGCCTGGCATGAATTCGTGTACAAAACCTCTGTCAACTCCTCCCCAGTGTGTCCTATTTATTTACATGTTCACTAATACTGGTTTTTTGGCAGTGGGGTGGTTGTTTTTTTTTCTATTTTGCTTCCTAATTCATATTGGGTTTACAAGTTTATAGTTTTATTAAATCCCTTAATGCCTGCCTTAAAAATTGGCACTGCAATGGCCACCTGCCATATGAGTTTTAGCAAGAGACTTGATATTTAAGCTCATTCATCTCTGAATTATAACACTGAAGTGAAAACAGTTTGGTCCTGGAGACTCGTTCGTGTTAACGATTTGTTCTATAACTTAATCTCCTACTCTTCAGGGTGAAACAGAACCTCCAATGTATCCCTTCATCAAATAACAAACAATTTTTTGGCACAGAAATCTTCTCAAGTTCCTTTGCACTGAATTCAGATGTAAAACAAAACAATTTCTTTTTTTATTCTGTAATGGTTGTATAGTGTCTGACTAATCCCTTTAATCTTGATTTGTCTCATTGCCAGATTCTCCGGCATGCTCCCTTTTCCTCATGCATTTGAAAAAGAATTTACTAGTTTTCATACTTCTAGCAAGTTGTTCCTAAAAGTATTTTTTGGCCTCTTCACTCCGTTTTTTACACGTAACCTGCAACAGTTTACAATTCTGTTTCCCCCCTATACTCCTCTATTGGGCAGAACTTCAACTATTTGAAGAATGCCTTTTTGCTTCTAGTAACCCCCATTGCCATGGTGTTGAGGCATGGCAACTTTCTCTTCCAGGATGGGGTCTTTTTGAAACCTCTGTGTTCCCAGAATGCAGATTTCTAACTCTTTTGCATGTGACCCATGTTCTGAATAGTGGTAATTTTAATTTCAAAAGTTGCAGAATTGCTCTTCACATTTATTTTTAATGAAGAAGCTATTGTAGCCAGCCTGAATGATACTTAACCAACCTGCAGCCTACAAGTATTTCCCACTGAGGGACAGTGGAGGTTTTTGCTTCAAACATCCCCTGCTGTCTGTTTCCTACTTGGGCTATTTCGCGATCAGGGAGACCTTACGCTTTCCAGTTTTTGACTGAGCCTGACTGGGGACTGTCAGGTGCCTATTTAACTGCTGCAGGGGAGCAGCTATCTCACAGATAGGCAGGAACACAGCTAACATCTTGCAGTTACTCTGGCTGCGGTCTGGAAACTTTACATGCAGAAACAGTCTCACGCTAGGTGGGGTGTGGGCTGAGGTACTCAATGCCTTCCATGTCTTGGTCTGCACTGACAAGATCTCAACCCCACCCTTTCTGCCTAGCGGCAGGGTTCAAGGAGAGGGGCTACCAGTAGTGGAGGACGATCAAGTCAGCAGTTACTGAGAAAGTTTGACATGTACAATCTGGGGGACCAGACAGGATGACCCAAGTGCGCTGGGAGAGCTGGCAGGTGTCACAGCGAGGCCACTACCATCTTTGAAAGGTCATGGAGGTCAGGGGAGATCCCTGATGACTGGGGAAAGGCTGGTGTTACATCCATTTACAAAAAGATTGGGGAGGATGATCTAGGGGACTGTAAGGCAGTCAGCCTCAATTTGGTCTCTGAGGAAAACCACGGAGCAAGTCTTCTTGGATGCCTTTTTTGGGCACATGAAGGAAAAGGTGATTGGGAATAGCCAGCATAGATTAACCAAGGGTAAATCATGTGTGACCAACCTCAGTGCCTTCTAATGATGAGATGACTCATTCTGTGGATGAGGGAAGAACAGTGGATGTCATCTACCTTGACTTGGGCAAGGTTTTTGACAGGACTCTGTACTCCTACCGTACAGTTGTATCCAGGTTGGGACATCATGGTGAGGAGCTGGAGCACTTGCCCCAGGAGGGGAGGCTGAGGGACTGGCCTTTATTTTTGTTAGCCTGGAGAAGAGAAGACTTTGGGGACACCCCTAACAGCTGCTTTCTGGTACTGAAGAGCCTGTCTGTCTCCTCACTAACCTCTCTTTATTGAAGTGCGTAGTCAGAAGACAAGAGGCAGTTGTCCTAAACTGAAACAGGGCAGATTGCTACTTAATAGAAGGGGTGGGAGGGGAATTAGTTTCCCCATGAGGCCAGTCATGCACTGAAACAGGGACTGGGAAAGGTGTGCCAGTCTCTGTCCTTGCAGACTTCTACGATCCAACTGACAAAGTCCTGAGAAAACTGGTATGAATTCAGCGTTGACTCCGTTCTGAGTAGGAGGCTGGACTGGAGCCTGAGCGCCCTTCCAAAATGAATTATTATACAACAGCTAGTATATGCTATGTAATCCAAGAATTTCCATTCTTGGAGATTCTTCTTCAGACTTACCCTTGTGATATCTACAGGACCATGCTCGTGTCTTTTGTGCTTAGAATATGGACACGTAAGGCAATATTCACCTAGCACTACTTCAGTTTTTTCCAACTGACTGGTTATTTCTTGGTGGTCAGCATCCGAGGTGGGATACAGGAGTTAACAAATTGTCTGGTATACAGATGGCTGTGTTTGCAAACTGGAGGACTGCCTGGGAACTGATGACTTCAGAAAATCTCTGGATTGTGGATACACTGCAGCTAGGTCACTCGGTCTGCGCAGTGCGTATTCCCCAAACACCCTAATCCACTCCCTTTTTACGGGGTCTTTATTTTCTTCATCCTTCTGAAAGCGTGCTATGACAAGAGCCAGACTGCCTGTTAATACGAGGAGGCAGAGAATCAGTGCCTGTATTTCACAAGAACAGTGTTTTCGTAACAAAATGCTTTCTAGCACTCCGAAGAAAGAGAGGGCAGCTAATCTTGAGACTTGAATGCTTTTGCTTGCCACCCTCACTTCTGAAATGCAAGTTTTCCAAAGTCCCAGTGGCTATTCCAAAGCCAAAACAGGAAATGGAGATTGGGAAGAGTTGATGCGTTTTCACGTCGGTTTGTCGGAGAGCTTCCCTGCGCAGAGACAAAAGCGATTAACAACTGGGCTGAGGAAGCCTCGGGCTGCGCGTCAGGCAGCTGCCTGCTTGTGTGCGGGGCCCGAGGACAAGGCAGGCGCCGAGGCAACCCGAAGATGGCAGCGCCGGCAGCGCCCTGCCGGCTGCTCCCCCTTCTCGGGCCTCCCGGCCAGGAGGGGAGCGTGTTCATCAGCAGCCCGCAGCCGCCGGCAGGCTGGGCCACCCCGAAGGCCCGTCATCCGTGTGAGGCCCTG
>NW_008824803.1:883213-889224 GCF_000699105.1 Pygoscelis adeliae
AGGGAGGCACGGCTCAAACGGCCTCCCGCGGCCAGAGGCGGAAATCACTGGAGTACTGGAAACCCGGGGCGGCTTCGCGTTTCAGTTGCAGAGGCCCTTTTGCGGCAGAGCTTTTCTAAAGCGGCGTTAAAGACTGCGTTGCCTGTTACTCTGGGCAGAAAAAAGAACAATTCATTTACATTAGCTTTGTCACAGATTGGCTATGATGCATGTGTACGAGGGGTAGCGTAGACAAAAGTTGCAGCTTCTGCCTGTCGTGCGATGGTAAGTTCTAGGTTGCTTAACGCTTCACTGGGCTTGGAGGCATACCATCCAGCACAGCTTCATCTTTTACACTGCTGTTGCAAATCTAAGCTGGTCTTCTAAGAGATGAGAGCAAAGAGCTAGAAGAGTGGAAATAAGGCAGAGGAAAAGACAGATGGGAAGGATGACAACAGCTGGATTTTTAGTCTCTTCCCTCTGTTGTTCAGAATTTAGGCAATGCTGAGGGGGGTGACAGCATAGTTTTCCTATTTCTGTTTATTGTTTCTTGCTGGGATGTCTTTTCAGTTTAGCGCAAGGACCTAGTGGTACCACGATGGCTTGTAGGCATCAAGGAGGTAGTAACAGCCGTTCATGTGAAGACTACATGAATGATCAGTTCGCCCCTCAGCAGTTTCCCTCGTGCAGTTACACAACATCTGAAAAGAGTTACAGGCTCCCTGAGTTACGTTTAGGACACTGACATACCAATATGCAAGCATTTCTGCATGTCTAGAGGCCCCAAACATCTTATGTCATGTTTTGTATAAATTAAATCTATGGCTTACATTAGTCTTTCCTGCATTTGTTGATTTTAATGAACTTTTTGACCTACTGGTTAGAAGTTTTGTAGAGAAGCCGAGCTGTGTTTTAATGTCATGTTGAGGTAGGGTCATACCATCCCCTAAAGAAGAGAACCCAGGTGCCCTGACCTTTGTAGACACATGCTTAGCTGGGTTTGAAATAACAAATTTGTTTGGAAGGTTAAGATAAAAAGAACTTTGCAATCATTTATTACTGCGTGGCATCATTAGTACTGAGCAAGGGACATGCATATCTGGTCAATCGATTACGTTCTTGGCCCTTACTCTATTTTTGCCTATACCAGTGTCAAACAGAAAAAAGAACGAGAGGATTTTGTCAGAAAACCCCTGCAGGCTGTCGTCTTTCCATTTTCCTCTCGTTTGCTGCAGCCAAATATCGAGTGTGGTGGATTGAGCCTTGAACTGTTGGTAAGGACTGGTTTAGCTGTGGAAGGGTTCCATGTTTAAGAATAGAACAAAGGCCTTAATAGTGGCATTTAAACGTGCAGGCAAAAATAGCTGTGATGCTATTATATCTTGTTGAAAAGACTCTGAGATTGTTTCCTTTATCTTGTGGTAGTGCTGCTCCAATAGTCGGCCGCCTTTTCAAAGTCTGGCTTGCATTATGTTTGTTTTTAAGGAGGATAATCACTGTATAGGCTATTTCCAGCTTTGGGGGCATGCAGTTGCTTAGTGGACCAAATGTAGCAGATCAAGTGAGGCTATGTTTACTTAAACTATATCCGCTGGTGGTCAGTAAACAGAGCCAGAACCACCTGATGGCTATATTAATTGTTGCTCCATTTCAGGGAAAGCTGACAGCAAGAGAACGAATTCTTCTGCTGTTGGACCCCGACAGTTTTGATGAATATGACATGTTTGTGGAACACAGATGTTCTGACTTTGGGATGGACTCTAATAAGAATAAGGTATTTTTATTTCATATAACTCTTGTTTCTTTGTCCTCATCTGTTTAGCCAGCCAGCTGGTTGAAAATAGGCTCTTCTGGTCACATGTAATTTCTTCTATTTGTTTTGTTTTCTTTCTTTTTTGTTTTGCAAATTTCCTTTTATTACTCTCAGTTTCCATTAAACAGCTTACATCGTTTACTTTTCCATTGTCTAAACTTGATACCTTTTTTATAAGGTCGCCTGTTTTGTTCAAATACCTCCCCGGATATTGTCTTAGATCTGTATTTTAAATAATAGAGGAGGCTGCAGAGCTTTGTTGTTACAACTTTGTCAATCAAGTTGATATGGGGAACAAATATGGGTAGATACTTCTGCCTCCCTACAGGTAACATTAGAGTTATAGGATGAAATAACTCCGATCCATATTTATTCCTGCCAAACTATAGTGTCGGCCTTAAAATCTGATATGTTTGGAAATTCAAGGATTCATACCGGTCTGTTAGCAAGGTGCAATATGCTTGCTTATGCAGTTTTCAGATACGGCCATGCATCCTAAACCAACATGGTACATGAGGTTCATCACGTAGAGGAAAAATCTGTGGCTCCCTGAAGTCTCTCACCATGACATTGATGCCTGAAGAATTATTCCATGGGAAAAGTATTTTTTTGCAATTTAGTGCAGAAAGGACCAACAAACATGCTGGGATGTGTAGGTGGCTAGTGCAGATGTGCCTGTTCAATGTGAATCTTCCTGTAGCAAAAGGCCCTATTTGCTGTGGAGTATTCTGGTTTGGGGTGTGGTGAGAAGCTGCCTCTGTATGTCCCACTGCCCCATGCTGTACACAAAAACTACAACTTCTGTTTATGCAGTTATTAAACCAGTTCATCAGTTTTCAGTCCTTCAAGTTGCAGGGCTGCATCCTATGGATGAGGGAGGGATCAGCAGGCTTCCACCATGAGCAGCTGGGGCATTGGGAACCGGCAAAGGTGAAGGATTTGTTTTTGTTCCAGTAGCCAGGAGACTGATGGGACTTGGTGCTGGGAAGGATGGCGTATTAGACCTTTTCCCCTCTCAATAAGTGTAGGAGCAAACATCTTTTCTTCTCTAAGTAATTTTTTACTCCGTTCCCCAGCAAACTCAAATAACTGCTGTGTTGCTTCTCATCATGCTACTCAACACTGCATCCCACAGTGCTGATAACAAATTGCTGTTTCTGAAGTTATAAGGAGCAGCAAAGTCCTGAGAGTGACAAGAGGGTTAATTTTTTCCTTGTCCTTCAGAATTCACCTTTCAGTGAGATGCAGATTGTGTTTACAGAGCACAGTTTCACAACAGATGACCTGTGGCCAGTGAGCTGGAATATTAGTTTAGCATTTAATTTTTCTGAGTTTCTGGAACTTTCTGAAGGTAGGGTAAGACTTGTACTCACATGCAGGCTGCTCTGCAGGCTGCCTGGGCTTTTAGGAGTCATCTGTGTGAGACAGTGGCTGGAACTACAGCTGTGTTTCCTGCTGTCCTCTGTGCCAAGAACCATGAATTGGTAGCAGTGCTGTCTGTGCAGCCTGAGAAAAGTCCCCAGACAGGTATGACCTTCCTGAGAACAGATCACCTCGAGCATAAATGGCCCTTAGAGTGGGCCCTGCACGATATAATTTTTTTTTTTTTTTTTTTAAATAACCGAACAGCAAAAAGCATTTAAATGCCTGGAATTCCTTTATGACAGCCCAGTAAAGTTCCTTTTCTACTGTTCTCTTGAAAGACTTCTATGTATTTCCTTTACTAAAAAGTGAGACAACAAAGATAAGCAGATTTTAAGATTCACAGGCTCCATTTCCTCTTCCAGCTCTTTCTTCTTCCCTTATTTACAGGGTGAAAAATGGGACAGGTCAGGTTGAAGTATTTGAGGTGACTGTAATTATATTTTTTGACCTTTCCAGGGTTGTTTTTTTCCCTGTATCAACACCTCAAGAAAGGTTTGTGTGCTGTGTCCATTCATTCAGAAACATCAGGTGGTCCTAATAAAAGGTACATCCTGTCTCTAAGGACATGATTTGCCTTAACTCCAGATGTGCTGAAATTTGAAGGGAAACTGCAAAATTCACTAATCTTTATGCTGATACACAACTAATTTGTGATATTACCTCTAGTTTTCCTTTCCAGGGCTGGGGGAAGTCTTTGTGGAGCCCCCACTGCAAACATGAAAGACCAGTCCTCTCGGAGAATCAGTCTTTGCTTTGACTTAGTACTCAGTATAAGTTTGTGGGTTTTTTAGTGGACGTCGTTGCTGCTTTGATTTTTTTAATTATTATTTTTAATTAATTTACTTTGTTTTTAATGCAGTATCCTGGAGACAGTGTGGTGACTGGCCGCGGACGGATTAATGGGAGGCTGGCTTATGTTTTCAGTCAGGTATGGTTTTGCTTGTTCTTTAAATAGCATGAACTTATCCTTTGAAATAAATTCACAATAGTTTAGTGTGGCCGCGTAGTAATGTACCTGTTTACCTTCTACCAATAAGCATAAGATAGATATAACATCCTGTGGGAGGAAGCAGGGCACCTTCAGACAAGAAGCAAAAAAGAATTTGTAAAAACTTTGTTGGGTGATAGATGCAGTTGTGACAAGGGTGAGATGAAAAGAGTGAAGAACGCAGAGCCAGTGGGAATGTTTTGAAAAAACAAACTGTTATTACCTCAGTGTAGTATCATTGGATATTGATATGCTGAGAGACTGGAGGTGTCCCCCAAAAACAGGTTTTTGATAACCAAGAAGTGAGTTAATGGAGAAGTCACTGAGCACTGCGTGCTTAAAGCAATTGCAAGCTTTGACTCTGTCCCTGCAGTTGGATGTGTGTGGATGAGCTCCCGCAGGCGTGTGGAGACCTGCAAGTGTCGGTGAAGGGCTTTGCAAGTTCGGAGAACCACCTTCTGGGTTTCAAGCTGCAGAATGGGGGCTGTTTGCTGGAGATGTCAACTGGAATTGCAATGAGTGGAATTCATGATAGAGGGCACTTGAGCAACCTTGAATTGTTTCTCAGGTTCGAACTCTGATTAGTTGAAGGGATTGTGATAGTATATAAATAGATAGATAAAATATAAAATATACTTTTTATGTTAAAATATACTTTTTATATTAAAATAAAAATATGTGAGAGGAAACACCGTAGGAAGAGTTTTATCTTGGTTAGTCTTAACACAGTGAAAGAAAGGCTTTCTTTCAGATCATTGGTAACTGCTTCTCTGTTCTGGGCCACAAAGTAGCCTTTTTTCAATTTGCTATCATGGCCAAAATGATTGTTGCTGTATGACCTTGGAGCAACTCATACACCGTGCCTTTTTTATCTTGGATGTGTAGTTCTTCCTTGGAAGGGCACTGTTATGTGGGCCTGAACATAAGATAGGAGCCAAACAGAGACCTTAATTTTAGAAGAACACAAGTAAAGGGCAGTTTTTGTATTAAAAGAATTTAAATGTGCCCTTTTGTGATACACCTCTTTTTTTTAATATATATATTTATATTTAAAGACCTTTTTCCCCTCCAAATTGAGATGCCGCCTAAGATGTTCCTTCCTTTTTGGTTCAACTGCTAGTCATAGTCATGCTGTTCTCTGTCCACACAGTTTTTAGGACTTCTTTGGGAGTAAGGCTCAGTGGGAGTGCATCAGTGAAGCTCACCAGAAGTTGGCTCTGGGCTCTGTTGGTGCCAGTAGGTGTCAATATCCTCTTTCTCTTCTGGATCAGTCCCAGGGCCTCGTGTTGCTTGTTTGAGATCTTGCTGCTCAGGCCCAGGGGTAGCACCAACAGTCAGTTTTGGCTGATATAGTCCCTATAGCACCCATAAAAGAGTAATCGACTCTTGGAGCATAACTCCTGAATATAGAACAATGGTGCATTTTCAGTTTTTTTTTTATTTCTGCCTGTTTGCAGGCATATCTTACTGCTGCCCCTTGCAGTGGGACCCTCCTCACAGGTGAAATTTCTCCAGACTACTCCAATATTGATAATGTCCATGAAAGAGGAACGTCTGTTGGTAGAAAGAGAGAATGTTTCTGTGAAGCAAAAAAAAAGCAAATGAGACATAGTAAGTTTGTGATTTTAACATAGAATCCACTGGCAAATGCATATAAAAGATCTTTTTACTTGTAAAGAAGGCTTGCATTGAACAGGATTGATCTGCAGGCTGCACTGAGGGAGTCAGGTTGTTTTGGAGCAGCATACCAAATACAGAGCATTGTAGGATTATACTATTTACCTGCAACATTTTACAACGTTTTCT
>NW_008824803.1:889256-892968 GCF_000699105.1 Pygoscelis adeliae
TTTTCCTTCCAGGATTTTACTGTATTTGGAGGTAGTTTATCTGGAGCTCACGCGCAGAAGATCTGCAAGGTAATATTTCACAGGAGAAAATTGTCAGTGTTCTTTTTTTTCAGTCTGTTGTGTTAATGACTTTGGAGAAAATGGTTTGTGACTGACTTTAGTGGACTCTGGTGTATGTCATGGCAACCTGAAAATGCCTGCCTCCTCATGTCAGTTAAGATGTGAAAGCACAGGTGAGCAGACAGGTACCCTTTGGAAGCTTTTCAAGTATAAGAGAGCTTTTCTAAGTAATACACACTTTTTGTTTAAAATAAGTTGCCTTTTCTACTGTGCTACAAAAGACAAGAGAGACTTGCAAAGTACAAATATAAATTAACTAGCCATTGTCTACTGGAGAGATGTGAAATGACTTGGGAGAAACTTCTTCCTATAAACAGTGCTATGTGGAAGTGTGCAATATTTATAAAAAGCAAATGTAACAAGTAGAGAATCTGAAGATAAGCAGTTTTACAACTTGGAGGTCACCTTGATACTCAGAGCTTCTGTTATCAGGCACTTGTGGCTATTTATTCTCATTTGTATGCTTGTCTCACTGGGAAAGCTGGTGTTTGAATCCCAGGGGTGGGGAAGATAAGAACTTTTTAATGTGTGAGTGTTCAGTGGTGTGGGCTGGTGAAAACTTCCTGAATTTTTTTGCTATGGTATCAGAAACAAGGGTTTTGGTGCGCAAGGCCTTTTCTCCTGATGGAAATAACTACTTTTTGGCATAGACTTCTCAGCAGTGAGAAAGTATAAAACTAGAAAACATGAAGACTTTGAGCTGGATAATAACTACTTGGCTTTACCAAGTCTTGATACTGGGAAAGACTTGATATTACCCTTTCACATTGGAGCTTTGCAGTGTCTCTTTGTGTTGGGGAGGGATGTAATGGTACTGGACCACTGGGATGCTTTCTACTGTTTTTTTGATCCCTTATTTCTAAAGAAGCAGGGAGAGTGCTGGTAGCTGAACTAGAAAAAAAAAGTGAGTCCTTCCTAGTTGGTACTGTTCTTGGTTGGCATCAATGTCAGTGGTAGGCTCTAAAGTTTGAAGGCTCTGGATGCATCAATCGCTTTGGGGCTCAGAGTCTTTGAGGCTGCAGCCTGGGCAGTGGAGAGCTCAAAAAAGGGTAGTGGCTGGGTAGTGTGGTTTCTGTCTCACTTCTCATAGTTCTCTTGTTGGGCTGAATTCTGGGAAGCAGAAATCTGTTCTAAGAGAGACGATCTTGGCTCCTGCAAACCTTATCAGTGGCTTAAGGGATGTAAAATGTCATGGAACATGGAAGTGAAGTTGCTCTCCCATAGCTGGACTTCCCTGGAGATCTGCCTCTTTGGTGGTAATCATTTCCCATTTGGGATTTTTTCCTAGAGTTGCAGAGAGGTATTTGGCATCTTGCAGCAAAGCTCCAAACTAGGTGGGTCTGGGCTACAGATTGCCTGTTACTTTTGCAGAAGAGCCTTGTGGTCTTTCAGACCATATTAAATGCCTGTAGTGGTTTCCCTGAAGCAGTAGAGATTCAGTGTGACTCTTTTGAAAGTAATATGTGCCCACTTATGGTGGGGAACACTTTAAAGCCTCTGTGTGCATCTATGATGGCATATTTCAAGACAATTGTTGAGTCCATGAGCTGAAGAAAAGTGTTTTTGAGAATGAATCTGAAATGTTCCATACAAATACCGTAGGCTAAACAATGTCAAATATATGAACACATTCTCAGTAATCTGAATGTGCATATTGATGTGTGTTTTAGGAAGAACTTCAGTGTCTGGAAAAGCCCTGAAATAAATAATTATTCCATATGTAAGGCCCTGGAAAATAGCAAAATGCTTCAGTGAAATTGTTTCACTAACCTGTCCTGATAGGATGACAGGCCTTCTAGGAAGAAGCAATAAATGTCAACTCAACTAATTTTTAATAAGGCATTTGATAATGCCTTGTGTAACATTCACATAAGCAAATGAGGCCACTTGATGGTGCTTAGTCTAGAAACATGAAGGGAAATATGAAGACTGAAAGGAGATTTGAGGTACTTGAATGTTTCTGAATGCAGAGGCAAAGTAGTAGTTAATTGCTCTCCCTGTCTACTATATATCAAGAAAGAAGTAATGTTTCTAAATTTCCGGAGGAAAGATTTAGTTTAGTCTTCTCAAAGAACTTCTAAGAAGGATAATCAAGCATTAGAATATACTGCTTAGGGAGATTACACAATCACCACTGCAATAAACTTTTAAGATCCGATTAGATATATATGAGGGAGTGTTTAAGGTGCAGTTGAGACCTCTTATGAGCAGAGAGAGATTGGACCTCGCTGGTCCAAACTCCTGTGGTTGTGTCACTTAGCACAGGATAATGCAGTGTGAGCATGGAGGTGCACAGCTAGTAAGGCAGATAAATATTAAAGGTCATTAGAGGGTTTGAATGTGTATCTTAGCCTCCAGTCTGAATGAGTCAAAACATGATACCCCAGTAAGCAGTTAGTGACTATGATAGTTAATACAAATAAAGGAGAAGCTGAACGCTATGTAGGCAGTTCAAATTCTGGCACGTATGAATTTTTTTCTGGGGGATGTACATTTTGGGGGTTGGTTGCTTTGGGATTTTAGCTTAGCTAGGTCAATAATGAGGAGTTTGTGTTCATCACCAGGTCATGGATCAAGCTGCCATGGTTGGAGCACCCGTGATTGGGCTGAATGACTCTGGAGGAGCCCGTATCCAGGAGGGAGTGGAGTCCTTGGCTGGCTATGCAGATATATTTTTGGTAAGTAGGCTGCTGGATGACCAGGAAGCTTGGCATCCACAAAGATGGACAAAGTCTTTCTTTACTTAAATCAGTGTTTGTAAGTAAACTTTTAGGTTATCATCATCCTATTTCAGCCAGTGTTGCCTGGTGGATAAAGCAGCATATATGAGGGCTTGTGAGACCCGGACTGTCCTCTTCGTTCTCTTCTTGGCTTTGGGCAAATTACTTAGTTCCATTTACCCATCTGTTAAACAGGGGTATGCTGAGCCTTGTAAAACACTGTGATCCAATGAAAAGCTCTGTAGGAGTTGTGCTATATAGTGAGCTTTGTCATAAGAATGAAAGAATAGGCAATTTACTTAAACAATTGTTTTAGGGTTCTCTTTCAATTAACTTTCTGAGTCACACTAATGTATAGATTGCCTATGTGGGGATGTAATTTCTCTCAAGTGTTTTTCCATTTGTCTGAGACAGGCATGCTGTAGTTCAGAGGGTGTTTTGTTAGGTGGCTGGTGGTTGTGATCCACCACCAGCTGTCCCCATGTCTCCTCTGAAATACAGACATGTTAAGAATTTCACACAGCAGATCTGTTTTCAATAGGGCTGATAAAAGGTGAAAGGTTTCCACTGCAGAAAGAGGGACTTAAACTAAATCAAACACTGTGCACTTGAAGAAAACTTGAGAAACTCGGATCAGAAGCACCACGTGCCTGTTCTGTCAAGTTGGTAGGTCAGTGGGGAAAAAAGTTTGAGGGGAATAAAAAAGAAGATGCAAATCTGAGGTTTCTGTTCAAAGAATGGTATGCAGTACAACAGGACTTGTTAACCTTACCGTTTGGGGACATCCAGTACTGATTGGACTGGTGAAAGTTTTATCTTTCTACGATATTTTTGTGGTTAATGCAGGAATTTTTCCTCTAGACACACTACTG
>NW_008824803.1:893021-1049586 GCF_000699105.1 Pygoscelis adeliae
CCCCCCCGAAATGACATCATTTTATATACCTACAAAACACACAGTTTTAAAGTAAGTGCACAAAACATAAACATGATTGTGCTTTCAGTAGGAGTGCGAACAGGTGAGATGACAAGTTAGATGCTAACAGTCTTTTGGGTTAGTGCGATCTGGGATGATGCAGTTGAGCAGCTGCAGAAGTCAATTGTAATCCAGTTGAGCAATGAGCAATGTAAACATTTTTTTGGACAACATGCCATCCATATTGGTGGACAGCAGTAATTCACCATTGTGTAAAACTCAAGCCAGTGCAGGAATCTGATTTTAAAAGAATTTCTGCCACAGCTGGTTAGTAAAGCTTACTTCTACCTCTGAGCAATAGCATACCTATATGTTCAAATTTCAGGTACATGCACTTCTCACCACTCCAGGCTCAGTGAAGTTTTTGCCGCTGCAGCATCTGTTGAGGTCGCACATTCCATCTTCCTTTGCAGTCATTGCATGGTACATGAAATCAAATGTATGGGAACAGAAAGAAGCAAAACAGTAGCAACAAAATTATTTTGGTTCTATTTGCATCAAGACATTCTGTCCAGATATTTGTCTCCCAGTAAATAAAGCAAGCTGTCCTCTTCTGTTTGTGATGGTGAATTCATGCAGAATCTGTGCACAGACTTAAAGATGCACTTCTTTTGGTAAAACTAGATGTCTGTCTGTTCTATTGCAGAGAAACGTTCTGTGTTCTGGGGTAGTTCCACAGATCTCCCTCATTATGGGTCCTTGTGCTGGTGGAGCTGTGTATTCGCCTGCTTTAACCGATTTCACATTCATGGTGAAGGTAAGGGTGGAGTATGTCCTGATCTGCTGCTGGTAACATTGATCAGACACAAACTGACCCCACATGAAGGGGGTTTTTTTGAGATGGTCCCCTACTTCGGATCAAGCTTGTTTTTCATGCAAAGTCAAGAAAAACTTTCCTAAATAACTTGTGAATAATTGCATTTTCTGTGGATTTTTAATAAAATGCATTAAGGATTTTTAAGAAATTTGGCCCTATGTTCTACTGTTTTCTTATTTTGGGGAAAGTCTCTAGAGACTGTGGCTTTTCCTTAGGTGCTTTTGCAGCTTGGGTCTAGCATTTACTGTGTGTTTTTGCTTTTTTCCCTCCCCCAGGATACATCCTATCTATTCATCACTGGCCCGGATGTAGTTAAGTCTGTTACCAATGAAGATGTCACCCAAGAGCAGCTTGGGGGTGCGAAGACGCACACTGCTGTATCTGGTGAGAGCTGGGTAGTTTACTTAACCTACTAGTCACTCTTCAAAGTAAATGACATAATTGTTCTAGCTAAACAGTTGATTGTCTAATACAGATTTTAGTATTTGTGGGTGTCACTTGAGTCTGAGTGATAAAACTCTACTTAAGCACAGGATCTACTCTGTATAGGGCTCTCTTGTTGATCCTTTTCAGTAATGGAAAACAAAATAGGAAAAGTGGGAGTGTGGGAGAGTTCTGGGATTTGGAAGAGAAAGTGGCAAATCCACAAAAGATTGTAGAAGTGGGAAGGTTGTCGGAGGGCAGGGCTTAGCAAAGCAGGCTTGGGGTGGTGTGGGTTTTTCTGTTTGTTGTCCAGAAATTTGCAGGGGTTGAAAGATTCTTAACAATCCCTTGTTTGCTTACTAACATAACCGATTGAACTTCTTAACTATAAACTGAGTGGCAATGTGAGATTAAGTGCTTTTTTCTTTTCCCTCTGGGAAGACTTGGTGACTCATGAATCTTCTTGAGGCTTAAAATGACTGTGGGATCTCAAATTCTATCTGACCTGGTGATGAACCAAAACCACAAACATAGATGCTGCTCAGATCCAGCATTTATAGAAGAACTTGTAGTCCAAAGCTTGAGTGCAGCACAGTAACCTGGATTGAATTCCAGAAGACTGGGATCCAGCTAGGTCGGTGACAGCTGAGAAACCAGTTTACATTATTTTAAATATGAGATCAACAATCCAGACCTGTTAAGGAGGAAGTCTGGTACAGCCACGCATTTTCTAGATATTTTTAGCTGGTCAATTTTGGTGGCTTAAAACTTGTGATTGTCAATAGCTCAGGTTTAAAAATTCTTGCTGTTACTTCTTTGTATCTTTATTGGTACATACTTGAAAATGAAACCTTGCAAAATTATTTCAATAACAGCTTAACTGTTTCTTTCCAGGAGTCGCACACAGAGCCTTTGAGAACGATATAGATGCTTTACTTAATCTCCGAGAGTTCTTTAATTATTTACCTCTTAGCAACCGTGATCCAGCTCCAGTCTGTGAATGCCATGATCCCAGGTAGGAGGAGACTGGCTGAGATCTGTGGTCTCTGTCCACCGAATTTCATTGCTTCTCTGGCTCAAGGAGTGTAAAGAAATGAGTGTTTTGTGCCTGGGATCTTGGCTGATAATTCTGCATTGTGGGGTGTGAATATGGGAAGTGTTTCAACATGATGTGTGCATACATATGTGCTCACTGATAGATGTAATTTTTTTTTTATTTTCTGAAAGCAATGTTATGCGGGCTGTGTCCAGAATATGGGGAAAAGTAATCTCTGTACAGATGTCACAGTCCCTTGAAACAAGCAAATGAGGCAGAAGATAGCACAGTGAACAAAAGTGGGGAGAACTTGCCCTGCTTTGTCAGTTATGGGTCTGTTGGGTAAGTTCTGCTCATTAAGGTTAGAGGTGGGGAAGCAACAAGGAGGCAGAGGAGGCAGAAGGTTTTATGTATTAGGTACTTGTCTATCATCAGGCTCATTGTGTAGTTGGCAACATAACAAAGGAAGGACTTGAGTCATTTCAAGAGGGGAGAAACGGCGACTGTCTGGATTTTTATCAGAGAATTTTTCCAAGAGATAGAGGGGCAGCCAGAGAGCCAGCACCGGGCTGTTTGAGTAGACAGCCTTGCTGGTAGTGTTAAAGTTGGAGAATGTCAGTGGAGTAAAAGCATTTTGACCTGAGATCCAGTTGCACCCCCAGTTCAGCCCTTTCTGTAGGGAACCCGTAAGAGGTTGTCGCCCCCTCCTGTATGGGAGCTGCTCCTGAATTTGTTCCTTTCAGTTCCACAGATGTGTGTGATCTGTGTCTTGTGGTTCTTACACGCGTGAAGATTTTGACATGTGAGTTGGGAAGGTTATCTTCTCTTCATGCTTCACTGTTCTTTGCAATGTCTTTGAAACAATTTGTCTGGGGAGGTTTTTTTGCATCAATTTTACAAATCACTGCTCTGGTACCTGAAATACATTGTTCACTATTAGAGAAATAAATTTGCCAATTGCTTTTAGAGAATGGTCAGACAGGTCAATTAGTTACTGGTCCTAATTTTTTCTAAGATGTTGATCTTCAGGAGTTTAATAAACTTGAAGACTGTTCTGGTTTGATAGTGACAAACCAAAGCAAATATCTTCTATTAGTAAATTTGGAGGATTATCTCTGAGGTTGTCATGTACTTTCTAAGCATTCAACAAGTTGTACTGGGATAATTACCCTCTCTAGACTTGAATGTGATATTTTAATTTCATTATAGGAACAACAGTCTGTTCTTTTTCATCAATGTATCTCATAATAGGCAGTTTATTTTCTTGTGAGAAGCTGTCAGTTACATTGTAGCTATTAAGGTATGAGAGATTAGTTCTTTATTTTCTTAAGGGAGACAATCTCATGCAGCGCCAGATACGTTATTGGAGGATCACAGTATAATAAATGCTCAATAATTTGTACTAAGAACTTCAATTTAGTAGTCTTTGTACATGTGAAGACAGATCTGTTTGTTAAATTTGCCTGTTTTTATAGCAGCATCTCCAGTATTTCTCCCATTTGTGGTCTTAATGCTTACATTGGTAATATTTCATCTGGACATATTGACGTCTTAATAGACTCCTTTTGCTTTGAATTGATGTGTTTGATCCTTACCACTGCTCCAGTCAAAGCCCATTCCTCTAGAGTAAATTATTTCTCATTGCATCATTTTCACACCACAAAAAATTGCCAGGAATAACGCAAATTAAATGTAATGTACTTTTGTCTTCATTGTTAAGTCCGGAAGCTGGTGGGGTTTTTTTGTTTTGTTTTGTTTGTTTGTTTTTTTCTCTAGGTGGGTAGGTTCTTTGTGGTGTTGAACAATGTCAGTCTCGGTTGCTGAAGTTTCTGTTGGTTGGAGTTTTTGATGTCAGTGGCCTGGGTTCTAAAGAGTTAGAAGGTTCCTTATAGTACCAAGTTGACTAATGGTGAATATGCCCCCTCCCTTTGAAGGGTGTCTAGTTCATTGCATTTGGTATATTGTAGGGGGTGATTTTACCTTTATGTGTCTTTGACTATAAACAAATTTCGTTTCCTCTAAAGCCTGAAGTGTGCATACAAATTTCTGTCCTCCAGAAATTTGGTTATTACCAATTCTTGGTAACCGAGTACGGTTTCCCTTTTGTATTGAGTGAAACCCAATATTGATCTGGGTGAGAGTGTCTCAAGCTGTCGCAGGCTTCAGATGACTGCTTTGATGATGAGCAGCAGTTCCTTCCCGATAAGCGGGATCTGTAAGAAACACAGTTCTCTACCTTGTAAGTCCAGTGACTCTGCTCGCAAGCTCCAGAGGTCCTTTATCTGTAATGATTTGAAGGAGATTTTGAAACTTGTGATATCCTGGGTAATGTCTTCGTTTTGATGGTGGTTATTCATTTTAATGCCGTTATAATTTCCCTCAGTACTCTACAGCACTGTGAATTTAGGGGAGCAGTAACTTCATTTTCCCACTTTCCTTATCCTTTGGGTTACCCGCAGGTAATGGACAGAACTTAAGAGCACATTCATATCTACTCTATGGACAAGAAAAAGTTGTATGGTCTTTTGTAGCTTGGGGTTCAGTATGTTAAAACTGGTTGCTTTAATCAGATTAAGGTTTCATTATATCATTTTATGGAAGTATTTGCATGCATTCTCTTAATCATGTGGAAAAAATACTTGAAGTGTTGCTGTCAGTTTTATTCTATTAATAGATGTATCTCTTACTCTCTCGGCAAGGAGTTGTGCCTCTCCAGTCCTGTCTATGTGAGGGAGCACAGAGACAGCCCTGGGGCTTGCATTATTAGTTTTTGCCTGATTTTGACAAACTGCAGATCACTTCCTTCAGTTTTAAATCGGGGGTCTAGAGCCTTGTGTTGTCTTGTTTTAAATGTACTAAATCATGGCATTGTTAAAAGAGTAATTCAATAAGAACTCCACAGAAACACCATTTACAGATCAGTATTTTTATGGACTAGCACTAAACAAATACAGATCAGTATTTTTGTGGACTAGCACACATATAATACTCCCTGAAGTCTTCTCAGTGGTGACTCATAAAAATTGACACCCCCCACCGGGACTGTGAATGAATCCAAAGACCCAGTGAATGCTAACATTTGTAGGTCCTTAATGAAGCTAATGTGGTCAAAGATGGGGGTAACTGATAGTGTCAGCTGCTAACAGGGAGGCAGCTTTTTTGTTAAACGTAAAGCTCCACGTGAAGTGCATCACTGTTGAGTTAAGCGGAGTAACACTAAAGATTGTTTAAACACAGCCATTAAACTGAAGAAGGTGAGAGTGGATGTGTTTTCCCCACCCATGAATCTCTGCTTGTTTGGTGGCAGGGGAAATAAGTACGGAAAGGTTTCCTATGGCTAAGTGTATTCTAAACCACAAGTGCAAGCGTGGGCAGGGAAAGGATCAGAGCTGTAAATGTGCAGCTCCTAAACTTTGTGTGCACAGTATATGACAGGAAACCTTGCTCTGCCGTTGGGAGAAACCATTTTGGCTGTCCAGCTCTAAGGACTGGAGCAGGCTCTTCTGCTTCGTCTGCTTCTGCCGCTTGACGCTTGTTCTACCAACTCCTTTTCCACGTTGCCAATTTGTGCCCAAACGCAGTGTCCAGCATGCCTCCAGTGCCCCCTGCAGACTGCCATTTGTAGCATTTGCCTGCCTCTCGAGTTCCCCGCTGTGATGCTCAGCATGTGTAATATTAGGCTCTTCTAGTCAAAGAGGAGAAATAGTATTTCCAGGAGACGGTTTCATAAGCAGAGGTGCCTATATAAGAGATGTCTCCTTCAGGAAGAGGTCGGTCAGGCTTTTGTCCTCCCGGTGCATGAGGGCTCAGCGGCCTGAGGCACAACTGGCTGAGGTGAAGAGGCCTGTTTTTCTTCCCCATACTTGAGAAGCAGTTTCCATCAAGTCTCAGAGAGGTGGAATTGTTTGCCCAAGTTGTTTGTCTTGGTATTCATCTGATCTGTAAATATTGTTGCTCACGCTTACTTACTTTCTGCAGTGACCGTTCGGTTCCTGAGCTGGACACAGTTGTCCCAATTGAATCTACTAAAGCCTACGACATGCTGGATATCATACACTCCGTAAGTCTGCTCGTGTGAGCATTCTTGAGATTAATAAGGATATATTATGTTCTGTGTGTAAATAATTGAAAGAAACAGATAGAATGGCACTGAAGATACATTTTTTTAGTCTTCACAAGTTACTATTTTTACCTGTGCGGTAGCCATGAATGAAGGGACAACAAAAACTGTAGAAGAAAAGATTTTAGTGGATGAAAGGAATCCTAAGATTTGTTTTCAGGATGCGTCTTCTTATGCTGCATGCATAACTGTACAGACGAAAGATGCTGTAATTCAGTTTTTCTCTCTGGGCTCAAAACAACCCCCTGCTTTGAGTTCTATCACTTGCCCCCCTCCCTGCACCTTGTTGCAATGGTCTTGAATTCTATTGTTTTTTCATAAAAGATGATAAACTACATAGAGTGCATTCAAAGATTTACCCTTCTCTATTTATTCTAAGAGACAGTTACGGACGTGGACGGTACAAAAATATATTTTTTTAATTACAAGTCAAGCACTCAGAAGTTTGGAAACTCCAGTACTAGAGTTTCATTAAGTGAGGCAGATCTCCTGGGAGGGTGGCAGGGAAGAAAGCATCTTACTATTTTTTAAAAACCCTGAAAGCCAGTATCACAATATATAAATAATGGAGATTTTATTAAAGCAGCATAGGCAATGCTGATAATTCTCTTGCCTAACTTTGAGTACTTCACTTCTCCAGTTGTAACAACTTACTACGTGATAAATGCTTGGGCAGAGAACATGGTTGTAAAAGAAGTTTTATCACATGAAACTGTTACAGCCCCCTGCAGAGCACCCTGAGAGTCTGAATTTTGAATATTAAAATTTCCAGCTGCTGCTTCTACTACCCAGATGTTGAGTGGCAGATGACCCAGGGTTCTGAGGTGGATGATGAAGCTGAGTAACTCTACTTCACTGGGCTCAAAACAACCCCCTGCTTTGAGTTCTATCACTTGCCCCCCTCCCTGCACCTTGTTGCAATGGTCTTGAATTCTATTGCTTTTTCATAAAAGATGATAAACTACATACATTCAAAGATTTACCCTTCTCTATTTATTCTAAGAGACAGTTACGGACGTGGATGGTACAAAAATATATTTTTTTAATTACAAGTCATTACAAGAACATTACTCAGAAGTTTGGAAACTCCAATACTAAATGACCCAGGGTTCTGAGGTGGATGATGAAGCTGAGTAACTCCACTTCACAGGCAGCATACACAAATGGTGTGCGTGTGTGGGGAGTTCAGCTGTGTTTGTAGGACCTTTACAGATTATCCCTTCTGCTATTTTATTTGACTGTCTCTCCCCGCATGCTCATTCAGCTAACACATTTCAGTTTGCGGCTGGCTGCGTTAGGCTCATTTTAGTGGAGGAAGCAAGCTCAGGATGTTTTTAATCTCTGGATTCTTCCATTCTGAATTTTAGTACTACCTGTTCCAAGTTAAAAGGTGGCATTTAAAAAAAAAAGCTAAATGAGTTAGGAGAAAAAAAAAATTCCTCCCACAGACTTTCAGAAGTATTAAGGAAGGAAATAAACCTACTTTAATAATACTTAGATTTTCCACAACTTTTCATTTGCCTCCGTCTCAGAAATGACTGGCAAACTGCAGTCTGTATAGGCAAAGTTGTCATAAACAGTTGAAAACAAGGAATTCTAGTAGAAAACACTAGGCAGCCATGTATAGGTGTCGCTACTGCTCCACTTATAATTATGATCTTTTTTGAACTTGTGAGTTTTGATACTGCGTTACACACCAGAGGATGTCACTTTGCAGAGTACACACTGGAACCTCAGCCCCAGAGAGCAGCACAGCTACCAGGGGTTCGTGGTTCCAGGTAGATGTGTTTGATGTAGTGCCTGTATTCCTCCAGTGCAGATACAAGCGTTTGTTTCTCCGTTCTCTATCGTGTGCACTGTCAGTGACTTTGGGGGAGATGCACGCCGCAACGCGTGCTATATTGGTCTCTGCTAACTTCCAAAGAAGCGCTCTGAACTTCCAAAGAAAGAGAGTATATATAAACGTGTCATGGAGAGTTTCTGAGCTCCATAAAGTACTCTTTGCTTTTTATCACTGGAAATTGTTCTTTAAAAGTGCAGTCTGCCAATAATTAAGTTGTGAGAAAGAAGTCCTTAACATCTGATTTGAAGTTTTAATTTGTTATAAGCTAGAAAAAAAGGCTCACTACAGAGGAAATGGCATAAAGATGTTCTCTGATGAAATGCTTAAGTGGCAGTTCTGATAATAAGTAAGTGCAGCACTAGTTACTTCCTGGAATGAAGGTTGCAGAGAAGATTAAAAGGTTTCTTTTCTTCCTTAATTCTGCAAATTCTGAAATGTTTTAAGAGTTCTGATACTAACATAACTGATTTTGTGTTTGTCTGTGTATATAAATACACATATATGACCTCATAAGGGCTCTGCCTGACTCTCACCCCTGCAGATTGCTGATGAAAGGGAATTCTTCGAGATCATGCCTTCCTATGCCAGAAACATTGTTGTTGGATTTGCCAGGATGAATGGACGAACTGTTGGGATAGTGGGCAACCAACCCAAAGTAGCATCAGGTTAGAGTTAGCTGTACGAGCTTTTAACAGTGTTTGTGCCTCCTCTCTGTTTCGTCTTTTTTTTGCACGCTTTTTAAGGCTGTCTGGCTTATGAGATTAACTGCTTACGTTTTGTATGGTCCTCCACTCATTCTCACTATGTTTTTCTACCACTTTCTTTGTCTTGAATCTCATTGTAATGCAGCTGTGACATGTTAAAACTAACTGAAAAACAGTTAATTTCTTTAGTGGATCAACAAGGTGATCTTGCTCACAGGTAACTAAACGATTGCTGTATCCAGCACAAGAGGAGTGGTAGGAGCACACCCCTCCCTGCACCTTGTTGCAATGGTCTTGAATTCTATTGCTTTTTCATAAAAGATGATAAACTACATAGAGTGCATTCAAAGATTTACCCTTCTCTATTTATTCTAAGAGACAGTTACGGACGTGGATGGTACAAAAATATATTTTTTTAATTACAAGTCAAGCACTCAGAAGTTTGGAAACTCCAGTACTAGAGTTTCATTAAGTGAGGCAGATCTCCTGGGAGGGTGGCGGGGAAGAAAGCATCTTACTATTTTTTAAAAACCCTGAAAGCCAGTATCACAATATATAAATAATGGAGATTTTATTAAAGCAGCATAGGCAATGCTGATAATTCTCTTGCCTAACTTTGAGTACTTCACTTCTCCAGTTGTAACAACTTACTACGTGATAAATGCTTGGGCAGAGAACATGGTTGTAAAAGAAGTTTTATCACATGAAACTGTTACAGCCCCCTGCAGAGCACCCTGAGAGTCTGAATTTTGAATATTAAAATTTCCAGCTGCTGCTTCTACTACCCAGATGTTGAGTGGCAGATGACCCAGGGTTCTGAGGTGGATGATGAAGCTGAGTAACTCTACTTCACTGGGCTCAAAACAACCCCCTGCTTTGAGTTCTATCACTTGCCCCCCTCCCTGCACCTTGTTGCAATGGTCTTGAATTCTATTGCTTTTTCATAAAAGATGATAAACTACATACATTCAAAGATTTACCCTTCTCTATTTATTCTAAGAGACAGTTACGGACGTGGATGGTACAAAAATATATTTTTTTAATTACAAGTCATTACAAGAACATTACTCAGAAGTTTGGAAACTCCAATACTAAATGACCCAGGGTTCTGAGGTGGATGATGAAGCTGAGTAACTCCACTTCACAGGCAGCATACACAAATGGTGTGCGTGTGTGGGGAGTTCAGCTGTGTTTGTAGGACCTTTACAGATTATCCCTTCTGCTATTTTATTTGACTGTCTCTCCCCGCATGCTCATTCAGCTAACACATTTCAGTTTGCGGCTGGCTGCGTTAGGCTCATTTTAGTGGAGGAAGCAAGCTCAGGATGTTTTTAATCTCTGGATTCTTCCATTCTGAATTTTAGTACTACCTGTTCCAAGTTAAAAGGTGGCATTTAAAAAAAAAAAAAGCTAAATGAGTTAGGAGAAAAAAAAAATTCCTCCCACAGACTTTCAGAAGTATTAAGGAAGGAAATAAACCTACTTTAATAATACTTAGATTTTCCACAACTTTTCATTTGCCTCCGTCTCAGAAATGACTGGCAAACTGCAGTCTGTATAGGCAAAGTTGTCATAAACAGTTGAAAACAAGGAATTCTAGTAGAAAACACTAGGCAGCCATGTATAGGTGTCGCTACTGCTCCACTTATAATTATGATCTTTTTTGAACTTGTGAGTTTTGATACTGCGTTACACACCAGAGGATGTCACTTTGCAGAGTACACACTGGAACCTCAGCCCCAGAGAGCAGCACAGCTACCAGGGGTTCGTGGTTCCAGGTAGATGTGTTTGATGTAGTGCCTGTATTCCTCCAGTGCAGATACAAGCGTTTGTTTCTCCGTTCTCTATCGTGTGCACTGTCAGTGACTTTGGGGGAGATGCACGCCGCAACGCGTGCTATATTGGTCTCTGCTAACTTCCAAAGAAGCGCTCTGAACTTCCAAAGAAAGAGAGTATATATAAACGTGTCATGGAGAGTTTCTGAGCTCCGTAAAGTACTCTTTGCTTTTTATCACTGGAAATTGTTCTTTAAAAGTGCAGTCTGCCAATAATTAAGTTGTGAGAAAGAAGTCCTTAACATCTGATTTGAAGTTTTAATTTGTTATAAGCTAGAAAAAAAGGCTCACTACAGAGGAAATGGCATAAAGATGTTCTCTGATGAAATGCTTAAGTGGCAGTTCTGATAATAAGTAAGTGCAGCACTAGTTACTTCCTGGAATGAAGGTTGCAGAGAAGATTAAAAGGTTTCTTTTCTTCCTTAATTCTGCAAATTCTGAAATGTTTTAAGAGTTCTGATACTAACATAACTGATTTTGTGTTTGTCTGTGTATATAAATACACATATATGACCTCATAAGGGCTCTGCCTGACTCTCACCCCTGCAGATTGCTGATGAAAGGGAATTCTTCGAGATCATGCCTTCCTATGCCAGAAACATTGTTGTTGGATTTGCCAGGATGAATGGACGAACTGTTGGGATAGTGGGCAACCAACCCAAAGTAGCATCAGGTTAGAGTTAGCTGTACGAGCTTTTAACAGTGTTTGTGCCTCCTCTCTGTTTCGTCTTTTTTTTGCACGCTTTTTAAGGCTGTCTGGCTTATGAGATTAACTGCTTACGTTTTGTATGGTCCTCCACTCATTCTCACTATGTTTTTCTACCACTTTCTTTGTCTTGAATCTCATTGTAATGCAGCTGTGACATGTTAAAACTAACTGAAAAACAGTTAATTTCTTTAGTGGATCAACAAGGTGATCTTGCTCACAGGTAACTAAACGATTGCTGTATCCAGCACAAGAGGAGTGGTAGGAGCACATAAGCAGGGTGGGTACGAGACCTGTTTGGCAGCAGCCTGCAATTAAGCGGGTTAAGCATAATATGGAAACTACATACTTACTTGCCACAGCATTAAAACACCTAAAACTCTTCTGTAGGGTGAGGTAACTTTTTTTTTTTTTTGCTATAGCTAGAAAAATGCAAAGCTTTTAGACACACAAGTGTGGGGCTCTTGACCTCAAATAATTTAGATATGAAGGTACAACATGTAGCTATAGCCAAGATCGTCCTTACGTTTTTAACTGTCGAGGGATTTTGGTTTCTCTCCTAACTAGGTAATTTCTGAAGTCACTTTCACTAATCAGGACTTTCTGTTTCGCTCCTTGTTTTTAAGGTTTGTGCCTTTTTGTTTGGGAAAATCAGATGACCCAGTATGATTTTCTGTTCTTTTGATAATCTTTAAAAGATATGACTATCAAGACACTAGACAGTCAGCAGGTTTTAATATTACTTTAGTCTTCGTTTGATATTCTCGATTTTAACAAGCATTTTTAATGTTTCCGATAGATGCTCTTATACAAAATGTGTTTAGGTTTAATGTAATAGCACATACTATAATTCTAAATGGCACTGAAACAGAACATGAATACTTTGCAGCATGTTTGTTGAAGATGATCTTAAGTTTTACTGAATCTTTAGGTTATGAAATAATCAACTATAAGAACATTTTGATTCTAATAAGTTAGCCCCTATGGTAGCGTTATGTATAGGTTGCTGTGTTACTTATTATTTGAGGCTGTGTTGCTTGAAGTCCCTATTCCCTATTCTCTGGACTCTCTAGACCATAACCAGAGCCTTTAGGTTCTGTTGTTTATGGGATGAGTTATTTGACAACCTGGCAAGGTAGATATCTAGCTGGCCAACTTGGCAACAGAACCTACTTTTAAGGTGTCCTGAAGTGAACGGTCTTCATTATAATACTAAAAAACACACCCACAGGTCAAGACGACCCTTGCCCAGGTGAAGACCCTTCCCCTGCGCAAGCGTAGTAACAGAAGAGAATGACATAACCGATATTATAATTATATGTAAATCACTAACCAATCATTGTAACTGGGAGTGTACTACCTTACAATTTTTGTGTATAAATGTAATGGTGATCTAGCCATAGGTGTGCTTGATTTGTGGAAATTCCACCTTGTACCCGGCACCAAAATAAGGAATGCCTGCTTTCTAAAACTCCAAAATTGAGTCTTAGGGAGTTCTTCATCTGCCGATTTACGGTAACATGTTTACAAAAAATGCTGATCTTTCTCAAAATATTAGTGGACTTTTTTTAAAATTTTTTTTTTAAATGGAGAAAACTCTAGCCTTTCAATATGACTGATCTGAAAGAATACCAGCAAAGAGAAAATTACAGAAAAATACTTTAAATTACAAGAATATAACTTAAACTGCTACTTTTGGTGATAGAAAGCTTCTGTGCACAGTGGTCAGAAAAATGAAATGAGTGCCTGTTGAATGTAGCTTGTACTCTAGTCTTAGTTCTAAACCAGCAAAACTTTACGGCAGATGATCTCCACATTATCTACAGATAAGCTTTTGATTTGTTTTGTTTTAAAGATGACAATACAGCTAAAATAGAGCCTGATTTTGACGTTGCCTTGAATCACTGCCATTAGCAGATCATTGGAACGGTTAACACCTTACCCTGTTTTCTTCACTTTAGGGTGCTTAGACATAAATTCTTCTGTGAAAGGAGCCCGCTTTGTTCGTTTCTGCGATGCTTTCAACATACCTCTGATTACTTTTGTGGATGTTCCTGGATTTTTGCCAGGTATGCCTTGCCATTATATTTCAGCTAGCTGCAGGGGGGTGGTGGTGTTAAAAACCCCTTTTAAAAACTCTATGAGACGACCTTTAATGTAGTAGACTTAAATAAGCCAGGTTTTAAAATGCCACTTTTTGGGACAGAAACTCTGTAATCAAAGTACAGTACCCATCACAAACGGATATTGAAATATGCAAGAAATTCCAGAAAAATGCAGTAAGTAATTGCCACTAATACTGCCATCAGTGTGTTCTGAGATCACAAAGCTTTGCTGGGCTTCACTGAGGAGGGGGCCAGTTCATGCAGTAAGTTAATGCTGAAGCATTTAGCAGTCTGATAGAGACACTGGGATGACCAGTTTGCCAGGGCTGAGCGTGGGTATATCGTGCTCTGGAAAGCTATGTCCTACTGTCTGGAATTGCAGCACAATTGCAAAGCTGTTGACTGTGGCCTGTCCAAGAAAAAAAAAAATGCATTCCCTGGAGATGCTGCCCTTGTCATAAATGGTATGGAAGTTACACTATTTTCTTTATTACAGTGAGACTCCATGTCCCTTTAAAGGCTCAGCTGTTTTATTTATATGCCTATATGCTGGATAGTGTGGTAGCAGAAGGCCCTGCAGAGCCTGTACCTTCCTGAGAGGCAGTGGAAATCAGTCCAACACAGTTTCTTAGTCCTCTGGACAGGATTTTGTGGTCACGCAGCACTCCCGATTCTCCTGTGGGCAGGGAGGCCACCGGTCGAAGCAGTGCTAGGGGTGGCAGTTGAGGGCACTGTGAAGATGCATTCCAACAACATCTGCTCAGCACTGGAGTTACTGAACTAATACGGGCCCCTGTTGCTATCCAAGCTTTGCTGTGGGAAGAGAAACTGTCTACCTCATCCGCCAGCTTCATCTGCTGTACTTAATGCCCAAATGTGTAAAAGGAAGGGTGGTTTGGGGGAGTATGTCCTTGGTTGCCATTGATTCAGTTATACACAAACCCCCTCGCTGTATCTTTGAAAGCTTAGGTTCTTTCATGCTCCAAGGCACTTTTTTCAGATGAAAATGCCCATGATTTAGAAGCTTTGGGTAAATCAGTAAGGAAAGGTCCAAGATTTGACAGCACAGGCTATATGAGCAGTTAATGTTAAAATGACCTATTAGAAAACAGATTGTGAGAGGAATATAAAAGTTATACTGATAAACATGCTAAGTCTTTCATACAATTGAATAGAAGGTTAAAACTTGTATAAACCAAGGTTTACCTCAAGGCCTCTACAGATACCAAAGCATCAAAATGTCACTAGTTAACATTCCGGTTGTTATTTTAATACAACATATTTTGCATGTTTTAACAATAAGGCAATACAGAAGGCTTAACAGAACCTTCCTCTTCCCTTTTGCCCTCTCTCTCCTGCTGTAGACACACCTTCCTCATCTGAGGTGGACCAAGCAGCAGCTTAGTTCACTTCAGGGGCCACTACAGCAATCTAGATTTGGACAGTTGCTGAGAATTCAAGAACAAAGCTCTTCCATACAGCCAATGAAAAGTAGTAACTTAATACTGCATAATAGAATGTTGGTTTAAAAGTAGATAAATGGAAGATAAGAGAACAGTAAAGAGAGGAGAGCTGAGGCTTGATAGTGATCCTAAACTGTTGTATTTTAAGGAGTTTGACAAGACTAGTACATTAGCATTAGAAATTTTAGATTAAGTAATAAATTCTGAGGGTGTTGATCACCTAATTTCCCTGTTCAGTAGAGAAGAAGAAAGAATCTGTCGCACCGACTCACAGAGGTGTACAAAACATCACAGTGTTAGTGACCCGAACACTTTAAATAGCCCCCAATGTAATAGGTGTGCACAGAGATGACATTTAAGGCATTCATATCCTGTAGCTAGATAAAAACACATATTTAGAACAAGTTTGGGACTGAATCTATGGCCAGAAAAGAGTTTATGTTAATTGGCCATGGATGACAGTGTAAATAGTTCAAGAAACAGTTGAATTGAGCTTACGCATGAGGCATTTTGAGTGACCGGCTACTCTGTTCTAAGTGTGAATTAGAAGCTAAGGCTGTGACTAGACTATAGGGTCTGCAAGTGCTTCCCAGCTTCTGGGTGGGTTGAGCGTCCCAGCTGTGTTCAGACTGCTGCTTGGGATAAGAAGATGTGGCTGTTCTGATTTCTGCTGCTGGGAAGGTTCTGCAGGCTTGACAAGTCCCACTGGCTGGAGAGAAATACAAGAACCAAAAGTGAAATTGCAGTTGAGAAGAGACATTTGTAAGTGTAGGCATGAATTACTAGACACTCAAATTACACTTGAGAGGAAGCATTAAAGTCAAGCCGCCAAACAGACTATCAAGTAAGTTATTTAAAAAAAACCTCACAAAAGAATTTTTACTTAAAATCTTACTTTTTTTTTTTACATCCATTAAAAAGATCCCAAAGTACTCTAAGAGGTTATCTCAGGTGCTGAAAGCAAAAGGCAATAGGTGGATAAACTGCTCAAAAGTAATTGTAGAGTTATACCCAGTGGTCAGAAATCCTAGAAATAAAGTACATGGGATTGCCGTTTCCAAGTCAAGTCATGTAGGCTTGTGTTTGGGACAGAACTGTGTTGAACATCCTATAAAATGGATGACTTGCATTCTTATCTGCTGCATATGACCATTCTCCAGAAGCACCTGCTGTGAGAATCCTAGAGGAATTCATGCTCTGTCTTTTAAGGTCCATCATCTTGGGCTTGCTCGAAGGAAGACTAGAATAGGTCTTTGGTATGGTAGCCAAGCTGCCTTTCAGTGTAGTGTAGAAAAAAGGGGGGGGTTGGAAGAGTGAGCTTGTGGGGAAGTGAATGTGGGTTGTGTTTTTTCACTGCTAGTCACATTTGGAGTCTTGAAAATGATGTAACTGTATTTTGGTCCTAGTAAGATACCATCTGGTGAGCGTTATGGTTCTGTGACCTTACATACAAATATGTGCTGCTTTTGGCGAGAGATTTTTTCGTAGAGTTGCTCAGCGTCTTGGAGAACATCACCTGGATATTACCTTCTCCTGGATATTAACATGGCTCTGGTTGTTGTTAGGTTTGCTGCCGGTAATGGATGATGACAATTGCCAAACTCCATATGGGTTTTTTGTGAGTTCCCTGGAGTGAAAAAAAGTGTTTGTCATTTGTAGGTACAGCACAGGAGTATGGTGGAATCATACGTCATGGTGCAAAACTACTGTTTGCCTTTGCAGAAGCAACTGTGCCTAAAATTACTATCATCACCAGAAAGGTAAGTTGGCACAATTCCATGGTGTTCTTTTGGAGTTCCTGTTTTCACTAGTAGCAATTTTAGTTATGCGAAACTTTGTCCATCTGTCCCACTTCTGCTTTCTATTGTTGTCACATCTCCGTTTGTCCCGTCTGGTGACACCTCTTCATGTCAGGTTACAAGAGGCCATTTCTTCTATTCTCAGACTATTACCTCAGTTCCTTCGTTCCTCTTGTCTCTGCCCTCCTCTGAAATCGCATGTTTCTGCTCTTTGCTTTCTCCCTGGAGTGCCTTCAGTCAAGTATTTGTCCTCTGTCACCCAGCTTGTCTCACTGAGGACATGCCATCTGTCTGCACACAGCAAATCCTTGTGATTTTCTGTCTCTATTCTTGCCATTCTTGTCTCCTTTTCCAAAACCAGTGCCGGCTGTATCTTTCTTCTGCTGTGTCTGCAGATTTAACGCTCGTGTGGCTTCTCTTCTTCTATACACTTCTGCTACAGTCTACTTGATTTTCTTCCCTTCTCTTTTTCTATGAGGTACCTGACAGCATGCTGCCATAAGCTCCGGGGACCTTCTGGGTCCTAAAAGGCTTAGCTTTTTTTTTTCCTTGCTGGTCTGCCCCTCCTGCTTGTTTTTTCTGATAGGCTTTTGACTTATCACGGCAAAAAAGAAAAAAGAACTTTCCCTCTTTCTGTTCCTTTGCCTTCTCTGATTCTTCTGAATATTGCCGTCCTTTACTTCCCAAGCTTGCAGCCTTGCTGTAGATTTCAGTAATGCCTTCAAACAGACTCTACTGCAGTTTGCTCTGCAGTATCTGTTCATCACTGCTGTCTGGACCACTTCCAGTACCAGAGTGGAGCGCTGCAGAGTCAGAGTCCTGCATTCCCTGGCCAGGAAATTCCAGTACCATGCCGACTGGTTTGTTTGCGCCCATGTCGACTGGTTTGTTTGCGCCCATGTGCAGGGTGTAGGTTGAGGCCTGGTGTTCCAGGTATATGCAGATTCCTCTTTATCTGCCATCAAGAGTGGTCTTAGTTACCAACAGCCCCCTTCCTTGCTCTTTTGTGGTTCTAGTTGAAGAGACGTCTAGTCTTAGGAGACTGTTGTAGCAAAATGGAGACGCTCATGCTCTCTTTCAGGTAAAGTTTAGCCCCACTTGCTTGTCTTTGGAATAGTAAAAGCTGCAAGAGGAATGTAGGCTATTGCTGCTGTGAGGTCACGTCACACTAATTAATCCCTTGGGTTTTGTTCCAGGCCTATGGGGGTGCCTATGATGTGATGAGTTCAAAGCATTTAAGAGGAGATGCAAATTATGCCTGGCCTACTGCAGAGGTGGCAGTGATGGGTGCAAAGGTAAATCCAGGCTGCCTCTCACACTGGTGTGCAGCAGCCATCAACGCCTTTATTGTGGCACAGAGGCGGCCTAGCAAGACAAAGACAACTGGTATTTTCCCTGAAGGAGCTTACCTGAATGCACGCTTTTATACTGGGGGGCGGGGGGGGAAGGGGCTGGTAAAGCAGACAGCTTTCCTCTGTATGGGCTGAATTACTGTCACTGACCTGTAGGCTTTATCTTTCTAGGGTGCTGTCCAGATCATTTTCAGAGGAAAAGAGGCAGATGCAGAGGCAGAGTATGTGGATAAGTTTGCAAACCCCTTTCCCGCAGCCATGAGAGGTATGGTTATCTTGCACATTGTGTCCCCTGTTTGAGTTTGCCATCGTACATAGATAAATTTGTAGCTATTGAGTAAATTTTTTGCTAATGAATAAGTTATTTAGGCAAGACATTTGTATCCAAGTCAGAAAGTGATATGGTTACGTGATGTTTAACCATAGCTTGTGCATGTGAAGGAAGAACACATCTAGACACAGAACACATCTTCAGACGGAAAGAGACTGGTGAGATGTGGGGACGGCACTGAAGAACGTATTTTCAATTTTGTAGATACTAGAAATCATCTCAAAACTCAGCCTTTTCCTTAAAAGTACAGGTGCTTTGGCCATCTATTTGACAGTCCTAGATGCAGACCATCCTTAAGAAAGGGTCAGAGTCTAGTTCAGTTCAGTGATGTTCCCCAGGACGCTTTGGAGTAAATTTTCCCACTGTTTTTACTTCTGAATTTTACTTATAGCTTTGAAGCATTAACTGTGCTCTCCAAGGCAGTTCTGTAGACTCTGGAGTCAGCCAGCATAACTGGAAACGGGGAGAGCTTACCCTGTTGATCGGTTTTGTACTTCATTTAAATCCTGTTAATAGTGCCACACAGCTGGGAAGACTTAACCAAGCTGTTTTCCACCACAGCCAATATGTACTTTATGGCTCCCTCTGGTTTTGCAGTAGACTATTACTGCTGTTTGAGCCAGAAAAAAACCCAGATGCCTGCACATGCAAAGTCCAGGGATGTCTCTTCTAATCAACACTTCTGAACCTTTACATCATACTAATAGTAGTAGATGGAAGGAGATGGTATGTCTAAAACTTTGCAGTAACGGGTGCAGTACTCAGTGAGTAAAGCCCCCTCCTTAACATTTTTTGGCTTGCTAACTTTTTGCAAAAGTTAAAAGCAGCAAATGTTTCTAATTTAAAAACTATTGACACAAGAATATTTCCTTTTCAGGTTATTTTAAATTATTTTCTTAAGTTAATTTGTAACTTGTCAACTGTTTATTCCAAATATTGTTTTGATTTTGCTAATTTACATTACAACCTAGATTTAGAAGGCTGAGAGGCAAACACTTCATGTGTGTGGTTTGTTTTTTTTTTTTAAACAGGGTTTGTTGATGATATCATCCAACCTTCGACCACCCGCATGCGCATCTGCCACGACCTAGATGTCCTGGCTAGTAAAACACAGTCCAATCCCTGGAAGAAACATGCTAATATCCCACTGTGAGTGTGAGGAGGGGCTTGGCCATGCTGGAAGACATGGCAGTATTCTGAACACAAATGCTCTCTGTTTAAGTGGAGCTCTACTTTGCAACAGAAATATTTCTTTTCATTTTGATTTTGCTAATGACCATCAATAAATCATATTACATATCTCATTTAGTTTGGGGTCTTATGAGTTCATCTCTATAAAGCCTTTTTGATGGGTTAATAATCAACACAACCTGCAATGCCTGCTGCAGGTGAGCTGTTACTAATTGCTTGAGGTCAAATGCTCCCTTGGCTCCTTCATTCCGTAGGCCCTGGAGGTGGCTCAGACAGGCAGAGCTGCAGCGACCTCTCACTGCTGAGAAGTCAGACCCCTGTGGAGTTCAAGTCTAACCCCTGGGTCCACCTTTGGAGTCCGACTCTACTTCCTGCACCACAGACTCAGGGAGAGAAAAATCCTGAGCTTGGATTTCAGTGCACTGGAATCCAGGCTTTGCTGATCTCAGACTAATCCATTCTGTTCCTCTGCTACTGTCCTGAGTTGCAACTTTTACATGCAACACTGGGTCTCAGGTTGGTATCAATGACCTCCAGGCTGTGGGCACAGGTGGGATAGAGGAGATGGAGCCAGCCTCCTCTTGAAGGACAAGAGACAATGCGCCCAAATTGGAAAAAGGACAATTCTGGTGGGACATAAAAGTTCTTCTCCCTGAGCGTGGGGGGCTTTTCTCCCTCAGCAGAGGGTTGAAATAGAGACCTCCAGAGGCCCCTTCCAGCCTAATTTTTTCTATGAATATTTGCCAGACTTGCAAGGAACCACTGCAGTAGATGTGACTACTGATCAGCCCTGGGCTCTATGCTCACTCTGCTCATTAGAAGCTGCATTTTAACTACAGCCCCAGAAGGTAGTGAGTAATGGCTACCATCGTGTTTAGCACTACTGCAAACAGCTGCCAAGCACGTGAAGTCCTGTAATGACCTGTCTGTTGTAAGTAACCTCAGTAATTAGTGGCACTATATTAAGAACTACCATACCTGCAACACTGCAGCTGCTTCTGTTCACTCCCCAAGCACATGCCTGAAGTGGAAGAAAGATAAGATGGCGACTTTCCAGGTAGCATCTCTTCCCAGGTGGGTGCAGCCAGTGCCCTAGTGAGTACAGCCATGGAGCTTGGAGCCTGTACCTGGGGGGGTCAAAAAAACCCAAACAAAAACCAAAAGGCAACAACTAAAAATCACCTGAAAACACAGTACAGAAGGAGCATTTCAAGCCTTCAAGCTCCACAGATTTTTGTGATGGCTAGAGGCAATGCATTCAAGGTTATAGATACACTGTCTATCCTGGCTGCAAACACATTTAAGCTAGCTGCATGAGTGTACCTGGTTGTATCTCAGCAGAAACACTGAGCAGGTGGCCTGTACATACTGCCCCAGGGAACAGAGCTGGCTGCAACTACAAGGGAAGGTAAACTGAAATGTCATTATGCTGTGGGTCATTGCCATGAAGTGAGTTCTTAGTTAATTGTAAGAAAAGGTGTAGTCAGAATTTGTAAGGACCAAGAGGATTTTTCAAAGGTAATTAGCAGCTGAGAGTGGGTGGTGGCTGTCCCAAGTTTAGAGGCAAAAGCTGTTTTAAGTGAAGCGATACGCATAGTTTCTCAGCTTGCAGAGTCGGGAGGAGACACCAAATGAGAAAGCCAATCATCATTGTCACAAAGAAAAAAGTACCACCTTTCTGTCGTGGTTAACCTCGGTCAGCAACTAAGCACCACGCAGCCGCTCGCTCACTCCCCCCCCCCGGTGGGATGGGGGAGAGAATTGGAAAAGCACAAGTGAGAAAAACTCGTGGGTTGAGATAAAAACAGTTTAATAATTGAAATAAAATGATAATAATATGATGATAATAATAATAATACACAAAGCAAGTGATGCACAATGCAATTGCTCACCACCCGCCGACCGATGCCCAGCCAGTCCCCCAGCCTTCTCAGTCAGTAGAGCATGGGAAGCTGAAAAGTCCTTGGCTAGTGTAAGCACTACCTAGCAACAACTAAAACATCGGTGTGTTATCAACATTGTTCTCATCCTAAATCCAAAACACAGCACTGTACCAGCTACTAGGAAGGAAATTAACTCTATCCCTGCCGAAACCAGGACACTTTCTTAATTGTTTCCTGACCTCATTAGTTCTATAGACTTCGTCCTCTCTTCTATCCCTTGCCAGCACAAGACTTTGGCTTTTAAATCCTCTCGATTTCCAAGCAGTCAGCTGCTTGACCAGCACAACACTTTGGAAACGCACTAGAAAGCTGCTCTGGCCACACTACTCCAAGATTCTCTTGAATTCCAGTCACCTGCAGAAACAATAAAATAAAATCCTTTCAACAGAGAGCAGCCGTTGAACTTAGAAGCATGACAAGTTACTTACTGTGTTCCACAGTGCATTGGGAGTTGAGCGTAACTTAAAAGCAGTTGGAGATGTAGTGCTGGGGCTCTGTCTCAGGCGTAGTCCTAGAGTGCAGTTCAGACCTTGAATCCTATCCCTGTTCCTCACCTGCTGCATCTTGTTACTTTTTCTGACTCAGATGATTTTTCTTTAGGAAGTGGGCCAGATGATAAGTAAGTCAGTTTTCTTTAGCACTACAGAGATGAAACCATTTCATGGGTTGGACAAAAATAGCACCTTCCTCTCTGAGACATGGGAGTAACAAGAGGACATTTCGTTTCAGGAATCTGTAAAACTTCATTTAGCCCAGCTGGTTGTTAGACCTTCCGAGCCTTTACCACTTCACGTTTCTTCCCAGTTAACTTCAGCCGTACAGGGCAGAGAGTGAAATTTTTCTCAAAATTTGTGACAGTTCAAAAAATTTTAAGTTTTAACAATGCAACTCTCCCAACCTGTGTGATGACTTACCAGATTTACAGCAATCTCACAACAAACCCCCCCAGGATGAACCAAAAACACACCATGCTGGAGGGAAGAAGGAAAAAAAAAAAAAGGCCAGACAGTTTTCCTTTGCTCTGAGGCTGAATGGGTAAGGTAGTTGTATGGAACCTGGTTGTAAAGCCTGGACTATGTGAGAATTACCTTTCAGTATTTCCTTTGGCTACTAATAAATGGGATGACAAGATGTGATGGTCCAAACGAGCATTTAAAAGAAAGTTATAGTGAAGAGGGTGCTCATCATACTCATGATTTTGAATAGTTTATTAAATGAAAGGTGAAGCATCAGTTTTAAATTGTACAAAAGGAAAAAAAACCTCATATTGTAAATGTACAATTTACAGAATTACTAGCAAAACCAATCAAGGAGACACTCATAATACAAAAACCTATTGACTGCAAACTGAACTGGAAACCCATTGCAGGTACCGTGATAATAAATGTTTGTTATACAGTATTCTACAATGTTAAATTAGGAATCAGTTTTCCACACAGAAGACTGTGAAGCACAAGGTTTGTCTGAGACTATGACTCAAACCAGGCAGCATTTATTATGCTACTATGCTCACAGAATTATTGTGATGACAATTTAATGCAGCCATTCCTGCATGTCCACCCCTGTTACTTTTGGGGTGGACAGAAGAGGAAGGGAGGTAACGTTATTTTATAAAGTTCCAGCTACTTCTCAGGTTTTATACATTACCCAACCGACATCTGAGGAATGGCTGAATTACCTAGTCAAACATTTTTGGCAACCGTGTCTGAGAACTGCACATGTTGTAAGAAACAAACCTCAGCTGAGTGAAATGCTGGTTTGTTTTTAAAATTAGATTCTTTTCCCTCCCAGCAAGTAAGCACTGGACATTAATGTTGTTTTGTTTTTCAATAAGCTCGTAACAGAAAAAAGCTCCATGGTTATTTTGCAGTTGCTAAAAAAAGCACCTCTAAAACTGCTGTGCTCCAAGTGGGTCAATCTGCTTTGTATTTCAAATGCTAATATTAGAATGCAGAAAGGAAGATTAACATTTTGGGGCTGATTCTTAGAGATACTAGAGTCAGTGCAAGTTGTGGATGGCCAGCACCTCTGATATCAGGCCAGTTTTAACTAAGTAGCAGCTACTAGGCAGAGTCATAAAATTGAAGCATAATGAAATTCCAAATTATCGGAGACATTGAAAAATCTCTTATTACAATGAATTTGCTGAGAATGTTTTGGGGTTTTGGGGTTGGTTTTTTTTTTGATGTTTTTAACTTTTTTGAAAAATCATATTTTTTTTCCCAAAGAATTACTCTTAATATGCACAGTTAACACTGAAAATGTAGCTGTATTCCATTGTAAGCTTAAGAACTTCACCATCTAAGCACAAATTTCTATGCAGCACATACAGTACTTCTAACTGGCAAAATTAATTTACAAAAATAGCGCAAAAGGGTATTTACGGCATGGAAAGTAGACTTTTTTTTATGGTACAGTTAAAATTGCTTTTAGTATGCTAAAGTGATTCCTTTCCCCCACCCTTGAATTATTTTTTTTTAATAGGAAAGTTGCTGTTTATGTACCTTGGGTTGGCAGGGCTTGAAGTAGGTAGTAAAAACAGCAAAGTGATTACTTGAGAACCATTTGTGTGTTTTACTGAGAATACTTTATTTGCTGGTATAAGTTGCTAAAAATGCACAGAGCAAGTACCAATAGAAAATTTACTGTTTTTGTGTCCCCATGTGCTATATAAAATGAACGTTACACAGCATCTGTTGGAAAAGTGGCTTCATGGACATCTCTTACTTTATGTCCCATTATAAATAAAAATAAATCTTCTCAAGAGTATAAAATCTGGGTTTATCATATCAGAATCTGAAATTTTTTGGCAGAGATGCACGTCATTAGAATTCTAAGCTCTTCTATAAGAGTGTTCTTCTCAATGCCTATGAGAGGATATAAGCGTACCATAATGTTAATCAAATCCAGTGTGTTCAAAAACACTTTTCTGTAGCCAGAATGACCTGCTTATAGCATCATTGCTAGTCAATGGCTGATAGGCATAGGTTTAATAAAAATGGCTAGCTTTTAAAACATAAAAAGGCAAATGTTAAAACTGTTTTAAATTGTACAGCAGAAAAATAAAGTTAAAAAGTTCTGTTTTCACTCAATGTTGTTTTCAGAAAACATATGTAGAACAGTGTTTATTTCGACAGCTGTCTTAACAATTTAAAACTTCCTCCTCATCCAGGAAAAAAAAAAAAATCTGTATTAGGACAGTCAAGAACAGGGATACAAATGATTTTTTAGGTCAGCCCTTCTGAGGTGACTGGATTGGCCAACATTCCTTTGTGTCATTAAGAAGTTCCTCTTCTTTCTGTCACTACAAAAAGGGATTGACCTCAATCATTTGGTTAAAAATCAAACCGTATCACATCAAAAATGTGGTTTTCATACAAGCTATCACAGTATATAGGCCTCTAGCTCTAAACAATAGAGTTCCAAATTTGTAAAATGTCTTCACCAGACTTCAGAACATAGGCATTCCAAATCCCTAGAAAAATGATTTAAAAGAGAGTAATTAACTAGGTGCAATGATAATCAAAAAGAACCTCAGATAAACAGCAAACAATACTAGTAAAGCCTTACTGAATCATCTTCAATGATAGCTGCGGAGTCAAAGAAGTCTGGCCTCAGTTCAGCCCGTTCTCGCCGGTTTCTTGAAGGTGGCTAAAAAAAAAAAAAAAAAAGCAGTCAGCCATTTTAGAATCTCACATTAGTTACCTGGGAATAAAGGATTCATATGGCTCTACAGCTAATGGGTATGAACATGGTTACCTGTTCCTTTACAAAGCAGCTTTGCATGGATTTTCATAAAAGCTCTGATACAAATGTAGGCCCCGACATAGGAGAGTACTTCTTAAATTCATGTTTTATTTAAGGAATGGGGTAAAAGCTGATGGATTCTAAAGTCATTTTAAGTCTGTGCTGATAGCTGAGGACTTGCTTAAGGCTCTTGTTGACTTAACGATGTTCTTGTATTAGGACTGTAGGCCAGACTGCATAAAAACTGTCTTTTAAGTGTCTTCATGCTTTTAAGTTTATGGTGAAACTTCAGCTCTGACATGCTCAAAAAATGGATTTAGAAAAAAAAGTACTTAAGATTTCATAATATTTCTGAGGATTAAACCCTTTGTGTTGTCCTTCCCTAGGAACGTAAGAGTAAATGTGAGCTTCACTGGCTTGATCAATTCCTTCATTTCCTTGCCTTGGATTACCAGTAAGAGAGAGATTCTACTTACTTGATAATCATTTGAATGCTAGTAATAACCTCAGTATTCAGCAGCAGCAACTGAATTATTGCCTAAATTTTCTTTCCAAGACATTATAGACCAGTCCTAAAGTAACCTATGCCTTACTGTTTGGATATGGAAGGAGAAACAGGAAAGCATCCAAACGGTGAAGTGTATTGTATAATGCAAACTAATCCTTTTTCCCATTTTACAAGGAAAGTATTCATTCCAAACGGAGAGGCTAGTAAGGTTATAACCTCTACAATCCTGCCTGTAGTCAGTACATTACCATGAAAGGACCTGAGGTTGCCATCTGATGATATGACCTGTTTGGGAGCAATTACAGTGTAAGGTATCACCCACTACTGCCTGTTCCTTTACGAAGCAGCTTTGCATGGATGTGTATGTCTGCAAGGTAACCAGACCTTGATTAAGGATCCCCTATCTACCCCACCTCCCAGAAATCAAACAAACCAGGAAACAGAAAAAGAGAAACAATTTGGCTGTATCAGTTTGACCACAATTTGGCTGCATAAAGAGCCGTGTCAGCAGAAGAGTTAGTGATGGCTGTGACAATGGCATAGGGAAGGCACACCTAGAATACCTTTGGATGATATCGTTTCCAAACTCTTCGTAATGCCAGCTAACAACCGGAATCAAACATTGTTACTGGATTTTAGAGAGTCCACTTCTACTTCCTGAGGCCAAGCAGGCAGCTTCGTGTAATATTCAGTCAGATGGGGTGAGCTGGTCTTACCTCTATCCCCCACCAGCACTCCTCCTGCCCTTGGCTGGCTGCATGGTGAGTCAGATCAGCTACATCTTTAGCACTCATCTAAGACGGCTGCACCGATACACCTGATACACCATAAGTCATAACCTGATTCTCACAGGTTGACAAGTCCCAGGTAGCATGATGGTGCTTCAGGCACTTGCTACTGCCTGAGTCCAGAATATTGGAGAGGAAAAGTGCTAACCAACGTTCCTTGCCTTTCTATGAAAAAAAAATCAATTGGGCCTGAGTCTGCAGTTGTAGGTTCTAGGGAGTATTCAGATCATTTCTGCTCTTTAATGTTTAGACAACAGGAAATCAGGCTCAAAATTTTGGAATTTTTTGTTGGTGCTTCTAAAATTCCTTTTAAATTATCTTCCATCTATTTTAAACTTGCTATTAATAAGATTTACTGACCAGATCAATGACCATTGTGTCCTCAAATTCTTCGTTCATATCCTCTAGCTGACCTCGTGAGGACATCATTACATCTTCAAAGATGGGCTCAGCGTCATCTTCCATTAGACCTCGTCTGATTAAATAAAAAGAAAGAAGAAGTAATTTCCAGGCATTTACATTTCCCAACCATGATCTTCGTCATTAAAAAGAATGCACAAATCCTATCCCTTAATGCTTTCACATAAAACCTTATGCTGAGAATAAAGCCAGCATGCTTTCTGTAATATTAACTGGAAGAAAATCTTACGTAAAAACAAACTTAGCACTTGCAGAGGCTAAAGCAGGAAGCCCCGTGTAATATCATTATAAACAATAATTAAATTTGTCCCTAACAAGAAAAGGTCTTGCTTGCCCTTTTCCAAAAAGGAGTTACACTGTTTGCCAGGATCACTGGTAAATCTCTGGGAATCCAGCAGTGAATCCAAGACCAGTTTCTAACACTGTAGGGACTTGATCTTGATAGAGACTCTGGCCCCCATCCTGAAAGATGTGCTGGAAGATTTGGTTGGATCGGCACCAGAGCACCTAGCACAACAGAACACTTCAGCATTCACCCACAAGTGTTCCCTCCATTAGCTGCCCAGTGGGATGCCTTAGCAAAAGATGATGTGGATGGAAGAAGCATAAACAGGTTCACGGGAAGACTGGACAGCAACTTGGAAGAGTTCAGGGGGAATTACTTAACAGACAAATCATGGAAACCCCCTGAAACAGAAACAGTTGAAGGCTGGGAGAGAATAACAGGGAATTGTGCCATGTCTGTCTGACCTGTTCACTAGGCACCTGCTTATGGCCACAGTTAGAGGCAGAACGCTCGGCTAGAGGGCCACATGGCCCGGTGTCCATTCCAACATTACAAAGCTGTTACTCTGCCTTCATTAACAAGAGTTAAAATGTCACAGAAATTACTGGCAACAACCCAGAAAAGATAACATTTAAAATGCGGCATTGTCATCTAAAATGTTTCTGATCTGGAGATGAGGATGCTCTGAACACTTACACTGCATGCCTTACACCAGTTCTCCCTTTCATGTAGTTCATTCCTGTCCTGTCCTTTCGATTTAAATCTTCTAGCTTCTGTTGGCCCAACCAAGATATCTGCATCTGGGGACTAACAAACATAAAGCAGCATTATGACTGAGAACACTAACAATTTTGAGTTGGCTATTTTTAGACAATATCTATCTCCTCAAGTTTTGTGTCTGGCCATACTTCAGATTAAGATATTTAAATCACATCCATCATTGTACACGTCTTCTGGATTCCCTTCCACAACTTGTCTCCTCTCACTGTATGTGCACAAAAAGAAATAATCCATTAATTGTTGTAATAAAACCAGCTACCTAAATGCTAACATCACTCATTCATTAGTGTGACATGCACCTGAAGTGGGAGCACTTCTAAGATTCATTTTATTAAATCCTACTTCACTGTCTCAGATCAGGCAAAATATGAGCAAGAATAGATCCAAATTAATAACTGACACACATTTTAAATCAAAAATGTCACACAGCATGAAAAACAAATAGATTTTAAATATATACCCTGATCAACTTAAGCATCCAGTAACTTATCCACATGTAAATACCTTAAAGGCTGTACTTTTAATACCATCTAAATCCAGTAGTAGAGAGCAATGCATTTGATATGATTTGTGTACTGCAGCACAAGGAAATAGTAGTAAAGTGCAGCTCTTCAAGAGCAACACCAGTTTTTATTTTATTATGCAGTCTTGTACCCTAATAAGATTGACATAATAAACTGGGATAACGCACGTGAAAACAATCTAGAACAAAATATTCTTCTGGACATGATTAATCCCATTAGTTCAGCAACTGACTGCTCTCTATTTATTTTACGTTTTAGCTCTCCCAAGCTGACCTGTAGGAAATGCGTGTGGCAGCTAACTCCAGGCTGAAAGGAAAGGATTCTCCACTGTCAGTTCACACTGTGAACTTCTATGTGGAATCCAACTCTGAAAGTAACAGGGAGGAGAGCGATGCTATCTGCCTTTGCTCAACAGTTCTCTGCTCACAGCATTCATCTGAGATAGGAGAAACAGAGGTTCAAGCCCAGGGTGAAGAACCTGGTTCAACTTCCCCCCCAGAGAAGGGGAAGGTTCTCCCACAGCTTAAGGCAGCGCCTGCTCATCAGGCTCAGGAGTAAAACGCAGTGACTGGAAGCTGTCCCACTTTCCATAACTAATTAAATGTTCACAGAGAGAGATTTAGCTTAGTGATAGGTGAGATCAGAGAGGGTCAGGAAGAAAGTTCTGCTTCAGTAATTTTCTTGTGTTTGTTTTTACTGCAGACTAGAAGAATTTTAAGGAGAAACTGAGAGCCACAACATCTTCCTTATAATCTAGAAGTTATGGCAACATCTGGGGAGGCAGGAGATTGGGAGGCAAACCCTTGACCTCAGAAAGGCAAGTAAGAGACATCAACCCAGACCTCACATACTGTGGGATTAAGGTGAAAAGATACTCTAGGACTGACATGAACAGGGGCTCTTCCTCAGCTGTGCTTGCTTTGTGGCCAGCTGGGATTACCCGCCAATCTGAACTGCGTAGGTGACGAAATCCATGCCCAGGCTTGCCTTACATTTGCCTGTTTACATGCCAGCCCTCCTTCCTTCCAGACAGCACCAGCTGGGAAAACTCAAACCCATGTAAGGCCTTTGCGCAGGACCACACATATCCCTGCCTGCAGTGTGAACCAGCCTGGCCAGCCTGCCACCTTATCTCACACTGTCTTATGGTGATGTTACATGTTTGATATGGGGAAGGAAAGTTGGCTGAACTCATTTATGGAAATGCCAAATATTATGTGCTCCAAAAATTAATAGGTATTTGTAGCCAGCAGCTGAGCTGCCAGTATCTCTTGTGGTGGGCACAGATTAATGGATCATATCAAGGTTTAATCTCTTGCACTGCTGATGCCTGGGCATGTTACACATGCAAGCAAGGGAAGGGAGAAGAATAGGTTATACTTTCAAAAGTACATTTCTTTAGAAGTTGTTTTGATTTTTTGAGACCCTATGGTCACAAATTGGCAAATTTTAATAGTTTATCCAACCCAAACTATTCTATGATTCTATAACATGGTGGTATACATACATACACCCTTGTCATTTGAGACTGGAGAACATTTTTACCTTCCTATGCAAAATGACCATTATTAATTATTTCTATTTAGAAAATACTATGATTAAAGAATGCAGGATGAAGCTGTAAAGTTTAGAATTGAACAGGGTGAGTGCACGTTCAGGAAGAATTGGGAAGGTGGGGAACGTGTATCAAGAAAAACATGATGGACAAAAGCTGGAGGAAAACCAAGGGACCTAATCTGGCTATTTCTTCTATACTACATTGGTAGAAACCTGATTTATCTGGCCAGCATAGTATGACTTTTTTATACAGACAAATCAGATCAGTAAATTTGGCTATAAAAGTTATAAAATAGTCTCCAAAGCAGATATTATTATTCTGTATCTTCAAATTAATAGAAATATCACATAATCGCATTCTCTGCAAACTTCTCTATTCTTAAATAAACTACTGACATAATAACATTTTTTCCCCTCTAAATGGAGGTGATAAAATGGGAGTTGAGTGACAAAAAGTATATATAATTTAGGGCAAAATAAAATTGCCTGCAGACAATTACCCCAGAAAGAGGAATGACTAGCTCAGCGGCTAGAACTGGATTGAAGAGTTAATTTACAAGAAATCAGTTAGGATGTCTGGAGAACCTTAACTGTACTATGGACATGGGGCAGAGGAAAAGAAAAGAGAACATCTAATGGATCTTTAGAGAAACAGTTCAATCCAGCCTGGGGCCACAAACACTAGAAAGATTTAACCATAATCGCATGGTTATGCTATGAGATAATTTTAACATAAGGAATTTCTACCATGATTTCATGACAACGTATTCTTCCTGGGAACTGAAAATAATCGAAGTATTGCTGAGCTATAGCCAAGACATTTCCAGTTGGTTTTGCAAATAAATGCTGCATTTATGGAGCCACAGACTATCTGTGTAAATAACATGCAACTCCTTTGCCTGGCTCACTGTATTTGAAACCGAAATTCCAACACTTACTTGTGTAAAAAATCTTGTTCAGATCCCTGCTCCGACTCATGCTCCTGGATCTGCTCTCCCATTTGTCTAGTGTTCTCTCTCAAGACAGTTGAGGTGAGCTGTGGTGCTTGCAGTGTCCCTGGAGTATGTATGTTTTCATTCCTGTTCAGCCATGAGCCTTCTAGACTCTCATCTAGAAAAAGAACATTGAAAGTTACTGACACAGTTCTGATAAAATGCAGTCCAGTATTACTGCCTTCAGGATTCGTTCAGCCAACTCACTGAATGAATACCTTGCATTAGTAATGAAAGCCTTCCATCTATTGACACACTTCGATACAGCTAATTTGAGTTGCAGCACCTTCTCCAAATTTGATTTTCAACAGTTTAGTGTCTTTTAAAACAAGTGTGCCTTCAAGAGATCAACTGGATAAATACTCAAAATGATGACATTTTCAGCTCTGATTTTATTTTGTGTTCTTTTAAGGAAGGATTACAACCAGGTATTCCCATCAATAACAACAATTTAAAATAGAAATATTTAACAAACAAACAAAACCACCTCATTGTAAACAAATATTGTATTGCAGCACTACCTAACTTGTCATGTCTTGCACACATATAACAAAGATAATTCCCAATCATTGAGTTTACAATCTAAATATAAAATTGTTAATCTCATGTGCATACAGCAACCAAGATACAGTTAAACACTAAGATGAAGGTGGAGGATAAAACCCAAAATTTGGTCAGCACAGATCTTTAGAAACTTCAGTAAGAACCATTTCAGTGGAGTAGAGGGGGCATTTTAAGTAAGAGAAGTGGTCTGGCTGGTGTGAACTCTAAATAGTGATTTCAGACAGTGTATTTAGAGTTTAGAGCAGATGGGAGGGTGATTGAAGGTAGAAGTGGGATGCTGTGCATATTGCAAAAGGGAGCAAACCAGAGAGGAAGGAAGAGGGGGGACTTGAGGAGAATGTGATAGAGCAGACAAGTGTGTAGGCAAGAGACGTAGAAAAAAAACTAAGTTGCTGGAGGAAGTGAAAGACAAGGGAGATGACAAGAGAGGGGAAGGCAAGATCACAGAATTACTAACAGGAAGAAATGTGTGGTGAGAAAGTAGATGGGGATCTCAATGGATCTTTTCATTTTTCCTACGCCCTTTATTACCCTTTGGGCATAAATGTTGTCTAAAAAGTTGCCTATTTATTCTTGAATTTACCTTTGAAGCTTTTATAATGTTAGAGATTTTTTTTTTAAATCCTATTTATGTTTGATTTCCTTAAGGCATTATGAAGAAATGTCACAGTGCAGATTTACTTTCAGCAGCAACAGGGCATGTTCTCCAACCCGGACAGTCTGCTGAACCCAATATGCACTGGATTTAGATGAGAAAGGAACCATAGGGGACTAGTTATGGTTCTTTGATGCAAGGATAGTTTATGCAGTGTCCCTGCCCTTGTTTTCGTTCCTTTAGAGTGGAATTTAAAGAAAAAAAAAATCTTAGCAGGATTTAAGGAGACATCCACATTTGTAACTGTACTGCCAGATTAAGATTAAAGCTAGGACTTTTGGAAGAGTTATAAAAATATGCAAAGATGAAAAGACAACAAAGACTTGTGTACATACTACGTATAGACCACCAGTTAATTAGTAGGCAACCAGCTGTTTGTTAAGGCTGGCTCTTCATAGCTGAAGTTATACGGATGAGTGAACAGTAACTACTTATTTCTGAGGATTAAATCTCTGATTATTTCATGAGCTCATTATTGGTACATACAAAAATCTATGTCTTTCTGTGAAAAACACAGACAACCTGGCTCCAGGTTTTCTTGGCTTTCCTTTTTCCAAGATTCAAAAGGAAGTGTACTTAGGGCATAACACAATCAGTAATGCCTACTGCACATCAAGAAGCATCCAAAAATTAAGTATGTGGTGTCCTTCCGACTGTTTATATTATTGTGGTTTTTTTTTTAACATATGATATCAAACGTCCTGTATCAATACATGTCTAAACCAAGACTTTTGGTGCTTGCATTGCATATCCTTCTATGTATGGAAAGGCCACAGAGCTTGTGTTGCTGCTGTTATTAGAGAGCACTTGGTGGTAACTTTTCAGTTCTATCATCTACCAGGCAGTCAAATTCTACAATGAAGGTATCTATCAAGGAAAAGACGGTTATGCTGTTATGGGCTAAAACAAAAAATGATGAGCTAGACATCCTTCCTGGACCTATATACTGAGGTTGTATAGCAAAGCTTTCATGAGTAATGAAGGTCTGCGTAGTGATTTATGAATTTAAGCTCTATTAGGTTTCACACTGAAGAAAGGACAGTGGAATCACTTCCTAACCACTGTTCTTCAAAATGTGATGTCCTTGAATGTTATACTGTGACCCAGAGCTGTATTTGTAGTTTTCAAAGGACACGCCTGTACCCCACCCACAAGAGCACCCCATGAGAGGCAGCATACATCAGTCCTTTTTCTGGCCACAGATTACTAACGGGAATTTTGGGTTACTGTAGTGAACAGTGACATTAGACGACTCTGCCTAAGGTAAGAAAAATCCTGGGTGTCTTCTGATGACACAGTGTTGGTAGAACGTAAACAGACCCTCATAGCCTCTGTAGATGTCTGAATCCTGTCAGACCCATAGTGAGTGTTGGCATAGTCTGTATTACAGCTAGATGATCTCCCGGTGGAAACTGCTGTACATTCAGATCTTTCAGAAACTGAACAAATGGCTGAGTAACCTTGCATTTGGCTTACGTAACTTTCAAGTCAGTGATGTTTGTGGAAAATTCAGGACCACAGCTGTTGCAAAGAAAGGGAATAGTCAAATGTAAAGTGTTGCAGGTCAATTCTCCCTTCCACTGATCACCGGAAGAGGAGGACACGAAAAAACATGAGGCAAACAATGCCATAAACACTACATTATAAGACTGAGACTTGCTTTACAGGGAAGCAAAGACGTTACTACACTTCCCAGGGAAGAAAAAAAAAAATATTGGTAAAGTACAATAAAATAAAATGAAAATAGTAACAAGATGAAAGAAAAAAACCCTCAGCAGTTGAATTCTGTGAAAAACGTGGCATCCTGAAGGAAGCAGAACAGTGTCTGAAGAAAGGAAGCAGTATTTTATCTACTTAAACTCTAGGTTGGCTATAAGAAACCGAAGGACTTGGTGCACGTACTGCTCAACATAAGCTGTAGTGGAGAATGGACCTGATTGTAGAAGTGCATATGGACAAACTTTTGAAGAATATTTTGGGAAACTGCTGTATATTCAGGCAAACTGGCATTAGATTCCTCACTGAGGAGTTACTAGCATAGATACTGACCTTGGAAAAATCCCTGAAGTTTAAAGATCCCACTTACACCTACTCTGTAGTGAAACAGTAAATTTATATTCACAAAAGTACACACTACATCACACAGATTAACCAGGAACAGATGCAATCTTGTAAGAAATTGGCTATCATAGCCAAATTCCTGATAAACATGCCTGAAGTCACAGAAAGAGTAAATATAGACACTGGATATCAATACCATTTTAAACAAAAAAAGGCATCTTCCTAGTGTTCTCCAGTGGTCCTGCAAAAATACAGATATATGCAAGAATTTCTGCCTTGGGTTTGCTCTTACACCCTGTTAATTAACAATGACTCCAGACTGAAGCATAGGCAGAAAACCAGAAGTCCATGACTGAGAAAGGTGTAGAGCAGATAACTCCACAAACACCTCCTGTTTCCAACTTCAATAACAGCTTTTAATAGTTCTGAACCTGCAAATCTCAGAAGACAGACAAGAACAGGGACTCACAATGGTATTTCTCATAAAGAAGTGCTCAAGCTTGGTGGGAATTTGCAGAACAGATGTCTTGTTTTTACTACATACAGAATATATCATATATTTCAGCATTAACTGATAAACCATAAGGGCTCCTAAGAAGGAAGGTTGTAATATATGTACAAAATGAGAAATGCCTCTGCTAGGCAACCTAAAACCATACAAACCTTCTACTCTCTTTTTGTGGAGCGGTGGTCGTCCTTTCTTATTCCTCACTGAAGAGGCTTTGCTGCTGCTGCTTCCACTGTTAACGGACATTCTGTCGTCTTCGCCACCTGTAACTAGTGAGTTTCTATAGGAAATGAGTGGAAGCCATACATCTTCTCTTCTTTCCATCATCTGTTCTGTCAGAAACTTCTCTAAGTAGGAGTGACTGAAAATAAAAGACAATGAGTACAGAGGCACAGCACGTTGTTTCCTCTTTAATTTTTTAATTTCGTCTTTAATCTGCAAGCCCTCTTCACGTTGTTGAGAGCTTAACACAAATCCCACACGGTGTTTCCTTATTTTAATTTAATAACATATGCTGATAGGGCATTGTATCTCTGACTGAATAAGCATGTATGTCATTCCCTCAAAACAAAGTAACATAGTTAATCATGCACAGGTTACTCACAGATAAACAATACAAAGCATTCTCTCCCCAACATCTTCCTCCCACATTTGTCCATGATCATTCACAGCACACTCTACTTGAATTCCTTTTGTTTTGCATAGCGAGGAAGCCACTTCTATATATTCCTACTGCGTCAACAGACAGACTGAATTAGAACCACTATTGTGAAGATGTACGATACCCTTTTGCATCTTGGAATGAGAAAAATGGTTTCCTCAAATGCAAGCAGTTATTTTTCAATAAAAAAAATAGAAGATCTGCTCCACTGCCATGGAGAAGTCCAATGCACACTTGTTAACTTATGGGAGGAACCAAACAACTTCCCTCCTGTATATGGTCTGGAGGGCATTTGAATTGTTTTCTTTTTTCCATTGATTATTTAAATACAGTATTAGAAGTAGTCCTTAAAAAGAATATGCAAATCCACATAAAAGTGATTCTAATGAATTTCAAGCTGCAGAACCAAGCATTCAGAATTTAGGCAAGAGACCTCAGGATTCTTCAACATTACCTCTACTCTTCGTGCAACTACATTAGGGTGCACCCTTTGATCATTATTTCATTTAATACCACATTGCCAGGTTGTCATCAGTGGGAGTCAAACCCACAAATTATGCATGGAAATGAACTCTCAATCTCTCTCTTCCTCTGTTAGCTCATGGCAGGCTCAAACTTCTTACGCGGCCTAGGTATCAGACTAAGAGAAGGAGCCACACTGTATGTGCCTGGGTAACAATCACATCCAATTCTTAAATGGGATTTTGTTCTGATTCAGTGAATAGGATGACTTCGCTCAAGAAACAGCAGTTTTCCTGTCTACTGTTTTATTCAATATTGTGACTGCTTCTTCCTTCCCCTTTTCATGTGTATACTGAGTAACATCCAAACCTTGCATTGAATGGGAAATTCTTGGTTTATTCTCTCTTTTACAGTACAAACAGTACAACACTTGAGTGCTTCATGACTTTCGAGAATTTACCTGTGGAATAGTCTTGGAAAGTAAGAACTTTTCCCGCATCCAATTTATATTTATAAAACTAGAGTGCACAGGTTATGCCCAAATTGTGAAGAAGGAAAAACTACACCACTGGGGGGTTCTTTACTGATTAGACACCAAACTGCTCAGCATTTTAGAGGAGCTTCATACTGGCAGTTCTTGCCCGCTTCAACAAGCACAGAAGCTCTGAATTTCTCAAAGTAAGAACACCATGCTGAGGCTCCGTCCCATCTGACTTCAGACACCCAATAGTCAGTTGTCTAGTCTAAGCTAACAGTCTCTATTTGAGAGAAATAAATGGAAATAAATGCCTCCACAGGGCAATTCACCTCTATACTGTTAGGTGAATTCCTCAGGATTTCCCTGCCTGTATCTGCCTTGTGTGTTTGTAACTGCATTAATATAAATCTTTTTCTGCTAAGTGTAAGAGCCTGGCACCTTAAATGTATGGTTTATATTAAATCCCTAGATTTGAATAAATCCATAAATGGCTATCACTGATTCTGGAGGTTACTCATAAAACAAGAAGGTTACTCATAAAACAAGAAGCTGAATAAATAAATAGGATAGGAAAACTAAATTAAACCAACGTTGCTGCCCCATTCCCAAACTGGAAACATCTCCCTTTTCCCCCTCCAAATAAAAAAGCCAGCAGTAAAGGAGAAAGGAAGTAGAAGCCCTGCAAAAGAGCAGTGTTTGCTGAACTGTGACAGGAATGGTATTTTGCAGCAAGGGCAGGTGACATATGCAGACATATCAAGTAGATAATTAATTTTCTTGGGTTGGGAAGCCAAGCTGGAGGACTTCTGGGTGACAGGCAGATGTATGCTCATGAGACTTTCAGGGTTATTCTAGAGCACTTTAGCCTCCAGACCAACAGCCCATTGCTGAGTTTAGGGACAGTCACTTGGCAGGAGGAGATCAAGCCAGGGAGGGAGGTAAATGATCCTGTACACAGGACTTCTCCACCAGATGGTGGTCACGTACCTTCCTGTTCATAGGCAACCCCTTTGGAGGGAGGGGGAGAGGTCCCTGTGGATTGGAGGAGTCATGCTACAGAGAAGGGCAAATCAACTGTCCAGAGTATAGCTGAGTATGTAATGTCAGTGAAGCACTATGGGCAATGCAGCCATTGCCTGATGGGTGCAAACATGACAGATCTTTCAAGGGAAGGAATGCAGGTATCTCCAAAAGAAATCTTTACATATAAGCAAGTTATCTTGACTCTTTTCACAGTCACCACAGCCAATGGAAGCTAGGGCATGTCTGAACTCATCTTAAAGCGGTAATTGAGCATAGATCAGATAAATCATGTCCTAAAGGGCATATTTCTTTTCACTGATCTTCAAATTCGGCTAAAGTAAATAGCTCAGGTGACTACAATAAAGATGGGATCCATTTCTTCTGGTTTTACCTATCACAGCAGTCTTTACAGTCCTGTGAAAGAAACCAGTGGTTGTGTATGTGGGGACCAATGAGTGGAGAAGGAGAAACTCTGAGAAAAAATTTTAAATGGCAACATAGAAGGCTAAAGAACAAGATCTCCTGAAGTACTGAATTTCATGCAAAGGATCAGGTCAAATTAAGCTGTCATGTAAATTGTACAGAATGATGTAACTCTAAATTTTAGACACAGGAGAAACTTATGGAAGGATAAGCTTCACTAAATTAAACAGGAATCAGGCTAATGACACTTAAACTAACAGATGCAGGAGAACCTATGGTTCAGCTAGGAAGATAGTAATAAAATCGTATTATCCTTAAGTCCTCTCCTGAAGAATAGGACAGAGGTTGACAAGATTCAAGGATATAACAACGAAGAGCAGTTTCAAAAACTGAGTGCCAAGCTAGCCCAACTGGATCATCCAAATCTCAAGCTTGTTTAACTATTTCTTCTATACGGTGTTTGCTGAATTAACTAATTATCGATCCAATTAAAAAAATTAAACTGGTTCAAGTGTGTATACATTAAAAATTATACAAAGTTAACGAAGATGCATTTCTTATAACACAGATAAAGCTATAATATTCATAATTGTTAACCCTAACAGAAAATTCCTTTAAAACCAATGTCTTCACAGAAAAAACACAGAAAAGTTTGTCAGAAAGAGTCAGTTGAGGCAGTTATAGTAGATACATATGACTTACACTCACTGTGGTCAGAAAATTGACTGGAAAGACATCTATAACCATAAATCAGAAGATTTGGCAATTGCATTTTTTTAAATGGTCATAAAGTTATTCAAATAATTCAGTTCTACACTGGGTGGCTGATTTTTGACTGGAGTCCTCTTCCTTTTTCCCTTACTACTTCTGTGCTGTGGCCAAATCCTGGATATTTGCTATGTAACTTATTAGAAATGTAGAGTGTTATCTCCGCAGTGATGCTGACAATATGACTTTACTATGAACTAATGGAGTTTTCTATTTGCCAATTCTGTTGATATCTGCAGCCCCTCTTGACAGTCTGTTCAAATGTTGCTCATAAAACAGTATTTCTTGCTCTTTATTCAGACCTTATCAACAATACCTCTGATTTATTTAATTTCCAGTATTTCATCTGCAGTAATTACCTGCCGTAGCAAATTCAGGCTGCTTGTTTTAGTCTCCCAGGTTTCTACCACCCTGTTCTGTCCTAACCAACAATACTGTCCTCTCTCAGCCTCTTTCTCTAACCTATTGTGCCAGTAACAGAAGCTTTGACAAACCTTTATTTCCCAGTCTAACTCACTATATTAAAATAAACAAATGTATGTTTACCTTTTATGTAAATATCTAACAGAAACAGATGTTACTGCAGTGTTTACAGGCCTGTAAATTTCCTGCACTGCTAACATTTAATTTCTTTTTACTTGTAGCCTAAAAAAACCATTGTTTTTTATTTTCAGTGCCCCATGGGGAATTTTAAGGAACATTGTTTTGTGAGGTCTCAAGCTCACCTCATCAGTGGATCTGATTCTCCTTTTCTCATTTATTTTTATTACTTTAAAATATAAACCAATGAATAACTATGTATGTGAAATGTCTCACTGGGACTTCCTATAGCCCCCGTTAGACTGTCAAAACCTCAAAGCATAGAGCTTCAACACACACTACAGTGATTAACAGAGCCCAGCAAAACCCACAGAAGAAAATGGAGCATTACTTACACAGTCTTTTTGTCCTGTCGCAAGAGTTTAGAAGAAAATTCACTAAGCACTTCAAGGAAAGCAAGGTTAGGAGGTGGATAGTCTTGTCCTTTTTGATTCTGATATTTGAAGGCAAACTCTATGCCATCTCTACAGTAAAGAAATATTAAAATTTTCAGGTATTTGTAACAAAATTTAAAAAAAAAGGCCATCCATCACTTCTAAATGCTGCCCAAAATCTGAACTGTGGTGAAATTCTTTATATCCCATCATAACTTTTTTTTTTCCCCACATTACTAGCAAACAGCTGCTTTTGGACAAAGGGGAATCATATGTTCCCTCTCGATTTGTAAGGATTCAATCTCAAAGACAACATATTGTCAGTCACATAGTAAGAAGGAACTTACCACAATCTAAGAAACTTGGCAGGTGCTGAAAGCCACTGCCTTAGCAGGAATAGCCAATTGGCTCTTTCTTGTTTCTGCATGAAGCAGAAGCTTGCAATAAGAGTAATACGTAAGATATAACAAGATGTAACTTTTGCATCAAGAGTCAGAGAAGAGAATTTACTTACCAGTATATTGATACATGCATCTCTGCCTTATCTTTGCTTTATCATATGAGACTAAAGAAAACAATTTACTTTCACATTATCCAATAAGGGCACATGCATGTCTTGACTTCTCTTTTGCTTGGCACAGGAAAGTGTCTGGTAGCATTTTGGTCATGCTTTGCTAATCTTAGTCTTAATGACTTAGTCTCTGAGATAGCAAACTTTAATATTTTAATCTTTCTATGGCATGGGAAAGTCATAATTTAAATTTAGCAGCACCTTTCTATACTTTCCTACACAGCAGTTACATAAAAAGCTTCAATCCACTTAAAAAAAAAAAAAAATTCCAAAATATTTTTGGAATATCTTTTTATAAAAGCCCTTGGTGCCTACAGAATCCACAGTGGTGTGGTACAAAGAACTATCTACAGTTGTTAGATACAGTCCACACAAATATGTATGATAGCAGTGGCTTTACCTGAGATAGATAAACATGGCCATTCCGATAAATTCCAACAAATAATTAGGTAGCAGCTAGTTTTTCTTCCTTTCTTACATACATACATGTACACCCCCCACCGTTTTTCTACATAAACTAGAAAAAAAGATATCATTATTCCAGGACCTGTTAAGATTACGTACCTTTAGAAAAGGTATGCTGAGCAAAAGTTTTAATCTGAAGTAATTCAAAAATCTAGTTTATTTACCACCACTCACTTGTGTAGTGTGGCCACAGCCTCTCTTGTCTTGATCTGATCCAAGCCAAACGTGAGGGCAAACCGACGGGCCAGTTCCTTAATTCCACTAACATGGGCAGATGTCCTGTCCAAATTGGGACCTTGCTCCTGAACAAGCTCATTAAACAGCTAGAGAAAGAATTCAATTGTTAAAATCTGTCAGCTAGAAAACACTTTTCTTGAGAAAGACTTTTGTTCTTAAGCAGTTATGGTTAGGAGTGGACATTACAATGACTTTTTTCACAGAGATGTAACAGAGTTCTCTTATATTCAACTTCTAATCCACTTCAGTTCCCAAACTTTCTTCTGTTTAACTGTGGTTTGCCAATTGTCCCCCATCTTGTACTTGTGTGGACGATAACTCTTAAACAGAATTTTGCAGGTACCTTCATTGAATTGCATCTATTATTCTCCCAACTCAAGATGGTTCTGCATTCTTATGCTGTTTTCTAAAATACCTACATCACCCATCAGATCAGCATCTTTTTTGAATTTAGGAAGCAAAATATCTATTCCATCATTCAAGACAACGAATATCTGAACAGCATTACTGGGTAAATGCCTTCAAAACCTGCTTGATAATGCCCTTTCAGTACAATAATGAACTACTCAGTAGTTTTTCAATTAGTTCTATATCTTCTGGTATTGCCATTTAGACCACATTTTCCTAACTTGCTAATGAGAATATCAAGGGAGACAGTGTCAGTGACAATATTAAATCAAGTTGCATTAAATCTACTGTTTCTCTGATATCCACAAGCTCTGTTACCATAGAATTAATGAAAGCAGCTTAATTTGACATGATTTCTCCTTGACAAATTCATACTGTCTGTTACCTATCATGTAGGCTCTTGCAAATAGCTTGTCTAATTTTTTTTTTTTCCATGAGATATTAGGCTGACTGACCTATGGCACCTGGCTTCTTCCTCTCTCCAAGTTTTAAAGACAGGAGCTACTTTGACACTCGCCGATTCTTAGAATCATAGAATCGTTTAGGTTGGAAAAGACCTTTAAGATCATCAAGTCCAACCCTTAAGCTAACACGGCCAAGTCCACCACTAAACCATGTCCCTAAGCACCACATCTACACGTCTTTTAAATACCTCCAGGGATGGTGACTCAGCCGCTTCCCTGGGCAGTCTGTTCCAATGCTTGACAACCCTTTCGGTGAAGAAATTTTTCCTAATATCCAATCTGGCACAACTTGAGGCCATTTCCTTTTGTCCTATTGCTTGTTACTTGGCAGAAGAGACTGACGCCCACCTCGCTACAACCTCCTCTTCTGGAAGTACATCTGTTTTTCTCAGGTTTTCACAGATATCTCTCAGCTTCCAGATTGCTACAGGAAATCCCTTAGTACTCTGGAATGAATTTTGGGAGGCCCAGCTGATTTGAAAACATCTAGTTTACAGAAGTAATTTCTCTATGTAATGGATATAGCTGGTACTTCAAGGGCCTAAATGGTATTTAGTGAAGCACACACTTTGTGCTGTTGGCAGAACAAGGATGGATTTCATCATCAATTTATGGTCGCTACAAAGCAAGTTTTTCAGGGAAAAAACATGTTTAACAATATTGGAAGACTTAAGCTAATTAGCTTGAAGTTTGAAAAAAATCAGTCAGTATTTAGACAAAATGTAAAGAAGATGCATTACTTCCAGCTAATTATAAGAAGAAAAAGTCATCCTAATTCTTCTTGTTCACTAGGTACCAGTAAACAAATGCTTTGTATCAAGTTTGGACCAAATTGCCTTCAAGGCTCTTCTTTCCCTTTCTTCCATTTTAATCGGACCAAAACTTTGCCAGTGTACGCTTAAGGAGACAGAGATTACAAAGACAAATGAATGGTGACAGCCTGAATTGAGGAGCAAGATAATGTCTTAACAGAACTGTAGTATTTTCGCTTCATTGTAAAGTGCACCAGAGAAAATCCTGTTCAGTATTTTTTGCAGTGAGGCATTTCTAACAAAAATCAATATTCTTACCTGTTGCAAACTGAGAATGAGTGTCTTTGCACACTGGATTTTATCAATTTGCCTTGTTTTGCTCAGGGTTTCCTTAATGATATCTCCATAGTCATTGTAGTACTAGGAAAAAATGTGGAAAGAACCCTCTTTAAATTTAACCTGTTATACAACTCCTTACAGTTTTCCTGATAGAAAGATTACTTGTAATTCTTGTTGTGAAAAGGCAGCAGTTGCTAAAAAACCTAATCTCAAATCCAGATTTTTTGTATGAGTGGAAGGCAATGTTTCAATATCAAAATTTAAACTGATTGGTAGCCAGCACCCAGTGATGAGAGAAGGAAATTCTGTATTTGTTATTATATTTTGTAATAAATATGTTGAAAAACAAACAAAAGAGTATTTCCTACCCCAAGCTAAATATTTGATGAAAGTGACCCATGGCTGCAAATTCTAAGAAACAACATTACATTGAACCAACGCACCCTTCAACAAGTAGGTGTGAACAGGCACTAGCACACAGGTGTGAAGCTCCATACACAATGCAAGGTGAGTTAGATGGCCAAGAAAGGAATTCACTAAAGCCAGAAAGCTGAGTAAGGAATTAGTCAGTATGAAGTGCTGATTTTCTTTTCTGTTAGAAGAATAGTTCCTGAAAACCACAGCCTCTGGTACTGACCATTTGGGTAGAAAAGCCTGTATAATCACTAAAACTTCCAGACTGAGAATATAACATTTTCTTCTCCAACCAGTATTCTTTCAGCCCGATTAGTATTTTTGCATTTGCAACCACTTATTTTCATTCCCTCTTAAATATTGCTCCTGCCTTCTTTGGTACAGAGATCCTTCTTGTTTGTATTCAAATTTAAATTCAATTTCTCCCACTCTCCCCCCATTTCAAGAGAAGGGCGGGCATGGGGAGAGGAGAAGACCAACCTAGAGCAGCATGTAGGAAACTAACCTGGACTGTGACAGCTTCAGTTTGAAACTCCTGCTCTGGAAAAAAATCCCTAAGCAAGACTAACCCTGAGCAGTGACCTGGCTGACGGCTAGAGTATGCACTGGGGATTTTATTGTACTGAGTGCTCCTAATGAATAGGAGAAGGAGGATTTAAAGTTAAATCCTTTATATTTCGCATCAACATCTCAAACACTATCTATAGTAAAGGACCTGCTCCCCACTCCAGGTTTTCCTCCTTGATTGTCATCTTTGTGATGACTAATCCCTTAAAGAGAGACAGGTGAGGTATACCTGCCAATTTGATATAATCTGAGGGGCTTTGTGTTGCTTGGCAGTGTCAGGACTGCTAACGTGCCTGTTTTCTGGCAGGTAAACTTGCAAGTACAGGGTGCAGTGGTAGCTGAGCAGCAAGTCTTTCTGAATGTCATTGGGCCTAAATACTGTATGGAAGAAGCGCAAATTGGTAAGACATTCAGTTAATGCATACCCACTTACAGCAGTACCATATAGAGCTTTTTTTTTTACTGCTTTCCTGTTCAAAACAGTCTTTTCTCACAAAAAAACCTTATGGCAAGCGCCAAGATTGGGTGACTCCCAGTCAAATATGACATTGAACAGAAAACTTATTGTGGATTCTAGGAATGAATTTGAGGAGCAGGATAAGAAATTCTCTGTAGAGAGGAGCCTCTCTGGAAATACTCAGCACCTTGTGGGACCAACTTTTGGTGCTGCCTTTAATAAGGCACTTCTGCTACATAGGAGAGGAAGTTCAAAGCTTACCGCTTCTCAGTGGCAGGTGTAATTTAGAAAGGAAAAACTACTACGAGAAATCAAATAAGGCTGGAAAAGCTTTTCAACCTTTAACTACTGCACTGGAAGGGAGAGGAAGAGGGGCCCTTACACTACAATCTGTGTTCAATTAGGAAGAGGAGAATACACAGAGATGTACCTTCATATAGTGTTTGAAGATATCTGCTGCTGCATGCATGTCCACAATGTCATAAATTATCAGCTTGCTAAAGGCAGCCAAAAGGTTTCTTCTCTTATGTAAAGCTTCTATTTTGTTAGCTTCATCTTCTTCATCTCCCTCTGAAAGCATCAACATAAAATGTTTATAAGTAACTGCTATGTTCTAAAGCAACATTAGCGAAGAGTAGCTTTTAGAAAAAAAATCAATTCTTTAAAATGAAGCAAGGATTGTTGCAGGAACAGCTAAAATGAAAGGTTATAATTCTTGAGTCCTGCTTATGTTAGGACCTTTAGGAAAGTTCAGGAACATGACACACCATTGATCAAGGATGCTGTAGTCCTGAATAGGTACTAAACATAATCCGCATGGAACTGAATCGCTTATTTTCTTTACCCTGTGAAAGGCCACAGTGAAGACTTGTTGAATGCTTTTTGCCTGACTTCTGAAACATTTGGAGATGCTTCTTTAACATGACTAAGCTATATTTCATGAGGAAAATTAGAAGGAGCAATACTTCTACTGCATGCCTTGGATTTTCAGATATGAAATCGATGGCTCTAAAGCATCAATAACAACAGGAGGTAAAATTCAGCCGTAAGAAACATTAACATTGAATGGCAATGTCATAAGTATTAAGTTCCCATGTAAGACTCCACTCTGTGAATGAAAATGAAACCATACACATAAAATGTGAAATAAAGTATCATATAATAAAAGCATATGCCACAACTTATATAAGAAAATGAAATCAGCTATAACAGTTGTGATAAAACTAAATATTCTGTGGTATTTAGAAAAGCCTATTCTTGGAGGGAACCTTCCAACCAGTTCGAAGAAGTACAGACCTGTGCAGGGTGGAGGAGGGACATAGTGTCAACTGCAACTCTCTTGCTGCACTCTTACTAGAGTCCCCACAGAGCCACAGTACTTAAGTCACATATTGGATCACAGGAAATCTCTTATGAGCAGTAGAGTTGACTGAATATGCATGCATGTTTTAATCCTGAGATGCTTTAACCCACAGAATTGAAGCCCATTAGCACACTCCCCCTCCCCCTCCTTCCTTAATTTCTTTTTATCATTACTGATGTGTTCTGAATACCAAAAGTTATAAATGGTCAGACTGACTTCATGGAGTCAGAGCAGCATTAGGGAATGGAGATTACATACAGAGATCTTCATCCATCTTTTTGCTGTCTTCCCAGTCCAATCACAGGATGTTAAAGAACAGCAATTTTGCTAAAGAGCAAAAAAAAATTAGACACTGTCCTCCTAAAATCTATCCTTTAGGTATAATGCTGAACATTGAACTCACAAAATATGATTAACTGCACATAGATTTCTGGTGAAGGTGTGTTTCAAAATGTATTCTTCCCAGGAATCCTTAAAGAGATGCTCAACAAAGAAAGATGTTAGCTACTGAGGAACTAGGGAACTAGAAGACTGAAAGCACCTTTAGAGCAAGAATACATTCTCTGAGACCTTACTTCTATGTATTGCTGTCTTAAAAGATCTAAAATAGCAACTATGCGTCATGCTAACATACAAGTAACCGAGTACAGCGGAAATTCAGAAAATGTGCCAAAAAGAGCACTGCAGTATGCACTCAGCAGCTCTTTCGCATAGTTTGACTATCGGGGAATCCATCTCTTGTCCAAAGTTATTTAGCATTCAGAAATGGGGTACTTCTGTACTTGCATTTAGGCATTTATAACACACACCAGCAGCACCAAGTTATTTAAAACCAGACCTAATTGACAAATCTGCCTCTCCCTGACTGAAAGCAAAAAATTTCAAGACATCCTTGTGAGGAGGTAGAGATGGGGTCACGTCAAACTCTGGCCTCTCAAAGCATGGCCATGCATAGATGCCTAGGAAAGGGCAAGGAAGTAAGCAAGCATACACGATACTTTCTCAAGTACTTTCCTAGTCTCCAACCAAATCAGCGATGTCCTGAGCTTGATTTGATTATTTTAGGGAAGAGCTGAAGGGGTGTTTATTTAGTAACATCAGAGTTTCTTAAGGCCTTCTTTGTCGAGAGCTTTGCTGGTAAGGTTTGCGTTCAGGATCCTATAACTCTATTTAGTAACTCTAAAGGACTTCTCTGCCATGTACTGTTCCATCGTACTTGCTCCCTTGAAGCCATATTAAATGAAGTCTGCTGCTGAACTAAGACGGTACTGTTTTGGAAATAAATAGTAAGAAAAATAGATCAGTAAAGGAAGAATAATTTTGTCCAGATTTATAGCATGTAGTTACAGGCCACTCCCATGTCTTCTGAAAACATCTCTTTTTATGAAGTGAACTTTGTAGGTACTTATTCTTTTTTAACACAAGTAGTACTGAATACTGAATATTTCATATTCACACCTCCCAAAAATAAAGAAGGAATAATTCTGAAAACATTTGAGCAAAGTGATCTGAAAATTCTATTTTCTTCTTTCTTCTGTGTCTGTTATGAAAAAAAGCTAAGTAGAAAAGATGAAAGCTAAACATACCCATGCTCTGGTTTTCATCATCTTGGTCAATAAAGACATGGTCCATCACGAAACTGAGAAGTTCTGACTGGAGGCCTGAATCTGGATTAAACACCAAAGGTTGAAGACCTTCTCGACCTCCAGTCATCAGCTGATGACTAAAAATCATCAAGAGATCACAGAGCAGCATGAAAGCCTGAAAGGCAAAAGAGAATGAATGTATTAAGAAGCGTAAGTAAGTGAAAAATAAAATACCATTTATTTAATTTCCAGATAACCCCTGCTATTATTATTAAATGTCCTTCGTTAACTGTACTCCGCTGTAGTAGTTTGTGTGCTGTGAAAAGTGTTCATGAGGGTTTCCCCTAACTTTAAAATGCTATGCCTTTGATTTCTATGTAAGGAACTGTGTTTACTATCTCTTCCATGTCCAGGATGATCCATATTAAACTTCCATTTCTTCTCTATGAAAAGAACTCTAAATCCGCCTCTGATCAAAGGACTGTAGCCAAATTCATAGTAAAGAATAAACACCTGTTTTGGTAAACAGTTGGAAAAATTAAGCAAGCAAAAAAATTAACAACATTGTGAGTGAAAATCCAAGCTGAGTCACTGTCAGATCCCAAAAATACAGAGAAGCACCTGTAAGCAAAGAAATCCTTGCAGAATTTCATCAACAATTCTCTGCAAAAAGAATCAAGTAACTCTGCACAGCTTTCAAATCTAGATAAAAGCCAACCAGGGCAGAATTTTCAATGACTTATGCTCATTACTATTATACACTCATTACCTGAGAACAGAGAAAGGCGGCAGCTATTAATAACTTTATTTCTTTAGAGGGCTTATCTGTATGCTCGCATGCACGAGAACAACACTTTTTTCCCCAATGGCTTAAGTCGGAGTGTCATAGCCAGCTGTATTCTGTTGCATTACATTCAACACCTGAGCACCTTTCAGAAAGTACTTTTTAATCATCTTAGTTTCTCTGTCTTTAACCTCAGGTTCTGAAAACTGAGAAAGAGAGGAAGGTTCAAAGTATGAATGTGTAAAAAGACTCCTAGAAGATCTATGCTGGATGTCCTGTCTCTTCCCCCAGAAGCCTGCAGGAGTCTCACTCAGGGCGGTGTCAATCACCATTCCCAGGTAGGTGGTAGACCAAAGGCATTTTCAACTGAAAAAAGATTGCAGGATAGCTCTCACAGAATCATGAAATCCAATGTAGGCTTTGATTCAGCCTTATATCCCCCCTCTACAAACAGCTGAACAGAAAAATAGTTAAATGTGTGTTTAAACATATTTTTGAACCAAGCCTAAGGAAAAGTAGTGAGAGAGAGCAATCTGCTTTACAAACGTCCAAAATGAAATCTTTGTGAATGCTGAACGTCATAGCAGCTCACTTATTTCTTGTTATAAAATCTGAATGAGCTATACTTAGGCAAGAACAAAACGCAAATCATTGTAACCTATGTTCTACTTAGACTTTGGAGACAGATACCAGTATTTGGGATTTTTCTCCGTTGGATCCAAAAAGTTGTGATTCACTTCAGTGATGACCTCAGCTGCTCTAAAGTCCTTTGATACTCACTAGAATTTAAGCTCATCCTAATGTAGACCTCTAAAAAAGAGCATATGGATAATGCACTGAAAGTGCTTATTTCAGTCCTATATAAAGACAGCAGTGGACTCAGATACAGATGTCTACATATTGTAGATACGTCTAGTCACAGGAGATTTATTTCACTAAAATAGTCTAGGAAAATTTGAAATGTTTGAGTCCTGCTTCTATAACTACTTAAGTTTTTCCTTCCTTTGATATGTACATTGATCTTCTCTGGAAAGAATGTATAGATCAAGAATCAAACATACTAGGGAGACAATATAATTTACATAGAATTCTCAAAAAAATCCAGTGAAACAAAAGGATTAAGAAGCAGTCCTGCACTTGCAGAAATATACTTTTTAAGGAAGAAAATTAAAAAGATCATAGAAGTGTTAGTTGGAAGGGACCTCTGGAGTCTCTAGTCCAACCTACTCTGATTGGGACACTTGCTGCCTCTAGGTCTGGTTGGTCATGGCTTTGTCTAGCTGAGGTTTCAAAGCTTCCACAGAATTGTGAACTGCAAAGAAAATGCAACTTCTAAGAAAAGTTTAAATTACCAGTGAAAAAAAAATTGTGGCCGCTAATAATAAGAGAATAAAAACATGTTAATATATATCAAGAACAAAAACATTGCAGTAACGGAAAGGAGCATTTACCATTTGTTGATGCAGAAAAGACATTAGTGCTAGCTTAAGCTAGAATGGTTGGTATTTTCATGAAGCTAGGTGATATTTTCACATTATATAATATTAATAAAATATGCCAAGAGTAACTACTCAGAATATTAAAAAACAATTCCTAAAGTTAAATCTGCTGGAAGACAATGACACATCAGTCTCTCTTAAAAATACATGAACTAGTGACATCTCCGAGCCCTTAATATTTATCAACTTGCAGAACACGGTGTAAATGGCAAGCAGAGCTGTCTTTCAAAAAAATAAAACTCTCCTTTAAGAAGTATTATCTTTTAAAAAACACAGGCAAAAAACACAGGCCAGTTAGTTACAGTCTTTGCAAAATCTTGGGAGGTCTGATAGAAATGCAATTTGTAGACAACTAAAAGATATCAACAGATTTGATATAAATCAGCATATATTAATAAAATCTCAGCAAACAAACCACCACTATTTTTTTTTTTTTTTCCCCAGAGACTGCAAATTATTTCAACAAGCCCTTGGATTTCATTATTTCAATTTCTAAATTGAAATATAGCAGAAGCTTCCCACTCCATGCATGTGTGGCTTTCCAAAAATCTACGCCAGAGAATGGGATAACTACACTGAACCGTAAAAAAAAATCTGATACCTTATTATGCAATCATATTTCACATATATACTTTTGCCATATATGTGCACACACATACATGTGCAGAGAGATGCATGCATTTAAGTTTTCAGTCAGCCTACCAAACAGGATAGCACAGCAACCTAAGCTAAAACCGTTATATTGATGAGAATCTTTTTAGATTCTCCAGATCTTTATATTTCTATTATGAAGACACTGTTTAAATAGATATTTTACTCTGATTTCTCAAGGAGACATAAGTATTTGTGAAGTGATGATTTTTGCATAGTGTGAGAGGACACTACATTCTTAGTGTTATTCAGAATATTTTTGTGGAATGAATTAACTTTTTTTCTGCTAAAAAATATGCAGTAGTATGACCTGTGCTGCTAGAAGCCTCAATTTTCTCCCATTAGCCACAATGGGAAAAAGATGCAATCATTAGTATTCACCACTACATTTAATGGAATTATTAGGATAACGAAATAATGAAATATCACTGAGGCTTCAGGCATTTCCCTTTGGCAGGAAAGCAGTCACTCTAGACTCCCTGTTAGTCAATAACAGGGGGAAAAAATCCAGAAATATACAGAGAAAGATTCAGCCCATTTGAGGTCTCAATCACCCCCTAAAAGTGCCTATTTCCATCTGTTAATACAGTAAGTGTCTAAAGGATTAGGCTTTTATTTTAGGTGATTGAGATAGATGCCTAAAGTTATGACAGCTGAACATGAGCCTAAGTGTCCAGGTAATCCTTATTGTTATATCAAAAATGAATTTACATTAGCTGTGCTTTGAAGGTGCTTTTAATACAGCTCTTCTTATGGAGTATTTGTTCAGTTTTATTTAGACAGAAGGCACAGATGATTTTATTTTAAGTTTGAAATAATGTTGTCTTGAGTTTTACTGCAGTTTAATATTCACACTTTTCTAAAAGCATGTGACAGACATTTCCTTTACCTGTTCTTTGACTGGAGTGTTGACATTTGATAGACACTGCTGGCAGACAGCCAGAAAGGATTTCACAGTTTTCCTCAATACCAACAAGTCCTCCTAGAATAAACATTAAAAAGGGATAATATATAAATATTACTAAGAGGTTGCTAGGAAAAAGCAAAATAAAAAGATGGTGATAATTTCATACCTTCAATCCCATAAACTAGCCAAACAAAAAAGGCCGTGAAAAAATATGCTATTCATAGAGCATAGAGTAAAACAAGTCATTAATTTTCAGAGGAATGACCCCAAGTTTCCCTGTAATAAATAGTAATAATAAAACAATACATTCCTGAGTTAAATTGTCTGTATTTTATATTGAATGTAAATTATAAATGTTTCAGAACAAAAGTTTAATACAACAAGGTCAGCCTACCTGGTGGTTTATAAAGAATTCTGTACACAAACAGAAAAGTAAAATACCAACGAATGTCTCAAGGTCAAGAAAAACATTATCCTAACTGCCCACAGACATGGGAAATGTGAAAGCAAATCACAGAACCTGATGAGTTATGGAAGAAGAAGGGAGGTTGGTTGATCTGGAGAAAGAAGGATTTGTGGGTGGAAAAGATAAATGAATGACTGTTCTTGATCACCTTGATCTAGAGACAACTGATGGGTATGTGGGTACCAGAAGTGGCAGGTTCAATAGGAAAGCTGTAGACTTTGACCTGGGGGAATTAATGCTGTACCCTGATGAATACTTATTTTTTATGGATAACAAAATAAACTAGTGAAAGCAAATCAAAACAAAACATAAGATACTGGAGCATAATCATAAGAAAACAGCAAGTAGCCACATGGAAACAGCAAATCAATTACAGAAGAAAAAGAACCCTCCTATGTGAAAAGCTAGGACTGCCTCTATTGTAACCAAGAAACATACTGAAGATGTACATGGCTTCTTGGCACATACTTAGTTACTCTGTTTTACAGTAGTGATAAACCAAACACCAAGAAGAAAACAAGAACCAGTTGTGTTAGCTTCAAGTTTTGTGAAAGGGACTAGTTTTGCCAGCATTGATTCATAGATTCTGCTACTCTGCATTGCTCAGGTGATACAAATGCTTCTGCCCTGTCTGCTCCTGCCTGCCATACCATGTGTCTCCCAGCACTCAGATCTCCTCCCGTGCCACTAGCAGTTCTGCCAGGGCCCCACAGATGACAGCATTTCTCGCATGCACCTGGGATCATTGCTTGAAAGATCTTTCCCTTCCCAGTTTTCACCATCACTGGTTTCACGTAAAGAAGGCATCGTAACAGCCATTAATTCACACTGAGACTGCTGGCCTACCGCTGCTGCAGACTTTCCTCCATGATGCCCCTATCAGCTTTCAGATGGAAGACCACGTGCCCTACAGACACAACATCCAGCCTAAATATAAAGAATCTACATAGTGTACATGCAGCATTTTCCTTGCTAAAAATTCCAATTTTTAATTATGCTGGCTGTTCAGTCCATGTGTCTCACTTCTAGTTTTAGCTTCTCTTCTTGTTATTCTTTGTTTACCGAAAAGCCTTTTTGTGGTCCGTATATTCCTTCTGTACTGGTTCACAACAGAAGGCAGGTCTGCAAGCGTGCCGAAGCTCCCCAAGTGTTCCTAAATCTCTGAACCTCTTCTAATTTTCAATAGAGTGAGTGTGATTTTTCTGATATGGACACTGAAGGTCTATGAGCTACCTCACCTTCCTATTCCTATTAATTTTTTCTTTGATAATATAGCCAAGGATCCCTTTGTGCCACTGCATTACATTGCCATTACATGATCTGTAAGACAGCTCTGCTCTAGTCTAAGTCCCAACTTTCCACTCATCAGCCTTCTTGTTCCCAGATATAAGCCTTCCATTTGGCAGCATTAAAATGCCTCTTTTTTTAATTGTATTTTGTTTACCAATTGATGTCATCCACATTTTAAATACCTTCACTTTACCTTCCCTGATGATTGGTAAAAATCATCAGGCTTTAGCAGAGAATGCATCTCTCCTGGAATGCATCAGAAACTATCCCCTTGTGTGAGGATTTCCCACTTACAATTTTTTCTAATATATTAATCAGCTTTGAGCTATTGGCTATGAATTACATTAAATTCACATATTCACCTGAAATGCAATGTGATACTAATGTCTTACAGAAACTGGTATTTCAGCTGGTTTCCTTATCAGTCAAAAATGCAATCTTCTCAAGAACAAATTTATTTGTTCTTTCCAGTCTTATCTGTTGGCCATGTTCGTTCTGCCCTTCAGCCTCGTACTGACTGTGTTTTCTATCAGCCAGTCCAAGATTTTACCTAGGACTGATGCCAGGTTATCAGTTCACTGTTACATAGTAATCTGATTTACAGCTTTAAACATTGGGATTACAATCACTTTAATAACTTCCTACTTTCTATCACAATTATCTTCCATTTTAATGGATTCAACAAACTAAAACCTATGAAAAATCCTATATAAAGTTTAAAAAGTGAATGAGCATGTCTCTTTTTTTTTCTATCAAAGAATGAGTAACAGGTAGGTACACTTTATGTATTATCCTGTCTTGATAGCATGACAAAGATTCATTTTGAAAAGTTACAGACAGCAAAAGAAAGCCCGACTGAACAGTGCAACAGAGCCATCTGGAACTTTTCTAAATTTGGAGAAATCCCCAGACTACTAGAGAGTGGTAATTTTTTAAAAAACAGAAAATGTTAAGAAAAAAATGAATTAGATTTTCAAGTCTTTTACCATTCTCAGGCACACAGCCAAGGCTCTTGAGGTGTGATTACCTGATATGCTGGCTTCAGCAGAAAAACTGGTATAAAAAATTTTACCATCCTCTTGGTTGCCAGGGTAAAACCATGGGGTCACACTGTGAACTGGATCTCTAAAGTGACCCAGGATAAAAATAACCCTTTCCTGAACTGTACAGCATAATATCTTCAAATTTAACCAGTCCATGGCAGGAACAAGGAGGAGCCACTAAGAGCAAGGACTTGTATTGGCTTTGCCACCACCTGTAACCGAACAACTGTGTTCACAAGACTGCTATCTAAAATTCTTCAGTTATTTTCTAGCTTTAAATCAAAGCTTTTTTTTTTCTCCATTGAAGCCATGTAGAAATGCTGTGCTTTTGCTAGGTTCATCTAATAAACCAAATGCTTTTCTTCCTATTTTCCCATTGCCTTTCCTCTAAATTACTTATTTGTAGCATTAACTTCCTTCTCTTTGCAACTCCAAGTCTTCGATAAACTTTACAATGTTCAAGAGCCATTTGCTTTCAACGCGACTGTCGAACGCAATCCAACCTTTTGCACCTTGTGACTCTTCTTCCCTTCAGCATTTTGTGCTTTCTTTCATTGTGCCCATATAAATATGAAAAGTCACCAAGTCACTATGTTGTTCTTTAAATCCCTCTTTAAATCCCCTCTACTAATTCCTCTGCCTACTAATCACTTTGTAATAGCTATGCATTTGGCTAGTCTGGCTGCTGCTCATTCAGAACTGTTTCGCCTTTGTCTTGCCTCTGAATGTTTGCTCTATTCATGCTTTTTTTTTTTACTGTTCTAAGATTTTGGACTCTATTCTTTCGCAAATATTTCCTTTTCATTACATACATGTACAGTTCATAGTATAATAGTCCCAGGCACCTGGTTTACTGAATACATGAAGAAATCTAGATGGAAAAAACAACTATATAATCTAATCCCCAAGTCTCCTACCTCAAGAGAGGTAAGCAATCTTGCTCCCCAAAATCTACAGACAAGAGAACTCTTGCTGAGAAATTACAAGCTTCCATTGAAACCATCCTCAAACCCCTTTTCATGTGAAGAACAGTTTTTCTCTAGGCTACAACAGATTGCTTACACAGTATAAACCACTTCCCCCACAATACTGTGCTGCTTACCACTAGTCTGCTTACCGACAGCCCACAGAGTCATGGCCTCAACCTCCTCTGAACATGTACAAGATGACAACGAAAGATTAGAGCATTAGACTATGGATATTTCAAAGCTTACACATTTCATCCTTACCTGCTGCAACCTTCCTTTTAGTGATCAATTTTTCCTTTCAGATCTTAGACACTGACTCCACTGTATGCACTCTCTTTTCCACTGGCCACCTTGAAAAAGTTTTAAAATAACTCCGCCCCAACTCTATGCTGTATTTAAGTTAACTGGTGGAACCTTTATTATTGGCAGATAATTTGGACTTTCTTACTAATTCAAATAATCAGTAATTATCATCCTTATATTAAAATGTCTTTGAAACACTTTTATGCTGATAAAACTTCCTTAAGCTCTATGATCAAAATTGTACTCTACAAATGCTATTACATAGTGGGGGGGAATCTGCAGAGCACCCTCTTGGTAATAGCCTGGATAAACAACAGCTGATATGATGAGAACATGAGTGCAACAGTGTCTGTGAACAGCACACACAAACCCACCTGTTCCGAGGGGGTATTTGCCTAAAAAATGATAATGCTAAGGGGAAAGTTAACAATGCATTTGCTTAAAATGACCAGGAGATTACCAAGAAACTTTTGAGAAAAAGAGGAGTCACCTTGAAAAGAAGTATAAAAGCAGCATGAAAAGTTGCGATCATGGAGAGGAATCTTGAGGTGGAACAGAGCAGCCGTCAAACCAAGTCAGGCACCCCAACATTGTGACCTGTGGCACATCCTCTCCCCTGGAAGCTCTAAGTAGCCTGCATCCATCTGAAGGACTGTCAATATGGGGTGCAACACGTGGGAACCCACACCTCAAGCACGTGTATGTGACTGTGGAGTGCTTTGTGGATGTGGGTACACATGAAGCTGGAGCACCCACATGTCCAACAGCAGCCACATATAAGCAGGGGATCTCATGCTCCCAAAAGAAGGGCAATGTACCTCACATTTCCTGTGAAAGTGGGGGTGTGCACGTGTAACTCAAAATTGTGTGTGTGTCTTGGGGAGGGGATTAGAGTAATTTGTGAACAGTTACAGAAGGGTAGTTCAAAATTTGTAGGCGTTCATTAGCATTATGAAACTGTCTAGTATTCTGGTTTACCTGCTGTATAGCTGGTACTTATCCTGGAGCTGTGTTGCACTGACTGCAGGTTAATCATGTGTTGTTAATAAATCAATGAGCTGACTTGATTCTAATTTGATTTAAACCACAAGAGTCAAACAGTTTTTCCCTGCCACACATATCTTTCCTTATAGACCAACACACCTAACCTCATGTAGTCAGCCATAACCCAAAACATTACAGCTCTAATATAAAATATTCCTCAGAAAGCAATAAATGTGCCCTGGGTTTGGGCATAATGCCCAGGACAGTTTCCAAACAAGGGCAATCCTCTTAGGAGAGAGGCTGTATTTTTGGAAGAGCTATCTGAACACCAGAGAAAGAATAACTTCATTCCAAAAAGTTTCTGTTCCAAATTGTGTACCCCTGGTTGCCATGTATGACTCTACCTTAGAACCAACACACAAAACTATTAAGCAATTGAGCTCTACTCAAAGAACTCACTTTGAAAGAAATCTTACCAGAACCACCCATCCCACCCGCAAACTTCCTGCAATAAAATGTACACCTAATGGATGCAGAGCATACCTGATTAAGAAATGTAAAACTTGCCAATATATGCGCACTACTACCAAATTTAATACTTCCTCCCACAGAAACATTAACACCCTTGAATCCTGTACTTAATTCCAAAATGTTAATATACTTTATCCTGTGCATTGAATGCCTACATGGTAACAGTCGGTGAAACAGAGCAGCTACTGTTTGCCAGCATGAACTCACACAAATGACCCAGCTGGCAGCAGATGAACATTTCTTACAAATCGATCCCTCCATCTCTGATCTCTCAGCCTCGATGCTCAAGGGAAATCTAAAAAATCATCTTCTAAACACAAGCCTGGGAACAAAAATTGATAAATCTACTGGATACAGAAAAACAAGAACTCAGGATTAGTTTTATGACATATTATAAATTCCCTTCTCCCCATTAGCCTCTTCATCTTTCATCTTCCCTCTCTTCCCCACTATCCAGCTCCTACTTCCCTCCTAGTAACTATCTTATCACCTCACCTTCCCCTGCTCCCACCCCCCTATAGGTACCAATGACCTTTTCCTTCAGAGGCACTTTACCTGATCTGTATCTAAATAGAAACCAAGCAATTGTTCTCAGCTTGTATTTTGCTTTGTAATCTTCTGCTTTTATTTCAAACCTGAAAGGCTTCTATGTCCAAAAGCCCCTCTAATTTTTAAAGCTACATCCATTGGTCTACTAAAGATACCACTTCAGCCTACAAACCATCACCTCCCTCTGTCCTTAGATCATTACAGCTACAGCAAAGTAACCCTAGAAAGCTGGATGGACCTACATATTAGAATACCGTGTCAGAAATCTTCCTGTAAAAGCCTGAATACTTAAAAAATGCTCATGAAATACACTATTTTTCATTTTGAGATGCTTGTGTTAATGCCTTTGTCTTCCCATAAATCATACTTCAGAAGTGATCCCCTTTAATGTCTGCTAATTTATAAGCCTAAAACATGGCTTATAAAACAACCATGGGCAAAATGATCTCCTAATGGATTAAACGGCAGATAGAGTGCAGATCAGATTTATTTTCACAGTGAAGAAACTACAGTGGAAAGTTTGATAGAAAAAACCCCCACAAAAAATGCTACAACCACATCAGTTTTGTGGATTTCTCTTTATCCCGTTTCTGTTGTGAGCATAGCTGAGGTTGCTAGCCAGGTATGAAGAGCTGAAGGGCATTAATGCAGTGCTCCTCTCGAACTAAGCATGCAGAACACTCATTATTTTTGTAGGGGGTAGGGTGAAACCCCAAACAGTAAGTTAATAACAGCTCTCAAGGTTAAGAGTAATTATTATTTTCACTGGGGATTCCAGAAGCAGAATTGACTTGTAGTTTGAATGGTCATTCTCAATGGAGCCTTCATAGTTCTTTCCATTCCTATGAACTACATTATGACTAATATGAATCAGAATAGTATTAGAAATACATGAAAGATCAAGGCTATTCTGCATTCATCTTATAAAACAATGTCTCATATAAATGTATCCTATTTTGAAAAAGTAGGCAAAGCCATACAATTGCACTAAGCTTGTCCGCAAGAAAATGCAGTCACTGAAACGAATAAAGGTCTTTTTCAGTTTAACTGGACCACCATGGTAATATTGCAAACAACAGTCCACATTAATACTTTGAGACCAAAATGCAAAGCTTCTGACTAGGTCCTATGCAGATAGATGCTGTATAAGTTAGTTGCTAGCTGTAGTTTAAGTATGTTTCTTTTGCTATAATTTAGACACAAGAAAACATGAAACTTTTTTCCAGCAATGCTGACAGCTATCACCCTGCACCATCTATGTTATACTGCAGCAATTTATGTATTTAGTTCAAAATAATGGAGACAGGCAGCAGAGGGAGATGAGAATCTCACCAAATACTCTGTGTCTCAGCATTTGCACCCAGAGCAAGGCAAGACTGGGCATTGCTGCTCAAGGGGGCCCAGCAAATAGGAGGACAGAGTGGCTGGGCATCTTCAGGAGTGGGTAAGACACCTAGCAAGACCCAATAGTCAAGAGCACATGGGGAAAAATTTAATAAAAGTGTTGAAGACAGTGTCCAGGCTTGGATAGTCAACCAGGTGCTCTAAGTGCACCTGCTTTAAGTGCTTGGTTTCTCATAACCAAGTACAGGGTACCCACTACACAGGTAACCAGCAATCCAGTTTTCCTTACCAGGGAAGCATTAAGAATGAGATTCGGTGTGTTGGTTTTATGGATTTAAGGGTTGAAGCAGTGTATGGCCTCCTGGATTTACTTTTAGTTACTTAGCTCCTTCTGTCAAAGTGAAGTTTCTCCCTAAGGATAACAATGCTGCTAGCCAGGAGGACTTCAGATGTTTTATTGTGACAAGATTCTGAGTTCATTTAAAAGAAATGGGATGTATTCAGTTTTCTCAGTTATAAGGAGTCAAGATGTAATATTATATACTACCACCATGCTAAAGAGAAAGAAGCTAAAGAAGCTGAGAGGGGAAAACGGGAACGAAAGCCAGAATAAAGAATGCCAATTATTCTTTTTTTCTAGCAGCTATTTTAAAATGTCAATATATGTCAGTATTCAAAAAACCTCAAAGAATTTACAATGTATTTTTATAATTTTTATGTGCATAAAATGTTTATTTTATTAGTGCTTTAGTATAGCATCTTTTTCTTTTTGATGCTGATGGGGAAGTGCACTTACTACTTCAGTTTTCATACCATTTTAATTTGAAGTATTACTTCCGAAAAAGCCCTAAGAAGACAGGATGTTGGCCTATGATTGAAAAAAGAGCTAAGGAAGGGTCCTGGAAAAGCTAAGTATAATAAACAAGTTACATGTAACATTGTCCTTACTGCATTACAACTGCGTGCACTTACTTTTTATAAGTAACTGTCACTGCTATAACCTTACATTTATATTTAGCAACATAAAAGATGTAAGTAAAAGGTAAGCAAGGCAAATACACATAAATATTAAGCTATCTGTGGTATACAGATCAACAGTATTGCTTACAACTATTAGGTAAGCATTGTCAACATTACTTATCCATTCATGCAAACTGCTGTACTCACAACAAAGTGCATGAAGTATCTTCAACAATAAAAATATAAAAATCATTTAGTATCAAATCCTGATAAAGACAAGCTTCCGCTGTTTGTATAGCTTACTTAGACATACGCATGATGTTAAACAGATCTTGAAATATCGAATAAATCAAAACACCAACATTTTATATCTGTTTCATAACAATATAAAATGACTGTACAATGAATAGAGTTACAGAGAATCAGGTCTAATGCCTTTTTAGGCAAGTTGCATTTCTTCAGTAAAATCTGTATCATCAAATGTCTACCTACTTTGGAAGGGGAGCCTTCAGTGATCTTCACCAGCTGCCAGAGAATAGAATAATGGGAACACTGCAGTGCCTGAACAACTATCTGTAACAGAGGGAACAGAAAGAATCCGAGCACATTGGAAATATCAAGCAAATCAGTAAAGTGTATCTAAAATTTATAATGCATTTTGGGGAGAAGAAATAGGAGCAGCTCTTAGGTAGTACTTTTTGTTTTCAAGGATATTATGTTTTTCCTTAGTCAGTTTGGTGCAATAAGAAACCAGCCTACTACAGGTAAAAAAAATACTGTGTAAATGCTGGGAAACAGAACACAAAACTGCATTAGAGTACAGCAAGAGGTGATGTCACAACATGATAGAAGTACAACCCAACATCTACATATCTCAGTTCAAAAGCATCTGTTTAAATACGTCTAAATCTGACTTCCCTAGTAAAACAGTCTGGAAATTTGTTCCATTGTCAAATGAACACGTAGCCCAATTTCTAAAAAAAGGGAGAAAATATGTATTCTCTCATAGAGAAGACTAGGCTCATATTTATGGTGCCCATAAAAACATCCATGGTGTCTTTTTAAAATTTCAAATCTATATTAGGTGCTAAAAATTTCAAAATCTTTTTGGCTTGAAGATGCTTCCAATAGTTTGTGGTTCTGTGCAGAATAAATCAAGTTTGTAACAGCTCTAATCACTTCACAAAATACTTTTTTGAAAGATATCACTAAAGACCAAACCATTCCTTTTCAGCAAACTCCTTCTAGTGGACTGGGGAAAGAAATACTGAGGAGAATTCAGATTTCAGAAATTTTTTCCTAAGATCTTACAGAAGTATCTGGGGAGCCGTATCACTGTCAAACCCAGAAACTGAAGATGGCTGGTAGTTGCATGGACAGTTTTTATCTGCTGGCCCCTTCCCTCCAGGTAGGACAATTCCAGCATTAAGTAGCAACTGCAGAGAGAGCAGAAGGTCCCACAGCTTAAAGCCATGACTTTCACATGGCGTGTGGCAATGCGTCCTCCATATGGTCCTTTTTAGAAAATACTTTTACAGAATTTCACGAGAATTCCTCCCCTCCCTCCCCCTCCCCAAATGAAGTTGGGTTAGAATCAACAACTGGCTTCTAATTGAAATCAAATTATAACTTAAAATGTGCTGAAATACCAGAGCAGGCAGTCTGCAGTTAAAACTGGAATCCTGGGAGAATCTGAAATGGTCCCTGTGCTCATCCATGAGAAGACTAAAATCAAACTAGGAGGAAACAAAGTCCAAGATGTGTCCACTAAAAGAACTCCACTGGAAAGGCTGGCCAGTATCCCTGCTAAATGTTGTTCTTGTTTCCTGGTTTTCGTAAGCTTTCATCTTACCTTCAATGCACAATAATCATTTGTGGTAATTCTAATTGCAGCCAAGGTTTACAAACGCTGGGTCTCAGTGTAAACATAATGATTTATGGATTGCTTTTCACAGCCAGGAACATTAGTTATTCCTTACTTTACAGATGAGAAAGGTGAGGCAAGTAGCTCAAAAATCACAGAATCCAAGATTTTTCACGTCCTGGACAGTGCCTCGCTACAATACAAATTTCATTCAAAACTCCATGTTTTTCCTAAGTAACTGAAGTCTAGTGCATTAATCTTTTGCATTTCTCTACGACTAGACTCTTTAAAACTTTGAATCCCCAAATGATGCAATGCAGTTGTTGCTAACTGTACCTGTTCTGGCATAGCTCCATGTTCAATTCCAGTTCTTAGTAATCTGTAGCAGTTACTGAACAGATCCCATTTTGTGAGATCATGAGCACTAGAACGAGAGGTAATAGAGACATTAGTTTTGTTCCTCAAAACTCCACATCACAGTGAGAGTATAGCCTGACCAGGCAGCTCAGTGAGCAGTTTGGTATTTTTGCAAAGCTGAGACAATACAGCCTGCTGACAAAGCAGCTGCACAATTAGTTCACACCATGCTAAAAGCAGAAGTTAGGCCTTCTGATAATTGAGGAAAAATGTTTTACTACATGGGATTTTTGTAGAGAGAAGATAAACTCTCTGCATACCATACATCTTTAAAGGTTACTTAAGTGTAGCTACAAGCTCCTTCTCAGTGTTGCCTCTAAATCATCTTTCCTCTTTGGTTCTAAACATTGACAGAACTCCAGAAGGCACTTCTCTGGCATTGCAGCAGAAACTATAGCCAAACTGTAGCCATATATACTGAATGAAAAATGGCTTTAAGCAAAATAAAGTTACATATTTTTTTGCCGTATCATTTGGAGAAAAATAATATACATTATCACTAGATATTAAATATCCTGAAATATCTATAAGTAAGACAGCATGATATACATGTATATAAGACAAGAGATGGTGGTTGCCACCCCCCATTCATTGTGTCACATTTCAGGTGTACCAACCCGATTCGCCAGCGAGAGGAATACAAATGAAATTAGCAACATATATTCTACAGCCTTACAGACCTCAACAGCTTATGATATAGCTTTTTTAATACAGAGCTGAGAAATTTAATACAGAAGAAATTATAAAACATGAGGTTGCCTGAAAGACAAAAATTCTCTCAGAAAAAAATTTAGTTTAACACATTTTTCTGCAGTAGAATTAAACTGAAATAGTTTGAAACAATTTATAATATGTTTATCAAAGAGCAAGCCACCTCAGAATAATCAGAAACTTGGTGATTAAAATACCCACCCAGAAGAAGGGATACTCAGACTGAATTGGCAAGTCTAAATTAGATAAAGCAGTGAGATATGCTCACTTTTCCCAACCCTTTGTGTCTGCCCTGCTTTGGAGCTGCCTGACTTTGCCTAAATAATTAACTACCCTGCTCAGCCAGAAAGAATAATCCTCTAGTTCTGAAACGGACAGAGGTTGAACTCAAGACTGGGAATGCCTAGATCCTGTTGAAACCTCTAGTATGAAATGCTTCCCAGTCTGGATTGTGTTAGCCCTGGAAAACCTCACTGATAGAAGTTTCACAGAAAACGTAACAATTAACGCCCTGAGAGCAAGTGAAATATGCACCCTAGGCTTGTGTCATTAAGCCAAGGTGCATCTTGACTTCTAATTCAAATCCATGAATGGAACAATAGGAAAACTTAAAAAAAAAGAAACAAAAAACTCCCCCTGCCTTAGATTCTGGATGGTCTTTTAAGTATGGAAATAAAATGTTTCATATATAAATTTCAGGCTGTCAGAGAACTGCCTCTGACTAGCGATATTAAGCACATAGATGCTGCTACAGCAAATCACAGGGTTGCTAGCAAGGTAGAGTTGTACCTCCTTAATTACAGCGCTGTAATTAAAGCAGTAAAATCTCCTCGGTGTACAGAGGCACACATCAGCATAGATTATCCTACAGAGAATATGAAAGGAAAAACTGTCTCATTTCTGTATTTTCATTTTAGAGCCCTCCATGTCAGGCAGCTGTCACAGGGGGCATGCCCCATTGCCCTGACAGCTGGGGACACCTTAGCTCTTTGCTCTGAGCCTGGCCTTACAGATGATCTCGGGAAGAGCTTTTCAGCCTCCAAAGCTGAAAAATTCTAACCATATACAAGTTGCATAGGGCTTTTCAATATAAGCTTCCTTAAAGAAGAGCCTCCACATTAAATTTAGGCATATTCTGGTACACCTTTGTCTCTTTTGAACTACTTAGCAATCAAAATGATAGTTATAAAAGTACCTTGGACACAATACAATTCTCCACAGAGGTTCAGATTGATATAGAGGCTCCTAGAATGAAAATTCACACAACACAGAATTTTCTTTTAGTCCCTGCCATGTCAGAGAGTCTTCATGGATTACAGAAAAGAAAGCCCAACATTTCATCAAAGGTTTCTTTTCATCCCTATAGATAGCACTGTCTGCTGGGGCACGTTTCTGCCAGAAAGTAGTCAGATGGAGTAAAGGTACCAGTTCCACTGTGTTTCTGAAAGCGTGGAAAGTAGTAGCTTAGAAACTTCCTTTCAGAAGAGGTGATCTCTCCACCTACAAAACTGCTTCTCTTTTTAAAGCAGCACAAAGTGAGAGAAGCTGTACCTTGGGCTTTGAACAGCTATGCTAGATAAAATCTGATTTCTCTACTGAGGTTTCATTTATCATCATTTCTACTTCTGGATATAACAAACTTCCACATAACTCAGTCTGAAGGATGTACTGGTCAGCTACTGGAAAAAAGGTTAAGCAAAAGGTTTCTATAACAGGAAGAGAAGATCTGCTGGTCTGACCATGAATTTACCTATCTCAGAAGTGTCCTGACTGATCATGCTTATACTGGTAAAAACATGACTCGTATCCGGAGAGTTACTATAGCCATTGCAGGCTTACGAAGTCAGTGCGGCGGCAGGAAGGAATCAAATTCCATATCATATTTGAGGACTACTGGACAATGATACCAACAGTCCTGATTTCTAAATGTGAAACAATGCTCTAGACACAAGACAGCATCAAAAGAGCACATCCAGAGTAATGGAGATGATGCTTGAGATTCATGCGTCTTGCACTGAATTAACTGAAGTAATTAAATAAGAAATGATGATATTTTGCAGTATACAAACCGCTACAGCAGTGAAAGCTCAGTTGAATTGGGCTGGAGTCAGTACAGAAAAATTGTCTCCATGTACTTAAGGCCAGAAAAAAATGCCATAAATACCAGTGAGACCCTGGCAAAAAGAGAAGCCCAAGTATATACTCCAGGTGTTCTATTCAAGACCTCAAGAAAATTTATCATTATATTCTGAAAATTTGGAAGGAAACATTGTAATAATGAATTTAATTTGTATTGGAATAATGATATCCTTGTTTGATGAAAAGACATGAATTTAAAAGTGTGCTGTGAGCGCTTTCTTGCCACGACCCTCTCAGAAAGAGGATTAGCTCAGGCTTGGGAAATCTCAGTATAGAAGCTTTTTGGTCTGGAAGGCTTTTCTGATAATCCCCTACCATGTTTTTTTCCACCTTGCTGGGCTTCTTTTTCCTAAAATATGAAGAAGCAGCAACTACCAAGGAAACACAAGCACAGATAAGGTACAGTGGAGTTTCTCTCACTGGAATAAGAGAGGGATTCGTTTCTTTTTGAAGCCTCAGCAACTAGTTTATCAGTGCACTTTTAGAAGATCTGAAAGGTATCAGTTGTTAGCCTGCAATTTCAACTTCTTCTATTGATTTAATTTCTTTTGGCTCCCAATTGATGACAGAAAATGACAGTATCAGACAACAGCCACCATTCTTTGAGATGAGAACACTCAATGCGAGTTTTGAATTGAAGATCCTAATCTCATAGCTAAAGGTTTGGCAAAAATTCTGTCTCGGATGGTGTGATTGTTTCCTTTCATAAAGAAATCACATCAGATGTAACATTCAGTACAGTAATGAAAAGTTTTAATTACTTCTTTATATGCAAGCAGATATTAATTAGAAATTCCCACTGAAACGTAATAATAAATAACAAATCAGCTGAGTAATGATAGACAGCCACTCTTCAGCTCTTTAGCTTTGATTCTTTTCTTTTTCCTGTTTTTTGAAGGTGAAGGTAGATGTCCCCGACCCTGATTTGTGTGTTAGTCTACAAAGCTTTCTTTATAGTCTGAATTAACTCTCTAGAGATTTGGAACCCTAAAGGAAAAAATATATATGGGAGACTCTCAGAAAAGCCTTAAGATTTGTGCTTCTTTCTTGGATGTGAACTATAGCTTTCACCAGTCCTCTCAGGATAGGCAGAATTGGCTCCAGCATGTTACCAGGGAGACCGAAAGCCTAATTTGCACATGTGTCAGCCTGCTGCACTACATAAATTAGTAACGATTTAATGATCTCTGTGGGACTCTTGTTGAATGGAAACAAAGAGTAGGTATTGCAGAACCATTTCATACAATGATCCAACGCAGAATTCAGGGTAAGTGAAGACAAAGCACAGAAAGAAAAGAGAAATGAAATCACTAAAAACAATTTGTATAAAAGAGGTGGCAGAAGCAAGGTACTCTCACGTCTTGTGATACGGAAGAAATTATTTGTGGCTCTCAGCCATCTGCATATGAAGCTTTCTTACACGCTGACCAGGAGCAATTACTTCCTACAGTTGATAGGAGGGGAAGATTTGTGCGATGCTCCAAAATTCACAGATCAAGTGAGAAGTTTCCCTTGTGCATTGACTGTCTGGCATGCAGGGGACTATGACTTTTAGTAAGACACTCATAGCTGTAAAAGCATTTAATGGAAGGGATGGTATGCCACTTGCAAATCACATCTGTAAAAGTAATGGCATTAACTAAGCAAGGACCCAGATTAATCCAAACAGTTATACTTACAAATACCACTAATCATTCATCAATCTATTTCATATTTCAGGCTGGATATTTTCTCATTTCTTAACACTAGACGTCAACTGACACTCGCTGAAATGATAAAATTAACATCGTAAATTTCTGAGGGAAAAAAAATCACCTACTTGTGAAAAGAGGTTAACCTCTTTAATGTGGAGAGCACATTGTATATATCATCATCATCAGCTTCTTCTCCCTGAAAATGAAAGGAAATCCATTAAGAGAGTTCAGCAATCCAGCAGAGTACATTACTGCATGGGGAGGAGCAGATTTCTTTGAGGGTTTATGTTGACACCAAAACTGACTCCAAATTTTCCAATGACTTTTATCTAGATTCCATAATAATAATATTTAGATAACCACTGCATAGCACTGGTTATCTAAATAACTGGAAATAAGCAAGATCATCTGACAATATTCAGCAGTATCACTGTGTTAATACTCAAACCAGTATCCTCTAGCAGTAGAAATCATTCCCAAGAATAAAATCTGAGTTCTACTTTATTTTACAAAAAGGACTGAACTGCAGTTTAACCATCAGCTGATGAACGTGCTACAAGAATAAAGCCAAATGCTTGCCTTGCTCCACGCCAGAAACCTGCAGATGTCAACAGCAGGTTTTTTAAAATGATCAGTGGGAAAATTTCTTTCTTTTCATATCCTTCATTGCTATTCACTGTGTTAAACACCATGATGCACAACAATCACATTATGTGTACAGACTGACATACATTCCGAACTGGATGGAAGGGGGGGTTTTTGTGTGTGTGGGTTTTTTTTTTTTTAATTTAGATTTTACAAATCTGGGGAAACAACAGTTGAAGAATAAATATCGCACAATTCAATCAAAACTTTTCATTTAAATTTAAGTCAGTCTTACTGGCATTTTAAAATATCATTATCCTAATATTTTATGGAAACTGAACAGCAAATTCTCTTAGCGAAACAAGTGGAAATAAGGTACTTCCAAAACTTAATTTTTCCAGCAACTTTCTGAAACAGGTAACCCACTTACAACAATTCTTCTCCATTTCATTTTGATCATTTTTTTTCCATCTAAAAGCCTAACAATTAAGACATTTTCCTGCCTTCAGATGCAGGAAACATTGTCAATCAATTTTTCTCTCATTATCAACCTAGTGGGAAGCCATAAAGCAGTGGGATACTTGCTTGGGTACAAGTGTGCACATTTTTTAATTTAATCTCTCTAAAATAATGAAATAGACTTATTAAAATTAATTATTCTACCAAGTATCACCCAGCAAAGAATATCACAAAGGCCAAAATTTTAAATCCTTGCTACTGCTGTTCTCTTTCTTCCTTTCTCCTACTTTTGTCTTGGTTTTTGTCTCCACATCTTTCTCTATGTCACAAGTCTGACCTCCACACTCCCTTTTCCTTAGGGATCTAAAACTTTTAATTCTTCATTTCTCGTGAGGCTTTCAGACACAGCTTTTCTCTGAAATCCTCAGTCCTCATCCCCCTCTCATGCAAGCAAATATACACAAAGATCATAAGCCCTTGCTTGCATTTCTCTACTCCTTCCCAAGCTGGGTAAAGGAAGGGGATATATCAGAAGAGTTTTGGTATCACTGGCCCATGTTCCTTCATGAGCTCAGTCTTTGTTCTCTACCCAGTAGTCTCAGTGCATCCTTCAGGACTTTTCGCACTGGAGTGCTGCATAAAGAGAAGCCGCCTGCAACTAGGAGTGAAGGGAAATTGCGTGGGAAGAAGCAGTTACTAGCTTCCTGATTCAACAGCAGTTAGTAATAAAGGAAAATTGCAGGAAAATGTTCTTCTCCCCTAGTTCATTTCTCCTGAGAAGACTGGTGGGAAGTCATTTATGAATCCCAGAATCTCATTGCTCTCACCTGACTCCCTTTGGGCAAAAGGTGAGGCTGGAGGGATCTTTCAAGCAGTGTCAGAAAGGCAGAGGACAGGTCTGCAGACCTGTACAGTGTACCTAAAATATGGAGTGTGTTTTCTGAACTCTCTCAACATTCATGTATCCCTAGTCTAAACCAGCTGGACCTAAATGCTTTGCTAGCATAACTGATCTGAAATGTGGGCTGGGGGTGGAAGAGAGGTAGATTTCCAATCTCATTTCATCTTTACTGCTTGCAGTATTGGAATGTGGTTCTTTGAGGCCCAGAGACCACACTGACTGTGGAAGAGGACTCCCTAAGAAGGGCTTCTGAAAATATACAGCTAGGGACTGCGAGGTAGCAAAGGGAAGGACAGCACTGGATCTCCTCAGATCAGAGAATCCAAGAACAAGAGGACTGATGCTATAGTAAACCAAACTCAACACTAACTGGACTGCTGGCTTCCGTATGTGGATGACAGAAAAGGAGCTGACAGAACTAGAGGACTCGTTCTTGTCTCGACTCCTCTTCAGAGCTGCTGTGTGGAAGAGAATGGGTAAGTCAGAGAAAGAGCAGCTGCTGTACAGCAGGAGGAATCTCAGTGTTCCTGTATTTGCTAACTGAGTTTGGGATTATGGTTGAAAAAATTATCTGTGGGTGTCTCAGCAATACTAATAAAATGGTGAGTGGAGTGGATCTTTTCTTAGGTGAAACTATCCAGGGAACAGAATGCCACCTCTGAATCCTTGAATGGATCCACGGATGAATAACATCTATACAGCTGAACAGTGTGGAAACTTCAAGGGGCTCTTCCAAAAAAGCTGCATGTCCTCAGACAGACCTAATTTCTGTTTGTTACACTGGCTGTTACACAACTGTCTCCAGAGAGAACAAACATGGCATTCGCTTTGGAGAAGTTCCAAGATAAAACTATGAGAAAAAGCTGAAAGGAGACATTTTCATAATGACTTACGACAAGACAGTGTAACAGAAATGGCAAGTCAGTGTCAAAGAACTGGGATTCCACTTGCTTCTTGGTGTGATTCTTGAAAAAACCCATAGGCACTTTCTTCCATCTCGAGGCAAGACAGTGTGAATGAGATGCTTTTTGCTGATCTGAGCTTGGCTGTGGAGACATAAACTGAAGATTCTCCAAGAGCCAGGTTTGGAGAAACAACATAGGAGATTTGTCCCTGCATATAGAGCCAGACTGAACCTTGGTGTTGGATGTGTGGATAGTGAAAAATGTGAGGACCTCACCAGAGTTCCTAAACCTCTGTCAGTGGGTACCAATGGAAACAGTGAAGGCCACTATTTACGGTGATCAGTTGCTGGGCATCTGGTGTGGAGAACTCGGCTGGTTCTGAAGCTGGACCTTCGTGCTGGCAGTCCAACTTTAGCCCTTGCCCTTTTTGCTACCCAAGTCAGCAACAGATTCCCCAAGGTTTCTGTCTCAGAGTTTTTGGTCCTGTTAGCCAGAGGTGAGGATCTTCAAAAATCCATGGCTGTTAAAACAGATGGCTAAGACATGTAGTGTGGCACTAGCTGAAAGGATTCCCTTGCCACACACAGATGGGCAGAGATGTAGCACAAATTCTGGAATGTCTTTTCAGGTTCTGCTCAGAAGTTTCTGAGAAAGCACATATAAAATGGCAGACAGGTAGACAGCAAAGAAAATGTATTCTATCGAAGAACGTACAGTGATGCACTAACTCCTCTGGGTTGTGGAGTGCCTGTTTCCTGCATGCACTGCCTTTTTTACTCATGTACATTCCCACAGCAACAGACAAATTTTTATTTACTCTGCAATGTGACAAGGCATATATACAGTATGCCTGTATGCGGCATACTACTTAAAGATAGAAAAAAGCTTATTTTCTTTAATATGCAATTCTAAAATAGAGACTGTAGCTTAACTTTCTATAAATGCACATCAAAAATTAAATGTATCTGCCACAGTGCAGTGCATGACTAGAAGTGAAGAAAAAGTTCTATGCAGCCCTTAAATTATGTTTAAAAAGCATAAGAATTACAACAAATTAAGTGGTGCTACACAAAGTTAAATTGACGTAAAGCAAGAAAATTGAGTAAGGTTTCTATTCTTATTGAACATATTCTGTCTTAAGCATTTTGAAGGATAAATTCTTATAAGTAAATCCCAGGTACCTGCAGGTTTCAGACCTGTATCTTTATTTCATTCTTTCCAGAGCTCTTTCAATATGCCATTATAATTATTTTACTAAATCCACTCTTCCATTCAAGACATAATCCAACCTTGATTCTGCTGCCTGCCTATCCATTTGGGACTACTGCAATCACCACAAGCATTAATGTAAATGCACCATTCTCGGCATTTTTCATCAGCTTTCACCCCATTCATCCATTTAATTTCTTATGTGGACTGTTTAAATACTAGACTAAATTTTCAGAAGCAGGATTGTCCCGTGGTCTTTGTTTTACAGCATCAATGCTTTGCAGACTTAATGGCTAGTTCAAGGGATTTTCTACATGGAGAAATAGCTCCAAATAATTATGAAATAGTTGCTGCTGCACCACGTCTTCAGATGGGTAATTTCATGACTTGGTAAGAATGTTTTTCTGCAGTTTATCATAGTGTATTTTAGGTAGTCTAACTAAATTCATTTTAAGAAAACAAACCTCCTGCAGCAGATCCTCTACAGAATGGTTGAATCGATCCACAAATTCATCAATAAGTTGACTGTGGGCTATGTCAACTCTGTTCTGGATTGTATATTCTTCACTACAGAGTATGCTGTAGGTTTTGCTGCAGGCTTCGAGAACATCTGATTCCACATGCTTTTCCACAACAAACTTAATCTGTTTCAGTAAGGCATCCAGATGCTGTAGATCAGAAAAGAAGTTCAGCTTTCACCTTACCTGAACAATGAAACTCAAAGAAAAAGTCATTCAAAGAATACACCGAATCAAGGTTATATTACTAACATGCCGAATGAAGGCACAGTACTGTGTGACTAGAATAGTAATCAGATACTTGAAAGCAACCAGACTTCTTGCCCAATGTACTATACCTTTTCCATTCTGCCCGTGCTATAGATTTCCAGATCAAAATACTGAGGGATTTGCAGGAGATTTGCAACCTTCTCGGCATCAGCAGAATACTAGAACATCATTAAAACAAAACAAAAAAATAGTGAATTAAAAATAAACACCTACGTTACAGAATGAAAAAGTTTAAAGACAGTTGTAAATACCAGCGAGAGATTTATTTTGTTGAAAAATGTACCTTTGATAGCAACATAGGAAGTGCAATAATGAAATGCTCAGTCAATTTATTTCTGTCATCTATCTGAGTTTTTCTTTCTTTTGCTGTCAAGACCTGCAAGTGATCAAAAATAACTAAAGTAAATACAATTTCTGCATATAGCATTCATTAATTTTTCTAAAGTTTGTATTACAAACAAAAATCCATGCAAGTGTATTTTTAATAAATCAAAAGAGGAGGGAATAAAATACTCAAACATACTTGGACTGAGAAGTGATTAAATGGGAGGACCATGTGTCCTAAGAAGCCGTGATTGAAATGGAAAATATCATATCATCCAGCATGATATTGTCTCGACGCATCAACATTTTTTTAGGATTGAAATTCAAATATAACCCAAGTCAGTGGAAGTTTTGCTATTGCTTCCAAGTGAATTGAGCTCTGGCTTTCACACATTAAACAAAGTGTTAATGTAAGACCTGAGGGCGAACTGAAGTATAATTAAGAAAACCAAAACCAAACCACACTGTAACAGTGATTTTCATTAGCAGATTTATGGCCTCATCTCTAAACTGGAATGCAATTCTCAGTAAGAACATACATCCAAGTTCACAGAACTCATTTACAAATTTCAGTGACATACTGAAGCTACTAATGCTGTCATAGCAAAACCACCTTGAAACAGTGAATAGAGAGACAATAATCAAAACAGCATGCTTCATAAAAGCTTAGATCTGGCTTCTTGCCTTCAGAAAAGGAGAGAGTACTTTTGAAGACAAATAACGATAATAAAATATTCGAGTTAGCTAATGATTTATGTATAGCAAAGCTGCCAGACTGCACAAGAAGGGTTACAAGCTAAAGTCAGAGAAGAAACTATTTCACAAGAAGGTGAGTGCATAATTAGAAATCTGCTCCCATTTCAACTCAGAGAATATGCTATCGAGATCATGAGAACATGACAAACCTCTACTGACAAGTCAGAGATCCCTGCAGTTACCATCCCACAATTCATGATCTAACTGAAAAGAAGCAAAAGCTAAATGTCATACCTACATCTCTCTGTAAGTGAGGAGGAACAGCTGGAAACAAAACATGTGCTTGGATGACAGGTAACCTATTGTGTCAACAGGAATCCAAAACAACCATGGAAGTGAAGGGGAACAGATTTGTAACCAGGGTAAGAAACCACTTCCATAGTACATGGCAGACAGCTGGATACATACAGCAGCAACTGCAATTCCTGTACCAACTTGCAGTGCAGCACCACCCGTGCCAGCAACAGCCGCTAGCTCATCAAGAAGGCAACACAAATGCAGCTAGCAAGTCAGGCTGCCACCCCCTAACAACCCAGTCATATTCTGGTGACCAAATATTGCTATTCAGTGGTGCTATTAATTAATCTAGGTCCCTAGGATGATCTTGAGGCTCTCTTGATCATCCTTCAGAAGGTGAAATTTATTTTATTGAAGTGTTTTCTTTAGCTTTGAAGAAATACAGACATTGAAAAATCTAAGACTAAGCAACTTGCTGAACTTAAGTGAACTGAACTGTAGACCTCTTGAGACAGAAAAAATACCTGGAAAGCTAATAGTGACATTATTTGGTGCTCCAAACAGAAAATACAAACATGAAATTTTTGTTAAATTTAAAGGTTGCTTTGTCTGCTAGAATGGTTTGCAGCTAGAGACAAAACACAGTTAAGATGTGCTTACAATACAGATTTGGTAACACAGGATAATACATGCTCGTGTAAATTTGAGTAAGCGCTTTCATAGCCCCCCTCACCCCTGAAATATTTTAATAAATTAGGAATTTCTTAGAATATGCTTTATAAATTAAGGTACATAAAACATGTTTAAATTGATGGTTTCTTGGAGCTTTTCCTGGGATGCTGTTTCTGGACATGAGGCTAATCTGCTTTTGGCACATAAAAATTAAGAAGCTAAAGTAACTGCATTTAGTTTAGCAATAAAGAATGCTAAGTCTATCTCCAGATTTCACCTTCACGAAGTCTGTGGCTTTCTTTAATAAACTAGTTATGATTATTCAGAACAGAACCTAACAGAAGTACCAAATGTTCACATGGGTTTATTTCATTTTAGTCTAACCTAAATAAGAGGAGGACTACCAAAAATCAAGGAAATATGTTTGGGAAGCTGAGAGACTTTTGAAATGTGGATGCTGTATTTATGGAGAATACAGTTGAAAGCCTGTTGATTACCCTGACCTTGTAACTTATACTGAAATGCTTGGAAGTGCATGTCCAGCCTTAGGCATGGAATTCCACTGATCCCCAAACAATTACTACAAAATAAATGAAAGAGGCAGCTAGATTGCAATACAGCCAGAATGTCAAATTCCTAAATTTTTAGGGCACTCAGTGGAAGAGGCCAAAGAGGATGGATACATAAAACCACGGGTGCATTCAGGTTCGTCCCAGTCCCACCCCTCCTGCTCAAAGCAGAGCCAGCTCAGGGGTCAGACCGGGGTGCTCAGGGCTTTGTCCAGTCAGGTCTTGAAAACTGCCAAGCATGGAAACTGCACAAACTCTCAGCTTCTGTTCCAGTGCTTAACTACTCTCAGGATGAATATGCTGTTGGTTTTTTCTGCAAATTTAACGTCCATATTAGCAGCACGTTCCTTTTTATGGAAGATAGTCAGAGGTAATCTTGTTCTGCTCCCAAGCTCTACACTTTCAGTTCTAATCTAGACTTAATATTAAGGGCTGTAGACGTGGGTACATTACAAGTGTAAGCCAGGGGTATGATAAAAAGAACATCTTACAAAAAAATTAAAAACATATTTTCATGCTGTAAATTTATATTACCTAACTTGGCAAAGCAAAACCCAAAATGAAACAAACAAACAAAAAACCAAACATGTCCAGAAATAGAATTTCCACTATTTTTCTTCAAAAATGTTCACATGAAACAGGAAACACCAATTATAAAAATCTAATTTAAAAGTGTCAAAATGTGCATTGTAGACAAATATTTTATGTTACTATAGTAACACACACAGGTCTGAGCTACCTATTGCAGTACCACTTACTCTCTTGCCAGTGCCTCTGCCTACTGGAGGATGTGCTTCAGCAGCTTGTCTGATTGTACACACCATCAACTCAATAAGAGCACTCTCCTGCCGGTCAGACATTGCTATGGAGGGAAAAGAACAAGTAACATCAGTTCTGATGTGTGTGCAAGACATCTTAAAGACGACAAATCTGTGAATGCAGTTGTAAAACACAGGGAACAGAGAACAACAGAGACAATGTCATTTTGTCCCATTTATAAAACCAAGGCTTTCTTGCTTGCTCTTTGAATTACCATTCATATAATCTCAAAATGGATACGGCAGAACTGAAAGAAGTCCAGAGAAACATAGCCTGGAAAAAGGATGAATGAAGGGGAATATAACCAAGATCTACAAAATAAAGAGCATCATGGAGGACAGAAAGTGACTGACTGTTCACTGTCACTTCCTTATAAATATTCTCACCGTCATGAAGTATTATTTCTATTCTTTGGGAAGTAGTTCAGGTCACATCTAGAGGATCAAACCCCACTAGGCTACACAGAAACAAAGAACCAAAGTGCTTAATTTCCTAAGGAAATTACCATATAAATACCACAATTGTAGCAGGTGGATACCAAAAGGTCAGATTTTTAAACATAGAGATGGTCAGCACATCATGCTAGGAAGCAGTAAGAGTACATCAGTTTTTCAACCACCTAACCCCTGCGAAGGTCCCTGAAGCAGGATAATCCTGAAGGATTATAAAGGATCTTGAATGACACTCATTACCATTAGGGAATCTTTGCCACCAACCTCCCTGGCTACCTTGTGCACACAGATCTATTATCAGCCAAAGGAGATTTGAAACTAACGGCAAAAGAATCCCCTTATTTTTTTCCTCTTGAGAATTCATTAGGTTTTAACATTGTCTGGAAAAGCCCCATATTTAATTACCACCACCTGAAGGGCTTGTTTATTCAAAATTGTGTTAGCTATTTAATTTATTGAAATGTTCATGTATATACTAGTTATTTAAACATGCAGACAAGAAGTAGTCCTAGCCTCTAATATTAGGGAATCACAGTACAGCAGACTTCACAAGATGAAAAATAGAGTGCAAAAATGCTGCTTTTGAAGCAAAGTGCATTAAAATGGATTAAACTAAAATCTTCTTCAAATATGCTTCCTAAACAAACCACAACATAAATACCTCTATCACCCACAGTGAAACATCTTTTTAAGGAATAATTAACAATATTGTGCAATATCAATAAAGTATAGAGGTTAAACAACTACCTTCTTCTCCTTGGACTGGTTCCTCCAAGAGCAATTCTGTCATACATTCCCAGTCTTTCAACAGTTCTTGAGAGCTCTCCCACAAACTGTCCACCAAATAGGCTGCATGCTCATGCAACTAGAAAATCCAAAGCAACCATCAGTACAGCGTTCTGGTACAAGCAGCAGTTCTTCAACTTTCACAATCATTTGGCCAGAGAGAGTATATCCTGGGCATGTACTCTTACATTAGTTGGAAAGAAAATTCAGTTTGAAACTAACTCTGGAAGGTCTTCTTCAAACTGAATGATACAACTGCATTACAATGGGGATATGTTTTAATGGAAAATGGAACAAAAACAAATTGAGCTTCTTTTCCATAAAGCAGCTTGGCAGGGGGGGGGGGGGGAAGGCGGGAAATCTCAGAGTTTTGACCTAGAAGCTGTAAACTTACCTTTCCTCACTTTCTCATTATAAAAAGGAGAGATGATGAGACGTGAGACTAAGATAGAGTTGTAATATATTTGTTTCGAACACGCATTTATTTTTCATACATGCTGCTACATGCTCAGAAAACAGTAGCAGAAATCTTACTGATTTCAGGGGGTATAGAATTAACACTAACTTTAACTGCAAAAAATGTTTTTATGTGAATTAACACAACTGTTGTAAAGTGAGAAAAATAATCCATAGGATTCTACTGGTTTATAAACTGATCTTTAACCACTATCAAAAAGTAACAAATGCAATATGCAGTTCTGATTTGCTTGCCAGACATGGGACTAATTCCTTAACTGGAAAACATCTAAGAGCGTAAGGAAGGTGGTGTCAGTACCTTTACCTACTCTTCTGTTTCTGACAGCTTTGGGCAAAATGTTATGTGTCACAGAGCTTACTGATGCTTGTCACAAGTTTACCTGTTCCCTCTTCTGAACGCCCCCTCTCAGACTGCAGTGCTTACATCTTCTAGTTCTACGCAGATGGAAACTCCCAATTCCCTAATTCTTTATTAAAACGGGAGTCATAATATTCTACTTTGTTTCTAGCAACTCTCTCAAAAACAACAATAGCAAAAACTGGCCCTGAGAGAGAAGCGATCTTGGGGAGCAGCATATGGCTTGCATGGGAAGGCACTTTGCTGATCATAGCTTTGGGAGCAAAGCTGAGTTTCTTTTCTCCTCAGGACGATAGACAAGCTTAACGCTAGGTAACTCCCAATCACATGCACTCAGATTTAAGGTATTTTCACCAGAAAATACAATGACCTATTACAATGTAAGTTTTTAAGAAGCTGGAAATACAAATACATTCAGATAGCAGATTGAAGGCTCACACAGGTAGTGACATTTCATAGAGATTTAACTTGTAGGTTTATAAGGTGTTTCTAAAAAATGTTAACATTAACACTGTACCTAAATGTTATCCTTCCTTCTCAGCATCTCTGACTGTGTTTCTTTTCATCCTCACAGAAAAGTCTCTTGTTCAAGGCTTCCTAACAATTAAAATACCCAATTGCAATACCTTTCCTTTTGCTTTTTACACAAAATATATTACCCTCCCTTCTGTAGAGAAACATTTCTGTCATTCCTTTCTTTCAGTCTTCCTTTTCCACCTATTTATTACCAAATCAAATGTATCACTTTTAAACCTTTCTCCCTCTATCTTCAGAGCATCCTGTACCTGATAGTTTATCTTCTCAAGTTTTCCTCCACTCCATTGCCATTCCCCACCTAAATTACTATTAGTATGCCTACCATAAAACTTCCCATATATGCTATCTCTATAGACATAAACTACGGGCACTTCTCATCTTGAATGTATTCATCAAACACTTAATGTCATCATATGTATGCTTGCAGTCTCCATCCTCCGATGTTTTCAAGATGCAACTTCATAAAGCCCTGAACAACCTCATCTAATCTCACAGCTGACTATACTTTGAGCTAATAACCCTCAGGTCCTTTCCACTCTGAATTATTCTATGATTCTAATCATAATTTGAGATATTATGTAGTTTTTGTTCCTTTCTGGTTCACAGGATTTTACTCCATAAAGAGTAACTCCAGGGGTATACTCCTTACATGGTTATCTTAAAAAAAAGAACCAGTTACATTTCTGTGTAGAAATGAATCCTGGTAGCCACCATACTACCAGCAATGCAGTACTGAGTACAGTGGGGACATGCAAGAGCGAAATAAACCATGAAGAAGATTGAGTTGAATTTGCTTGATGGACAAGGAAATGGGGGGCAGGGTAAAAAGCATACAGTATTTCTGAAATTATGAAAACAAAGAAAAGAAAGACAACTTGTGTTACTGTATGTTGATAAATCACTACTTAAGTTCCAGGTTTTATTAAACATGTAAAGATTAAAAATTAATTTTTTACCTCACTTTCAAGAAAGAAAAGAACCAACATTCTAATAAGGTTTCCATTTGGACTATTTCGCCCCCTCCTCTTTGCTAGAGCCTCTTCAGCTTGGGGATCATGTCTGCTGAACAGTCTAAAAATAAGCAAAAGGAGCTATCATGTTTATCAAAACAAATCTGATTTCTGCAATAATGTGATGAGTATTCATTCTTGATATAGTAGATTTGTTCATAAAACATAGTGAAAGTATCCCAAGCTATTTCTTTCAAGGGGAAGACCTCTGCCTGTCTGAAGAGATGAATTTATCTTCAGAGTCTTCAAGTTCACAGGGCTGGAAGAATTTCACACAGGAAAAAGCTCTCCAAAACATATTTATATTGAAAGATTTTGCACAGTTTTACATATTTGCATAAATTGTATAGTTTTGCATTTTTAACATATCAAGTCTTACAATGGTGGTAGCACTTATTCCACTAGTGTCTTAAGAACTAAGGTTGTATCTTCACTGTGGTCATGCTGACTGGGATATGGTATAAACAAACTTGACATCCCATTAAAAAACCAACCTCAGGTACCAGTAGCAGCATAAAGGATAAAGCAAGCTACCAGTCAATTATTTGGCCTTTTTTTTTTTCAGGTAAATTATACATTCTGCATTGAGTTCCCTGATGCATGGCTAATTCCAAACTACTCTCGATGCTCAAATTTGCTAGCTTAAAGAGATCTCAGATGTGTCTACATTACAGTTACAGCAATGATTGTTTTACTTGGAGAAGTTTGAAAACTGTTCCTTGCTTTTACAGTGAAACCACAGTCACAAAGAAATTAGAAATGTGAAACAGTATTCTTATTTCACTACTGTAATTCACTGAAAAGAGAAGGATGAGTTACATGCAAACGTATTTTAGTTAAAGATATCACCTTTCCCCCCCTGCCTATCTTAGTAGATAAGAAATAAGCACCTCTGCAGGTGCTGAAATATCTTAAAACATCCACCTCAGGGCTGAGTCAGTGATCCTCTCTATTAGTTGCTTTACTTTACTAACTACAGAGAGAAATTCTAATGACTAGCTTACACATAGAAAGTGATATTTAAATGTATAAAATTAGGTGAGATAAATCCCACATCAAATGCCTCAAGCAGATTCTAACTTATTTAAAATGGAGCACCAGCTCTTATGTGTAAGCAGATACCAAGAGAAATTGAGTGTTAGGAACGGGACAATCTTCTCTCAATGCTGTTTACCTTGAGAGACATTTATAGAACACAGCATAGTATCTCGTGTAAAGAAAAGTTAGGATAAAGTTTTGTCCTTACACTAAGTACAGTGAAGTGCAGATATGTCTTCAAATTCATTTACCTTCGAGGCATTTTTCAAAATTATTTTGTCACATGTTGATTAACAAAGGAATTTCAGTATGTATTTTTAAAAAGAACCTAACCATTTCCTACATCATGTAGGAAACTAAATGTAACTGAAGTTTGTAAATTAACTCCTTGAAAAAGATAATGCCTGATCACATAGATGGAACTCCAAAAATCCTCCAACAAAAGCTTACAATTACAGTGTGGACTTTTAAATCACTAATAAAGTACAGAAAATTAGAACACTGGCAAAGGAAAACTGATGTTTTTACGTTATTTTTTTCTGTTGTGTATCTTGGCATGAAAAGTTATATAACCTTCATTCCGATATATTAAAGAACTCTAATGTCACAACCCATGAGGGGAAAAAAGAAAACTACTGCTAAAAGACTTTTAACTGCGAACACTAAGGTGAAACAGTTAACTACTATGACGTTGCAATGTCCTGGTCATAGTTACTGATGCAGTATGATTCACATCCATGGAAAAGCTAGCTCATTTCCTTTGGCATAGTTGGTACATGAAAGAGGTAACCATGGTGTAATGTATTTTTAGGGGAAGTCAGTAAGTTTAGAAACAAATTTCTTAATTATTACGACATAAAAACCTCTCAAGTTCCCAATTTTGAAATAAACTGGTTTAAAACTTTGTAAAAATAATGACTGCATATCAGGTAGACCATCAGGGAGGTATAGGCCCTATATATACTATCACAGGATTTAAAACAACTTCAATATAGAGAGGTTTATGCAGCCTTTCAGATTTAGCCCTTGAGGAGTTAGGAAAAGTTTCTGAATTCTAGAGCAAGGAAAACATAAATCCAGTTTCTTCAAGTCTTTAGGTCTTGAATTTAAACAAGAGAATAAGTTTGTGTTTTAAATTAAATACCCGATTTGCTAAATTGGGATATTTCACTCTATTGCTTCTTCGCCTTTTGATCTTACCTCTACTAGGAAGCATTCACAAATCTGGTCGTATTCCAGGGTAACTGATAACTTACTTTTTGTGAAGGAATTCTCCAGCTGCTACTGCAACAGGCCGGTGTGCTGAATACACCAAGTGATAAACATTCTCACAGTCTTCATTAGACAGAGCTTCTTCGCTTCCACTGAAAGAGTCAGAAAGTAACACCTGAACTAAAACAAATGTTTAATTTCAATCCTCTCACCTCCCGTAACTTACTTTTGACAGCTACAAGATTGATTTCCTTCATACAAAATCCTAAACGGTTGAACACTGACTTCAAGGATCTTTGGTTCAATTTCCAAATACAGAGATAATTAAAGGGCCTGAAAGACTTAAAGTTTGTCTGATTGTCTTCTCCCAGTTGTATCTATCTATCTATCTTTAAAAAAAAATTATGAAAAAAATGTCACCACTACTTACAAATCTTGCCCTGCTTAATTACTTAGACCATCACACTAACTACAGCGCACGTATTGCAAGATGCCAAACACTGATTATCAAACATTATTAAATTAAAAACCTAGAATGTTACATGAGGAAAATGTAATTGCTTGCTTAAACTTATTGACTTCTATAGCAACGTCTGTTTGCTTTCAAAGCTTTTAATTTTTAACGTATTCAAATCTGGGACTGGGAAAACCTGCTTCAGCCTCCTGGCCTACTCCATTCTCAGGAGTTAAGTCTTTTCACGTGACAGTCCACGTGCTCTTTTGCGCCATAGGGCAGGAAGTGCCTCTCTGCTGGCCTGGAAAGTGAGAAGGAACGTTCCCAATTCCAGCTGCTGAAAGGGCCAGGCCAGGTGGATAAAACTGCCTCTGCAAGGGCAGAAGGCACAGAAATGCTCTGGACGCGGGCAGTAGAAAACTAAACCAGATTACGCCACAAAATGGGGACACAGAACTAGCACTGTGCATCCACCAATCAAATCAACACATAACCACTTTAGGATTGAATCATGGTGTACATTTAGAATTACTATAATGCTGATACAATAAATTGTCCATCACTTTTACCGTGGTTATTGGGCTGACTAGATATAGACTTCATTTTCAACATCAAGGAACTGAATCTGATCATACCCTGCTGTGCTGGATGAAAGATGATGAAAAGTTTATTTTCTATAGTTATTTATTGACAAGAACAAGCCACCTTTCACCCTTGTCTTGGGTAAATGACATAGTCGGGGCTTCTGCAGTTTCTGAGCTCAAGGCAGATTTCGTGTGTGAGTTTTCTGAAACTCAGAAAAACTTCAATTTTTCAGCAGTATTCTTGAAAAATGCTGTGAGCCATGACAATTATATTCCATCAATGATATCAAAATATCACCACTGTCGCATACAGGAGTATTATTTCCCTCCTTGTTTAGTCAGCATTCATCAGAAACATTTATGTACCAGGATTCTAAACATCATTTGGCTTCATACTACAAATAATTTTTAATTGGTCATTCCCCATCATGATTGTTCATGATATCTTTTTGGAGTTCCTACCTGTCAGAATATTGCCCTGTGATGTTCAATGTGACCCATATTCTTCTGGTGTTAAATGCATTTAGCTATGTTTACATCATGCAACCAAAGAGAAAACAGGACAGGGAAAAAAAAAGGTGCACTGGACAATTTTTGACCTAAAAATCTTACTGTGTTCCCAAAGATTGCTAATAATGTAGGGAATAGATGTGTTCTACATCTCATTTGTGATCATATTTGTTATATTTGCTTTTAAAATGTAACAATATGAGATTTCCTTTCTTCCTAATATTACAAGTCTAATATCTGTAAAGCAGAGTGACTCATAAATAAAAAAAATGAAGTCCAGATTTCTTTACTAATCTTTCATCCAAATTCTGCATGTCCAAAAACATTCTTCAAAGTGGAGCCACTGGGTATAAAGTATGATGCAGAAATTCTATGCATGTGATTGTAAAACAGACTGCCTTTAACATATGTTTTAATGAATATACAATAAAAGCTTAGCAGTGCTCCTCCAGCAGCTCACTCATGAGGCTGCTGTGGACAGGTTGGTTCAAACAGTCAGCATGCGGGATGATCTTTGGACTGGATCTTTGCCTCAGGGAAGCCACTGCATCTCTGTAAGAAAAAGCTGGTGGCCTGGAAGCATGTCTCCTCCCGCACGGCCAAGTGTTTAAAATTGCAGGCTACCACTGCCACCTCCACATAACCCAAACAAGGGTGTTGAAGCTAGCATCTTTTCCCTGTCAGCTTATTTACCAGATGACTCTCTTTTCAGCTGCGTCAGGTAATCAAATCTCCTGACACTGGATCTTTGCTTAGCTACTGCTCGAATTATTTTAGCAAATGTAACCCACAGATACTTGTTTTGGGGAGGACGATCATTTTGCCCTTGGCAAAAGGCATAAATGCCCTTTGGCATTCTTCCACAACAGTGGATGCACTAATAGTCTCAATACATCAATACATTTTTATAATTTGCCTGTTGTATTTCCACAAGATGGAATATCTTATTTTAGCTTCATGACCATATTATTACACATTCAGTTCAACTTCATACTAAGTGTAAAGTAACAGATTCACTTCTTTACACAAGCAAAGAAATCAAGTCAATTAAATATTCCTGGCTTAGGTAACTTTCAAAGGGAATATACAGATTTTGAAAAATACTCACTGAAGTATTAGCGTGACTAATCGAATGGCTTCCACAGCTACATCATATTCCTTATCAAGTGTCATTGATACAATGCGATCCTGAAAAGGAATTTTATTACAGTGACAAAACAGAAACACACAAACAGCTACCAGATGAAGAATTCTATAGATTACAAAATAAATACTCTTGGGGAGAAAGATCTTTCAACTAGACACATGAAAGCCCTTTAATATTATTCAACCATTTAATGTACATCTTAGGAAGCTGTGTGCTATACGCACAACGGAACAATAGGCAAGTACACAGGAATGAGAACAAGTGCTTAACAGACGGTCCTTATCCTTGTGTGTTTTCCAGGAAACAAGCAAGCAGACTTTGGCATTGAAGCACTGTTCTGGACTGGTCTTATTTAACAATTCTTTCCTGAAAAGGAATGTACTTGGGTTGGATGACAGCAGAAAAACTGCCCCGCTTCATCCCCCTGAAGACAAATAATTTTAGAGCAATGAATGCTGCATATATGCATATTTGGAAATACTGTGAAGAAAATCACACCTGAATATATGCACCTGCATATTGCCTATAAAGTTGTGGCCTTTATACCTGGCTACATCTTAAGGTTTGAGCTGATCTCAAGAATTACACTACAGATCTTCCACAGGAAAGTGGGAAATTCCATGGCTTGACTTTGTATTTTCCTATACTCTTTCTAGTGGAGACAAGCACACCACTTCTCAGTCAAATCTAATGATTTTATAACTTCTAAGGACCCTGTAGTTATGAGAAGTCTCCTAAGGGTTTCTTTCTCTTTAGTTTCAGTTTGCTTACTGGCAACCAAAAATAGATGTGATTAGTGTATGTTGTCCTTCCTATCTGGGGAGAATTTCTATCCATCCATAAAAATGCAATATGTCTTGATGTTTTTTGCTTGACTAATCAAGTTAATGAAAAGAAATTGGGCCATCTGAAAATAAAACTTGATTTCTGCAGCTTGACCTGCTTCAGGATGGACTATGACATTTTGGGATGTGAAAAAATAGAAATCAGGGACTGGAAACAAGGGAAGCGTTAGGAAACAACAGTGAAGTCACCAAGAACAAATCAGGACAAAATAAAGGTGTTCACCTCTTTTCTCTACTATTTCAAGGCATTTAAAGGCTGAAGGTGAATATCAAGCAACTGATGCTTATTTCAATATTGAAATTTAGGAATAGTATGTAAAGAATGCATTGTGGCTGTCTCAAGTGTTATCTCTCAACAAAAACAGGTCTGTAGAGATACTTTGTGCTACTATGACTGAATGCACCTCTATCAATCACCATTAAGTTCCTGGGAAATTTGATGCATTTAACTGTTATATTTAAACAGTTTTAGAGACTGTGAGAAGTCCATGAAGAGACTCAAACAGTGAAATAACTTTCCAAACAGGAAATTCTATGTATGAACAAGACAAAAAAAAATTGCTGTCAACTTTTCCTAAGGTCCTGGCCAAGGAACAACATCATCATCAAGAGAAAGAACAGCCAGAGATACTGATCTTAAAAATTCCAGTGGAATTTCATATACTCCATCAAAGTGTATCTTAAATTCCAGGATACCACAGGGAGGGAACTAACTGCACACTGAAAAAAGCCTGGAAGGGAAGGTATCTTCTGCCTACAGAGCAAGAGGTACTCTCTGAATTTGGAGTCCTTTTGGACTTTGAAACCAACTGATGTGACAATGTTTTCTTATCCAAAAAGACTGTTCTCTCCTCTCAATTTTTCCCAGAAACATCAGGCTTAAAATAAACAGTGGGAATGTGTCATTTCTTGTTTTCTGCCTTGGTGCCAGCATCTCTGTGTGATGGCACCTGCCAGCCAGGCACCAAGATCCTTGAAAATGAGACCTGAACACCTAATGCCTGAAGGTGTAACTTTTGTGGTTCAGTAAGTTACAAACCCCAGCTGCTCAATCTGCTTTGACGGAAATTTCCTGTACCACTGTACAGCAGTAGAATAGGACATGCCTGTATTTAAAACTTGAAATATGAATTTTCACTGTCTATGAAGATCAGTTTGCAATTATGTATTAGGCTGTGAACAAGGCTGGCTGAAGAGCAAATCTATCTCCTTTTGCCTCTCAGGCCGTGGAGACAGCACTCTCCTGCAAAGGGTCAGGGATTAATGGCTGCATCTAAATCTGCTTGTGTCTTGACTTTGGCACTGACTGCAAAAAAGAGCAGTTTTTCACATCTTTTCCATATGGCTTCAGTTAATGTTTGTATCAGACAGGACTTCTTGATGGAAAACAAGAGTCTCCTCTTCGATGGACAAAATTTTTTTTGACAGACAAAACTTATTTTCTAGCATATCACCTACTCCTAGAAACACAAACAAATGCTGGAGAGAACACACATATTTCCTTTGGAGAAGTGACATTATCAGATCCTTGTCACAGCTATCGGGAAGGTGGTGAAATATTAACACCCCAGTACAAGTCATTCTGGATTAAATTAATTCATACTTTAAACAGCTAGAAGATCTCTAGAGAGATTTCTCTTGACAGTTTGAATGGATTGAGCTGAACACCAGCTGAACTGTGCAGGTCGATTAAAGTCTGATGAGGAAATATAAATAAGCAGACATGGAACTCAGAACGGCGTTCAGGTCAATTATTTTTCAGGGGGTGGTGGTACAGTTTGTGGTGGCAAGACATTTAAGTAATGTATCACAGATTCAAAAAGCATTAATTTGAAACTTTGCTCCATCCTGGTGCCAAAGGCCGCATCCCTGTCAGCACAGCTGTAAATCCAAGTGCAGGCATTTGGGCAACGCCAGCTTTTTGTTCTCTTGATGTGGCTGGAAACTGAAACTGATAAATCATCATGTTAAACATATCTGTTCTCTAGGCTCACAGAGACTTTGAACTCACCTTTTCTCTAATTTATTTCAAAATGATACACATTTCTGTAGTAAAAACAGCTTTAATGGAACAGAAGAAAGACGACGATTCCTAGCAGGGTTTCCCTTTCCTCTGATTCTTTTTGACAGAAATGAAAATTTCTTGTGCCATTCAAAACCAAGAAGCAATGCACAGGCTAACCTGACTTCTTCTAACAAAGAAAATTGTCTATACTGTGAAAAAAGCCAGGAGGAAGTATTTAGAGGTTTCATGTTCCTGTAGTTTTTTGAAGTACGTTACTGAGTAACTATTTCTCAAAGTGCCTCCAATCGTCTTGAAAAGTTTTGCTGGTGGATGGGACAGGTTCAGACTCAAAGCAGCATTTTCTCTTACGAATTATAGGAGGCTAAGAGAGAAGCATCCAGCACATTTTCTAGTAAAGAGAAGCAGATATAGAAACCATGAGAGTTTTAGTGGCCTATTTCAAAATAAATCAAATTACACGAGGAGCAAATATAAACAAATCTGTAAGTCTGCTCAGATGGAACGAGAAAAGCAGCAGAATTGGAGGGTTCATTTTTCTGGAGAGTTAACTAGTATTTCTGGTTGTCCTAAGATGATAAGCAAACCAGACTTATGGAGGCATTACAGAAGTAGTCTGAGGTCTGAACCTGTTTGCCAGGTACTATTCTATGAGAGGAAAGTTTGTCTTTACTGCAACAGTCCCAGAAACTGACTTTATAAAGTTAGAAGAATATAGGCTGAAGTGATCTCACAAAATGATCTAGTTTCATCTCCTATACCTAGTTCATTCCTGACATATTTATTTAATTTGCCCTTAAAAATCTCAAATGAAGGAGATTTTATTAATAAAGAGTCTATTACATAACTATAATTTTGGACAAAAAGCCTTCCTTAATATCTAGACTTTACTGCAGTTTAAGCATCTTCTTTCTCCATCTCAAGTGAATGTGGTAAAAGGCTGATTACCATTATGTTTTTATGAATCATTTACATACAGGGAAGATATGACAAATTTTCTACATTTTGTATTTTCCTAGATCAAACTGGAGGAGTTAATAGTAACTGCAATGACCGACAAAACCAGTGAAGCAATATAAAATCTACAATGAGAGTTTTTAAGTCTCATGCACAGTAGTTGTTTACAGGTATTTAAATCTCCACTTCTTTTCTAAACAGGATTTTTCATCAGCATTATAATCATGATTTAAATGAAAATAAATTAAAGTAGTCTTTCCTTGGGGGGGTAGCCTTTACCACAGTTCTGTGTTCTCCAGAACACAAAAGCGATGGTAAAAGGTGCCAACTGATGTGGTGACAGTGTCTGAAACCTTTCTTCGCAGAGCATCCAAACAGAAGCAATGACAGTATTTCTACACTCAGCTCTCCAGATACTTCACTTGTGAAATAAAGCAGTCATGCCACAAAGTGAATTAACAGCCACATTCTCATCAAGATATTAAGCAAAAAGTCAGCATGTTTGTGCTAGTAAAAAAACCCATGAAATATTTCTCCAGTACTTATCTCCTAAACAAGACAATCATGCTCAGGGGTTTGTCTAAAAGCACCATGTAAACTCCTGTTCTGCAGCAAGGCATTTCACTGTGTAGAATACTGTGATGCAGATCAAAGTATCTCCTCCTTCAAACACAAGCATGTATTTAGCTAAAAAGCTGCCTTACGAACAATCTTTTGTTACAGGCTGTTACTTTCAGATGTATTTTAGATTGTGTGAAACACCCAGTACACGTTCTTAAAATTCAATAAACCTAAAATTAAATAAGTACAAGCAGATTGAATAATGACAATGTATAAACTATCAAGAATACAAACAGATAAGTAATCATCCTGGCCAAACCTGACAAATCTTACAAAATAAACACTGTAAAATGAATTTGGCTTAATCTCAGCGTGCAGTAATACAGTTTTACTACTGCAGTTACAAGCCTTTACAATGTAAACAAATGAGTTTATTTTTGCATTTAATATACATGACTCAAAGACCGCAACAGGATGAGATACTTTTATTTTCTGTACTCCTTCCAAAAATTGTATTTCCTCTTACCTTGAATCTATTAGTGAACAGCTCCAGTTTTGGAAATAACTCTCTGTTGGTATACAGACTCTGAAGAGCTTTCAAACACTTCAACCTCACTTCACCTTGCTAAATAAAACACACTAAGATTAGCTGATAGAATACCCTAATCAAATGCACATGAATATTAAATACCATATTGTAATTTGTTTAATGTACATTTAAAATTTTATGCAAATGAATTACCAAAGCCAATTTGCAATTCAGCTAAAAACCAAAAACCACATGCAGCTGCCTACAAACAATATTAAACTTTCTTCCTATTTGCATATATAAAGAATTTAATGCGCCATCAGTTAAATGTCTGTTACTGTTTCCCTTTCAAGTAACTCCACAAAAAGATAAAGAATGTAGCAAGTAAATACAAAATAAAGACATATGATCTCAAGGTAGTTGGTGAAAAGACAGTGTGGCTATTTATCTTTAGGAAAGAGACTACAGGTAACTTCTGGTGTTTACAATCAACGCACAAGCGTTCGAAGTGATTGAGCATGGGCTGTGTGTAGCTCACTCAAGCAACTCAGCCATCTCTGAGCATCGTCTTTCCTTTTCCCAGGGACAGAAGGAATATACACTGGATTTATTATTCTGAAATTTTCTACAGCCCATCTCTCATCATAGGACAGGCACAGGCTGAAGGATGCAAAAGGCCTGAGAGACCCTCCAGTACAGAGCAGGCTGCTGCCACAAGAACAATGCATCTAAGCCACAGCCTGAGGAGCCTTCAGGAAGAAAAGCAGCTTGTGTCCATCTGCCTGAGTTGTTCTGGTGGCAGCAGCTCATTCCCAGCTGCTCTTTAGATGGGGATTACTTTGATCTGGTGAACTGTAGGCAGGAAATGTGGGTGTCCCGAGAGAGTGCCTATGGATCAAGGTTTGTCGCCTACAGGAACACTGATGATAAAGAGAAGGGCTGGACGCCCTGGGCATATGCACATCATCTGGCAGGCTGCAGATGTAAAACTCAGCTCAACTGCATAGTCTCGGCAAACTATGGATTCTTGTTGAAAAATATTTGTAGATAGCAAAAAGGTTATAAATACAAATCTGCTCAAATATAATCTGTAGAGTTCTCCGCAGTGTGAACTTACTTTTATGAAAGTGAGTACACTACTGAGTCTAAGGCCTTAAGCTGCTCAAGAACTAATACAAATCATTGAACTTTATAAATAAGACCCCATACCTAGAGGGCTTCATTTCTAGGCCTGTCTATTCTTTAATCAAGTCTGTATTTAAAAAACTGCTCAAGCTAAAAATGGAAAGAACATTCAGAGACTGACATAACAGAAGCTAAAAATCCTCATTTTTAAGTTTCTTTCCTCCTTCCCACCTATTTAAAAAATTGAAATAGAAGATAAAAGAAGGACAGAAGTTGAAAGGAGGATTTTCAGAAGAACTTCTCCTTGAAGAACTATTGTTCCTGAGAAATCATCTCTTTATGCGAGGAGTCTCTGAGCACTCATGCTCTCTTCTAGGGATCTTTTTGACTACCATTGCAGAGGAAGTCAATGAGAGGAAAGTTATGTTTAAAGGATCTATCACAAGATCTTTCAAGGTACAGAGAAGAACTTTCTTGAAGAAAAATTTTATATGGATGTGATCAACTGCTACATAAGCACAAAAAAAGCTGCTTGTCATTCTTCTTTTAATGGTACCTATGCTGCAGTACCAGAAATGGTGTTTCCTCTGCTGTGTGTGGCATTCAGAAAGGCCAGGATCTCTGGAGTCATCACTAATCATTAGAAGAGGATGTAAGCCTCTTAAGGCCTTAGCTTATTTAGCCACAAAGGATCAGTATCAGTTTTGGCACGTGATGAACACTACGGAGCAACAATGAGGTAGCAGGTTTAGTTACAGCTCCACTGAAGACTGTCTCACTTGTGAGCGGATGGCTTGTTATTCAGCCAGTGCTGTAGTCCCAAAATGCAAAACTCTAAATTGGTTAGGTACAGGGAAAAAAAAAAAAAAAAACCAGTGCGAACATTGAGACCTGTGCAGATCAGGTTTGGATTCCCTGTGTAAAGAAGAGGTTTTTGCCCAAGGGAGTCCAAAGCCCTTGTGGACTTCACCAAACATCATGGATCAATTGTCCCAGAGTTAAGTTCAGGCCTGATACTGAGGGTCTCTATAAGTCTTAAGTGAGCAAATCAAGCAAGGTAGATAGGAAGCAAACCTGTGAACATTTGGTACTTGCATAGCCTGCCAGGAGACTGAAGCCAGATGCTAACAAAAGTGTACTGAACCAGGCTACTATTCTCCTGCCGCTCACTAGATCTGAGGCAGAAGACAAGTGACTGCAGGAGCAGGTGAGGAAGAGAGAAAGGTTGTGTTACACCTGGTCCCTCCAGCTGAGAGCAAAGGCCCAAGAGACACAGAGGCAATCCCTGGAAATGACTGCCTTTCTTGGCAGACAAATTATATGAGGAGGACTTGTCTGGTTTTTAAACTGTTAGTCAAGGATGGAATTCATCTCTCTGGAGAGGGAAGAGCCCCTGCACGTCAGCTTGCTAATCCTATTAAGAAGGTTTTAAAATAGACTCAAGCAGAGATTAGTGACAGGAACCCATGGGGCAGCATAAGCAGCAATGACCTGGACAAGAACCTAAGAAAGGCAGAAGTGAAGGTGTACATGGATACACTGCACTGAAGTCCAGAATGGAGGTGTAGAAACATCCCACAGACCATCAACATGCCAGACACGAGTTGTTTCTTGAGTAACTATGAGAATCATCCAAGTAACGTGAGCTTTTAACACCCCAAACACTTTTTCGGGAAAGAAAAACAGCAGAAATTTCCTATCTAGCAATTTTCTATTCCCTCCAAGTAAGCAGGTGGGAATGCTAAAGTTAGGGGAATTCCTAAGAAACTTATGCCAGGGTAAAAGCTGCAAACACAGTGATGCAGAGCAAGGACAGGAAGAGACTTACTTAACTAAGAGAAGAACTTACTTAAATTAATTGGGAGGTCAAGCACAAGAGGAACACAAAAACCAGAAGGAAGATAAAATAAAAAAGGCCTGGATACAGTATGGAATGGACACAAGAGGTAATGAAGAAAACTTTCTGTAAATATCTTTGTAGCACAATGAAGAAAATTAGTTTGCTTTGAAGGAAGAGGAAAAAAGTAATTGTCACTTCTTATGTGCACGGTGGGTAGGAAAAGAAATAATAAATTAAAATTACAACTATTATAGACTATTTAGCTTATGTGAAGAACAACTTTTTAGTGGCAAACATAGTTAAGCACTCAAACTGCTACAGAAAGCTGTGGAAAAAACAACACTAGAGGTTTTTTTTTTTAGAAAATATGACTGTCTGTGGGAAACACTGCGGATATACAGCGAACTCTGCCTTAAGCAGGAAAGGAATAAGCAGAATATTTCCCAGACTAGATTTTAGCCACATTTTCTGCAATTCTGAGCTGAAGTTCATAGTGAGTATGAGTCAACCTAAGGCAGCAAATATTTGCAACCATGCAATACCTTTAATTCTGTTAAAGAAAAGGAGCATCACTTTCCAGCTATTTTTGTGTAGTCACATCTATGCTTTATAGACAGAAAGAACATATCTGAAAGGAAAGCCTTGCCATTTTCTAAGTAAATAACAGACAAAATATTTGCATTATCAGCATTCTAACAACTAAGACCTTCCATTCTCCTGAGTTTCATCTTCCAGAAAAATATACTTACTTGGGGTTTTTTCCAATTTATAATTGTGACACTTGATTATTGCAGAATCCTGAATTCACCCGCACTGTCATCGGTTCTATGCATGCCTCTTTCTCCAGTCTAATTATTCCTGTAATTCCCCTTCTCTCAAAGTGTTTTTAGATAATTATTTATGTATTTATTATTTTTGTTACATAAAATTCTTTTTCATGCATATGAGAAATGCTTCGCACTAATACTTGTTAATGTTTTATTTACAATTTAAAATTAGAACCTGAAACAAAAACATCAGATGTTTATCAACCCTGTTAAATGACAAACATTTCTCATATTTTCCCTATTTTTGTTGAGATAATCCTCCAGACACTTCTGAGTTGAGCAAAAATTTGTTACCGCTGCTAATGAAGCAAAAAGCAATATATACACCTTTCATGCCAGCAGTGTGGGGTAGTCTACATTTGTCTGAGAGAGTCATGCTCTACTCAAAATTCTCTTTAATATGCCAGACCTGTGAAAAAGAATCCATCCTGATGGAAGCAGACCATTTTCGTATTTTTTACATGCTAATCACAGGACTTGAACCAACAATCTGTAACTCGTGTAAGTCTCCCAGGGACCTGCAGCCTGGCATCGAGCTGGCTTAGATTCTTATCAATATTCCATAAAGTTGATACTTTTGAGTATTAGTTTGCCATCTCCTGATGAGAACCAGACTTCTCTTAACATTCAGCAATGCCACAGTTCCAGAAATGATAATTAAAGGTGCACTGCTATGTGTCAGCTCACGTGTCAGGCGAAGGCTTAGATCACACAGAGACGGTGACTTTTTGAGCCCCTAGAAACACAGTTTTAAGTATTTTTTAAGTAGGTGGGTAGACGAGAGCCAGCAAAGCCATTTCTCTCTTTTCACACTTCATGTTTCTTCTTTTGGATTTTTCCAATCCTTTTTGGTGGCTAAGGGTATTCTGCTCTTTTTTTAGATTTATCAGGTTTTAATAATAGATAGTGAATTTGCTCAGCTCTTTCCCCTACCATATTTCTGCAGACTGCACTGTTTGGTTTTTTTTCCCTCTTGTGTAGAAAAATGACCTAAATTACTGGTATCTTCAATTCCACAGTTTATGGGATGACCACGATATACTGTGTTGCATTTTGATGCTGTAGGGTGGTGTATTTTGAGGTAATCTGCTGCTTAATGACAGAAATAGTTACACTGCCAGAGAGAAACAGATGAAAATGTCCTGCAGCACATTAGTACCTATGACAGGAGTATTCCTGGCAGGAGCAAGCAGTTGTGCTCTGTCTGCACAGGCCCACTCAATACCGTTTATGAAGATACTGTGTATCATCAGATGCATTTTTTAATTTTCTCAAGCTTTCCCAAAACCAAGGAAATTAGGTACCAAGGAGATCATATAAAGTTAAACATTCAGAAGCTTGGAAAAACTACAGTTTAGTTTCTATATAATCTTAATAGAAACAAGTTATATTTTTTCATCCTTTTAAGTCAGGATGCCATCACGATGAAGTATTCAAATACCATCTGTTCCAGAGGACCCTGGGTTCATTCCTTTCACAGAAAGTAGAGGCATGCAAAAAAGGAAAAGGCATTTTCTTATGTGTTAGGAAGTGCTTTAAGAACCATGACTGTCTAGGTATCTAGAGACACAATCATGGTTTCAAAACAGTTCCATGCATCAATTGGGCAGGTGAAAAGTAAGACTGAACAGTCTGATTTAAGACTTTTTTTTTTTTTTTAAAGAAGAGGTTTTTATGCAATTACATTATAGTTTTATATATGTTTAAGTTATGCTCCCAGATCCACAGGAATGAAAAAGAAGCTTAAAAAGGAGAGAAAGGCAGAACTAGAAACCCATATTCAAATGAGAAAGTAATCCATAAACAACAAAAAGCCCTATAGACATTCATCTGAAAACTGGGAAAGAGACAGGATTAAGATACAAAATATACAGATTTCCCAAATTAGAGAAGTAAACTTCTGTATCCTACCTCTGAAAGACTACACTGCGAGCTACTACGAAGAAGTGTAAGAACTGTGTCTTCCCTGTGATTTAATTTGTATGTCTTATGAAGTAGAATATGAAACTGCTCATTAATCTCTTGCACTGCTGCCTCCTCTCTTTTTTGTAGTAACAAGCTTCCAGAGAAGTTAATCATTTTGGAGTGACTTCTGTTCGTATGAAATGGAAATATCTTATGACTATTGCCTCAGCCTTCATTTTTTCAATATTTTAAGTACTGATCATAGCAAAAGTTATCTCCTGATCAAAGTGAAGCAAAATCAAGAAACTTGGCTATGGCCGGCAAGTTTTTCAGGTAGTGCCAATGAAAACCATGCTGTTAAGGGATCTTGTACTTTTGGAGGGTTCGCATTTTTAATTGGCTCTTATTCCATCTTTTTTCAATATATTCTTCCCATTGCACTTCCTTCCTCCTTTCTGTGCCTCCCCAAATGTCTCATTCTCTCCCTTTTCATCCTTTGACACGCGGCTCACCTGCCTCTGACTCTTCCCCTATTCTACTTACAATCTGTCTCACTCTATACATTAAACATACACTATATCAATAAAATATCACATATCATGTATATCAGGATATTAAACAGATTAGCTAGTGATTTAAAGACTGAGAACCCCAAGGCACTTCTGAGGCCTGCAACGATAAATATTACAAAGCAAGCAGAGGCGGGAGAGTAGCCTGATAGAATTCTTCTGTCTGGCCCAGATGGAAACCCATTTTTTCTTACCATAACACTGTAATTTAAAATTTGTCTGATATGAAAGAACATATTAATTTTAAAGAAGCTGAGGTAAAAAGATATCTTAAGGCTGCAGGCAGATGACTAGGCCCTGGCCTGAGGTTAAGTTAACTGAAGAGGATGTGAGAAACTATTGGACATGACATGAGAACTTGCTGGATGTGACAGATAACAGTGTGAGAAGCCGACACCAGTCACAGACAGTGCTGTGAGGAATGGCTGGATTTCACAGATGGTTAAAGGGAGTCATGTGAGAAATGGCTGGACTTCACAGATACTAGAAGGGGACTGAGAGCTGCGAAGTGCAACACTACTAGATTCTGCTCTCCCATTGGAAGTGCTAATTTGTGGAATTGTTCTGCTAGGATTAGAGTGTGCTTCAAAATATCCACTGCAATTATTCAAGGGGTAGTTTATTTTTAATTAAAAGCCCTAGTAAAATAAAGCCCTCCACTACACCTAAAATCCTAATCCTCCAGCCTGAATTGCTGGAATTTCATGAGCATTTCAACAGCTTAGGTAGGTCTCATCTGTTTTCCTTGGATAATGTTAGCAAAACAGTTTAGAGTAAAACAAGTGTTTCTAGTGGTTTTGGTGAGTGGGCGGACGGCTAGTCCCAGTTGCTGCCTGGTGTATAGAAACCGCATACGGCCAGAAGTGCAAAGTCCTGTTCTATTAGCATTAGGAATGGCCTACTCTTGCTGCAGGAGCTGAGTAGTACTTAGGCCTGTTGACACCCAGCAGAGGCATGTTGTGGATACCATCAGTACGAAGAACTGTGGTGAGACAGGAAAGAACTTCTGGATATGAATCTTTTTTCTTCCACCTGGTGTTCCAACAATTTTTTGAAGAAAAAGCTAAAGAGAACCTTGAAGAGATTCTTCAAGGGAAAATGAATTGATGAGAACTCCACTGGCTGTGCAGCCAGCGATGTCTGTTGGGGACCCAGAGATGTTCTCTTTTCTCTAACTATTGGGCAATGTAAACAGAAGACACATCTAGAAATCTCTTTTCCATTCTGCTTCAAACACAAAGGTTCTCAGGGGTGATCTGAGGAGACTTCTCTTTCTCTTGTAATCAGAAGAAAAGCATCATGGAAACATTTCTATTAAGATACTCTAACAGGGACTGAAAACACAAAAAGCACATGAACGAAGCACACAGTTTGGGACTACTGTATCCTAATTTAAGTGAACACCATGAAATAAGCTGGTTGAAAGATAAATAACAGGCAAGAAAAAAGAACAATCTCTTTACAAATCAAAGATGATACACTAAACGTGTCTTGGGTAGTGTAACACCAGCTCTCTATAGTACACTCTGCTATGTACAGTAATACACAATACTTACCCTGTCATGTAGTGTCCAACCAACATATTTTAAATAACTATCATTCAGGAAGGCATCACTGTACATTTTCATCCAGACACCAATTTCTTCAATACAGACAGCTCTAATCTCAGCAATAGCATCACTAATAAGGAAAAAAGAAAAGAAAAAGCATTAACCAGATTGCAGACACATAACATTTACTTCTCATTCCCATTGCCCTAGCTATAATATTTTGCTTTTACTTTTGATGAACTTCACTATGTAGGGCCTGTCACTGTTCTCACTGCTGTCTCACTGATTTTCTGTTCCTTTATGTCCTTGAACTCACTCATCTATCTAATAATTTCAGTATTTCCACATTCAGATATGATATTTCCATTATCTCAAAAAATTCTAACCCTAGTTTGCTTCTTAGTTTATTACTCCATCTTCTACCTCCCTCTTTTCAAACAGAATTATGAATCCAAGCTACAAACCTCCTCTAGACAATAATTTCTGAAACATCATCATTGACATTTACTTAGCAAGCTTGACTCTCTCCAGTTAGACGTGTAGAACAACTGCAAGGTGGAAAAAGTTATTTGGTTTAACCAAAGGAGCCTGCCAGAGGGGCAGAATGGAATTTGGTACATAAACAGATCTTGTTTCATGCACTGCATGAAAGCCCCTATAACAAAACCCAGGAGAATGTTTACATTTCAACATTGGTTTCTTCCAGTTTTCTTGCATTTTTCTACATTCTGACTGTGGTAAGTGATGGAAGAGGCAAAGACGTATCTCAGGCAGACTTATCAGCTGCTTATTGAGGAGGGGCAGCAGGAAACTGTCTGGAGAGATCACCCGAAGAAATCAGGGATGGAAATGTTTTCAACCTGATTGGCACTTTCCTGCCTGACTGACATAGAGCATGGCATATTTACTAATAATGAACAACGGCTAAACAACAGGAAAAGGGATTGGGGCCATCTGGCCCTTTAGTAATTTCATCTCTGAGACATCTGTTACTATGAGAAATCACTTGTGCCACTCCAGCTGGCACTGCTTCACAGTTCAAAATTTCAGCTGTAATAAAATAGGAACATAAAGAGCCACTGTACAGAAGAAGGGAATGTCTGGTGCTTTGCAAACACCGGCCTTGCTTATAATTGAGACTCTTGTTCTGTATTTTACAAAAAAATCGTTTTGGAAAAGTAATAAACATCAATTTAATTCTAAAACAGCACCAACAGAGCCCAAAAATGAAATCTAATTTATAAAAAAAAAAAAAAAGAAAAAAATTAAAATTCCAAGCTTCAAGCAAGAGAATTGCAAAATAAGAGAAACTGTACTTTCCCTGAAGTCTTCAATTTTACAAAACATAAATAAAATGCACTCTATCTTATGCTCAAGATACTTACTGCGTAAGTTCATACACACAAAATAGTGTAACAATTTTGTGATTACTCCATACTGTAACTGCCTATGTACTTCCAACCTTCAAATTGGTCCACCTCAATAGCTGCCATTCTACTGTATATGATCTTCCAGATACCAAAGTGAAAACCACAGTTCCTACATGAACATGGCAATCAATCGCAGTATCATACATGACTAGATGTGACATTTGTACAGTCAAGTCTCTGTTTTTCTCATTCAATTTCAAATTACAGGGAGAAAAACATAAAACATGCATTTAAAGCTAATGTATGAATGTTAGGGGGAAATTTGTAGGAATGCCATCAAACCACTATCATTTTCTCTCTTTGCCCACGTGAAACACTATCAACTTCCAAACAGAATCATTAAAACTGGTCTGTCAAACTCCCTGAAGACTCTATAACCTCAAAACCAAGGCAACTGTCAATCCACAATGTAGACAAGCTGCATTACAAGCAGAGTAGGGCATTAAATAAGCCGTTCCTACCAGGGATTTCTCAAACAGGTTTCAGATACTGTAAGAATGAATGTGCTAAAATATTACATTCAGGAGTTCGTGCTATAAAAACTGCATTCATTATGCGGAATGCAGCCACTATGAAGACAAGTTTTAATTAAAACTATGAATATATTCATATATATATGTCTAATTGTATATTACTTCACACTAAACTAGATTAGCAATCCTCTTTCATGGAATTATTTTTAAACTACTTTTAAAACAAAACATAGGTGGAAGGAATCAGAATGCAAAACTTAAAGAACAATCTAAAAGACCAGTAAGTATGAATCAAGAAAAAAAAGGGGAGCCACATATGCAGCAACACAAAGTAGCCATGAAGACATTTCCACTAGGGGATGACAGTCTTGAGTCCCCACATCCAAGTAGGTTATTTTACCACCTTATAAATTTACTAACTGTGAAGCATTTTGGAAGGATTTAATGGCAACTCCAAAAAGAACCCATGTGTTAACAGCTATTTAATCATACAGCACAGCCAGACAAAAATCAGGAAAATTTATCTTTTCTGTAAGAATGCATTCAAGCTTCCCTAGGCAGACAGTGAAAAACTGATTCTTGATTCAAAAGCTTCTCAGGATCCCCTAGGCCCCATGGACAAACACTCACTCCGAGCTGCTATTTATAATTAAAAAAAAAAAAGAAAAAAAGAAAAAAAGAATAAAGCTATTCAACTAATAACAAGATTTAGTACAATAAAAAATTAACATCTTCAGTATAATTGAAAATGGGAAAGAATCATGCATAAGGCATGTGAGACTAGCAAACAGACTCAAGTTGCTGGAGGGGCAGGAGAATTTGAGAGACACCAATTTCCCACTCCACCACCATCTTCCAGGTAACTGTATTACCAGTAAGATTCATTCGTCTTCTTGCAGGAATCACTAACACAGATTCCATGCCCATATGATGCTGTATCAAACATGATACAGCCAAAAAGCCTTTATAACTTTGCTATGCATGTGATCAATTGCTTGTTATTAAACTATAATTCTTTTCTTATAATTTTTATAAATTAGCTTCTTGTCACAGTCACTATTAATTGTTTAGTTTTTTGAAAATATACACTATTTGTGGATGACACAAGAACATATATATACTAATCATACCAGCATTGGAAGTACTTTTGGAATAATCCATGCGTTATTCATTATCATAATTATAAATTAGTGATGTAAGTTTGTATTACTTGCCAAATGCTTCTAGAAAGGAACAGAATCTAGGTCCAGCACAGGAACCAAAACTAATGCTGGATCTAGAAATATTAGACATAAAATATATTTAACTTTCTTTTCAGCACAAACTGCAAAGTAAAATCTATGTGGTGAATGGGAAACACTTAGCAAACTATTTGCAGCAAAATTCACAACCTATATTCCTACTCTTAGTAAAGAGGCTCCCCATGATGCAACTTCATAAAGAGATTTGACAAAAGGGGATCAGGTAAGAAATTCACTGGTTCCTTTTAAAATTTTGCATTGACAAGGCAGGCCCATAAAACTTAGGACAAACTGTAGCAAACAGGAAATAGGTTTTACTAGTTGATTTTTTCAGAGAAACAATCATCAGAAGTGCCACTTTAGCAGGTATTTCATGCTAAATTACCCTCAAGTATTTTGATTAAGGCCAAAAGTATTTAGGACCCTGAAACAGAGTCTAAAATGGATAATTGGGATGTGTCAGGTGGAGACCAGTATGCTCCTCAGGGTCTTGCTGGAGTGGTTGCCAGTTGCAACTCCTGGGTTCTCTCAGTCCGTTTGATCACAAACTCATTTAAGTTAATCAAGACTAAAACTGAAAGCAATTTAAGCTAACCTGGCTGATTTGCACTGACATGGATGCTTAAATCCTTAAAGCATTACCAGTGTTGAGGGAAAACACGCAAGGCAAGAGATGGAGATGACTAGCAGAGCAGTAACTGCTTCAAGACTTCTTGGAAGCTCCAAAAGGATGCCTGACTACACACTTAATGCATGTTTGCTTGCCTAACACAACCATTGGAGTTGTTGCTTCTCACATCTTGACCTTAAGACAGAGAGAACTACAGATAATCTTCAGAATAACATGGCATTACTCAACATGCAAATTGGATACGAACAGGAAAAAAAAAGATAAGTCAATGGGTTGGGATAAGAATTAGTTTATGAGAAAACTTTCTAACAAAGACAGAAATGAGGGTCACTCACCTGCCTCTGCAGTTCTCTGAGATGGAATCTCAAATTCCCAGTCAAGGGACATGAAATGGTGCAGCTCTACAATAATACACCATTGCCAAATGGACCAAACTACACCTCTCTCTTGGGCTGCTCGACTGTTTCTAAACATTTTGAAGATGAAGTTATAAAGAGGACTGGACAAAATGTCTTTTCTACTTCTTTCTGTGACTCCTTTCTGGAGCTGAATTAGGACCCCATAAGGGAAGAAGGGTAAGAAAAATATAAGCATGCAGAGCCCACTTCCAAAACTTCTAGTAAATGTTCACTGCATTTCCCACCCCTGGGAGGGGCTGGTAAGCAGCACTCCCATTTCTAAGTAATGCTACACCAAGTGCTACTGAAATGGCTATTTCAATAATGTGTTACTAAGCTGATTATCCAACATTCTTGCCAGACCAAGGAATTGTATTGTTTGAAGGCATGACTTGAATTTCAAGATGTAGCTCTACACATCTCTAAACCCAGTGTTTCTCAAAGACTTACCATACTAACACCTTTGTTTATATGAAGTATGATACACGGCTTTGTAGGAAAGGGAGCAGTGTGTGTTTAACTTAATGTTAAGGTCAAACTCATTTAAGTACAAAGATGTAACTTTTTGCCTTTCTCTTTTTATGCCTATAAGCGACAGTCTCAGTAATTTCTCTCTCTTTTTTCAACACACATAAAAACATAAGGCATTTTCTTGTCACCTAAAATGTGTGTTTCACCTCCTTAAGATAACATCTTTAGGGGGAGGGAAAAAGATTTTTCTGTTGATTTTATTTGGATTTTCATTTCCCTGTGCTGACTGTTTTTTGCTCCTCTCAGTCTCTTACCCGCTTCCTCACCAGACTTCATCTAATATCCCCCCTCCCTTTTTCTCATGCAATGCTCTTGTTTCCTAGAGTGGAACTCATATGCAACTTGTCATCATCGTTGTTGATAATATTTAACAACATGTCATAAAGCAACACAAAAATAGTCAGAAAAAGTGATTCAGGAAAGAGATAAGGAAATATGCCATGAGGTAGGTACATCTCCTGCATGTTTATTAAGAGTATCTCAATTTTTGACCAAATTTGCTGTTACCACTAGACAAACATTACACCTAACATTAGCTATTTCTGAAAATCTTTTTTTTTTTTAATATGAGAAATGAGCATCGAAATCTTCCAATAAATTGGAAGCCAATCTACAGGAAGATGTAACCTCACTGCAACCCTAGCTTACTAGTAGGAAGACGGCTACATTCTGAACGAAACAGTTTTGGGGGGGCTTTTTGTTTAGATCAAGGACTTGCTATTTAAATTACAAAGGTCACTAAGCATGAATCACTGTGGCAGACTCTGAATCATATTATGGCAAGGGATTTCTTCTTTGGGAATAATTACAATAATGTTCTTTTGAAATCACTACCACTTGTGCATGGGCTAAGGACTGTAAAATTATGTCAAGTTTATAAAGCATTCGAACTATTTGAGAGAAGGAATGCTTAAGAAACATTATGGAGGCAGATAATAGTTTGAAATCCTTTCCTTTTTTCTCCCCACCCTGACCCTGATTTGCTCTTCAATTAGCTGTTTTTAATACAGGTATTTTTTCCCCCTCTATGTTCTTACACAGATGTGACTGAAGAAATTTGAATCTATGTTCTCTGTTGTCTACAGATTACTCATATTTGAGTATATGTTGTAACAGACTCAGGAGCTTCACAGAAGTTAAGGAAGCCAGAGAGATGATGACTCCTCACAAAAGTGGCTCTTGGGGGCAGACTTGGAAGCAGTTACTTCTTCTGACCCTCTCTAAACAGTGGCAGAAGTGGTGCCACCCACCCTGCTCAGAGCACATCAGTACGTGACAGATTTCAGCACATTCTTCAGTGGTCTAACAGTGTCAGCCTGGGCATCTTTTTTCAGGGCACAGAGAAGCAGAGTTTATTTATTTGGCCTTTCCTTTGTTACAGCAATATCAGCAAAATCAGGCCTTTATTAATGGTGGCAGAAGGCATGAAAAGAAACCAGGGTTACAAAAGGAGGATTTAAAAAGAAAGAAAAAGAAAAGGAAACAGCATGCAGACCATCAAAAGGTATTTTTCCAACCCCACAGAGAGCATGAGCTACTAGGAAAATATTTTAAAACTTCTTGTTTGATACAATACGCTAAATTCTGAAGGGGGAAAAATGGAAAAAACTCTTTGCATTTAATTTCTTTAACTTTATTACCTACACACCATAAAAGCTGCTTTCATAACAAAACAGTGCGAGTGCTATACTGAGCTAATATCCTAATTTACCTGTTGACTCTGTATACCCATCCATTTCCTCTCAGAACTTTCAGACCCTCTCAGTTCACCATCCCTCCTTCACGACTTCCTCAGGAGGGAAGAAACAAATGGATAGCAAATGAAGTTGTCTCACAGGTGTGTGGGACAGAATAAGGATACAAGGTCTGAAGAAAAAGAGAAGTGTGACATATGCATGCAGGAAAAGAGGTTCTTTTGTGAGCAATCACTATACTTAGATCCCCTGTCTTAAGAGACCCTTTTTGCTGCTACCTCTGATCTCCTTGGAGAGATGCTCCCAAGTACTGCTATAAACTTTCTTTCAAGTATCATGCTTTGGTACTGAAGAGACATGCTCCAACTCCACTGTGTTGTTCACACTCATGTATTTCTTAGCACAGGCCCCTTCCAGGTTTCCTGCATGGTTTTCTCCATAATTACAATAATCCCTCTGCCCACCTGAACTGTGGGTTCCTCTTCACCTTCTAACCCTCTTCTCATACACCCTTTCTTTTTTTCTGCCATTTGTCTAAAAGATTTCATAAACGATAAAGTTTTAAACCAAAACTTAAATCTGAAAGGTTAATTGCATAGTTTAGTATCCTTGAATTTTATCTTTTGACTTCAGTAAGTCAATTAACATTTAAAGAGCTGGTTTCACCAAGATGCTGCAGATGATCTGAGGTATCTTGTGAAGCAAAACAACCCTAAATCTATTTTAAAAGACTACCGCTCTCTGATAAACCATACTCCAAAATAGCATGCACCAGTCCAAATCTACTGGTTTGTGCAATTCTAAAGTAAATAGAAATGCATGTATGTGCACATTCACACACGCACATGAATATCTAACCTGCTGTGGTTTTGTATTCACAAGACATAGCATATTAACTATTAAAAAAGACCTTTGTGATGTGCTAACACCACAATAACTTTTTAATGTTCTTGGTACAAACATCCAAAACAATTAACAAACAAAAAATACATGTTAACTGCAATTAAGGCTTTTGATCACTCTTATGTAATTTAAGGAGGAAAAAGCCTACAATAAAGTTGAAGTTGTGGCTAAAGCATATATGGTGGAAACATCAGAAATTTGCTGTTTACACTTAAGACGCACAAAAGGAAATGCAGAGTAGAGGTACCCGACAACCAAAACTGCCCTCTTATGATATGTAGTAATCATTTGATTATTCTTAAGATATATCATGTTTGTGCTCCCACCTTGGACAACTTTTCTTTTTAAAAGACAAAGATTCAAATTCCATGTCTCCCACAACTCCTTGAAATTGTTTCACTGAATTAAAATAAAGTTGTGTGGCCGGCTCTATTGTGTAATTAACAGGGGTTACACTTAGATTTTCTTCCATAACATCAGTGGTTTTGATACTGCTTTTGTGGTATCTAGAATTTCATCAGAAGAAAAATCGACACAGAAACTGCCCTTGACGTTATTTATGATTATACTTTGTTAGCAGAGCCTACTGTAGCATGCATTTTCTTACCGGTATCTATGAACAAATATACCCTTAAAAATAGAGTTCATCATATTTTCGATTTCATCTTGGTTTTCTTGTAGCTGCAAAAAACAAAACAAAAATAAATAAAAGATCACTGCTTATTATAATTTGACATTCTACAATTCCTTATTGGGAAACATTAGAAGATCATGGAAGAGCACTTAATTAAAGGTATTAGTAGATTCACCGTTTTCTACTTTTCCAGCACATGCCTATATTGTGTGCATAAACATACATATATATACATACATATATGCACAATGCCTTAACGGAAGAAAGTTAACTCTCTACAAACATCAATTAATTTAGTTTCAAATTAGTCTTTTGAAGTGGTCATCACCATTTTTTTGCTACTGAAATTTAGACAAGTAGAGACTATGTGTTCAGTAATGTCAGCAATTCTGTAGTCATAGTTAAACAGATAGAACTGGGAGTGAATGACAGCTGCAGAAATGAAGCTGGTTACATATCAGGAATCCCCTCTGAAAAATTCAATGTCCCATTTAAGGAAAGTACTTAGAGATGTTCTCAATCTTAAGTATGAGTGTCAGTTGCTCTAACTTCAGTGCCCATGATAACCGAGTTTCTGAACCAGGAAGCTTTCCAGAATCAGAGCATGGGTGCTTAACATTCAGCATCAGAGCACACCTGACATCCAGGCCTTAGATTGCAAAAAAACAAACCAAACCCAAATGAAAAAGGTGTTATGAGCGTGTTTTTATAAATAAGAGTGTTTTTTTGAAAAACTTAATATTTCCTGTGTAATATGAGCACAGTTTGTAAATACTATGGAAAGCTTACTATGTGTCAATGAATATGTTAACACATCCTAAAGGAACATATTGGAATCAATTAAAGCATTCTCATACTATCAGCTTTTGTACTAAACTAAATTACTTACTTAAGTATGACTTAATTACACCAAAATGCAGCTTTGTTAAATAAGATGACGCCAATTTTATACAATCAGCTTTTGGAGCAGAACTGCTACTACACTCAAAGCCATTATTCTTCCATCAAGGTGTTTCTTAATGTCAAAATGTCAAAGCAGAATACCACAACATGTGTGAATGTAAATTTTTTTTCACATTTTCAGTATGAAAACCACAACAGAGTCTTGCTAGTACAGCGTGCATATATGCATAAAATAATAAAGCCTGTATAATTATGGAGATATATATTTAACAGATAAAACACCTTAAAGCCAGAGGCAGAATTATGATCAGCTGTTTTGACTTCCTGCATAGCATGATCTCATAAACACTTTCACCTAGGGGTATACATTTTTCAAGCCATGTTTGTAAATATTTCTACGGTATCTTCCAGATAAGATCTAAAGTAGCTTGCAAAATTCAGTAAATGAAGTCTCTCAGTTCCCTAAAAATGTAAGAGGTACTGTCTCCATTTTGCATATGGGGAAACCGAGGCATTGCGGGTTCCTGACTAAATTGTCAAACACCTGCCAAAGAAATTAATTTCATAGTAAAAGGATTATGTAGAAAGGGAAAATTTGGGTGCACACCAGCTCTGTGTATACCAAAGGGCTGGTCTAAATATGCTTGTTTTGTGTACATGGCTTCTGGGAGAAGCACTACTTTCAGCATCAGCTCAACCCAAATATGGACAAACTAAATGCTTGTTGAAGAATACATAACCCAAAACGGAGCGTGAATTTCTAAGTACTCCTTGGTTGACTTCACAGGCTACAGGCAGGCAAATATCCACAGAAACATGGGGCTAGAGACAACCTAGCACAGACTGTGGAGTAAAATGAGGATGGGAATGAACCACGAAGTCTCAGGAGGCCTTCTAAAAAACCACGGAGGCCCTGAAAGGGAAAGGGGAAGCTCCTGGACAACTCTCGGTATGAATTGTTAATATAAAAAACACACCACAGAAGAAAAGTAGGAAAAACTGAACTGTATGAGCCATGAGAAGGTTAAGATACTGAAGAAAAGTGTACTTTGACATTTCTTTGAGTGCGAAATGGAGCAGCACCATACAAGACTAAGCGGCATAGATGAGGGGACAGCACGGATGGCTTCCTCCCTCTTTTTCTGCACGGAATTTACAGCTCACTATAAGCATGGTAAGTTATCAGCTATGTAACTGGTACAGGCATCCAGGTGCTGGGGCAGAGCTGGTATAGAAGGATAATCAGAGATTCAGTAGGTCCATGTGAGATCCCTTTTACTTTTGTGTGCTAACATTTAAAAGATACAATTCTCAAATGTATTTTAGATTCAGTCATGAATTAACAATTCTTTGAAAAATACAAATTTTCTCCAAAACCAATTGCTTTTTACGCTTTCAGCTTTTCTAGATCACGTACTTGAATTTGAGTGCTTAACTTCAAGCATCTTGAGAGAGCATTTGTGTCTCATGATTCCTACTCTTACCAATGCAAAAGTGATTTAACACTCCCCCCCTTAAACCTAAGTAGCAATAAGGGAAACATTCTCTTGTTGACTCTGCTAGCACTTTGAGAAGCTCAAAAAGACATGTATGACAAGCACAAAATTTGAATTACTACTGGCAGCAACTAAACACAACTTCCTCTATTGTGTGGCAGATTGTTACATAAATCATCCAGTTTAGTTGAAAATCTCGTTGATGAGAACAGACCTTCACGCACTGCTCTCACACTAGGCACGCAGAAGATGACATGAGAATGAAACACTTCAGAGAGTGTGTTCCATCTCTTCTACTACAGATTAATTTGCCACACTTAGCTTGCCAACTGTCCCTATGTAACTTCATGAAGATAAACACATGCCCATGTATGTGCTTATGAGGGTTTATTATGATGGCACTGCATCAAAATAATCAACTAAGAAAGTGCCAGCACAGAACACTATTGTAAATTCAGCATATTTAAACACGGGAAATATACAGCATTATGTTAGGAATTCTTACACAGAGCCATTATGCCATCTAATCCTAATAAATCTCTTCTATACAGGGCCCTCTACTATGCTTAACACCATGTCTCTGAGGACATACTCAATCACCATCACTCCTCTCTGGCTTACTCCTATGCAACATTTTTATTAGTTATAGTGAGTAGTGATATGAGAGAGACTGAACATACATATAAAAAGTTGAGGTTTGCCCAATGCTCATTCTTTCAGGGTTTCACAGCCCCGTGCTAGCCTGGGCATCATTGCTTCAAAGCCTCCCCAGAGCAATTATATACTGCATCTCCAAAAGACATTGAAAAGAACAGCTGAAGGAATGAGTATAGACGACATCCGTAGACACAGAGATACTAAATCAAGTTAATCAATGTAATTAGTGACTTTGTCCTTCTCTGGAAATTCAAAGCAACAATCAACAAATCTGGAATAGAAACTGTGCTCCAGCTATTTTGACAAAGCAATTCTGCTTTTTAAAATGCTTTAAGGCTGACATTGAATTTAATATTTAATTTAAAATGTTTCCCTTGCAGTTTGGGCAGGAGAGACTGTTCTTGCTTTTCACCTTGATGCATGATTTTTAAGAATTATGAAAGCCAAATAAAATTGTCTTACGGACTGTAGGGGTAAAATAAAAATAAAAATACGTAATTGTAATTATCCCCAGACAAAGACTATAAAGTCAAGCAATTCTGAGTCAAAGTTATACCTAAAAGAATCCAAGGTGCATACAGGTGCACCCAGACATCCTTAATTTGCCACGGAGTACAACAGTGGTGCAGGAAATATATTCAAAACTAATATATTAAAAATAGTATATTTAAATTTAAGTCATTTATACTTTCAATCTTACGAGTTTTACATGGCATCTTTACAGATTATGGCTGTTTGGGTGTATATGTATTCATTTTCTACTTGTCATCTTTAAATTTCTTTTAAGTACAACTCTAAAACTGAATTTCCTGGTATATAATACTTTATTTAGGGATGATTACAGCACCCTTCTAATGATTTTGCTCACCTAATGCCAGACTGGTACTTACTAAAAGCGACTTTAATGTCTCCCTAGCTTCTTCTCCCTGAGACCAGGTGCTATAGCCCCCACTCCAGTGTTTCTTGAAAGTAGCTACAAAAAGAAGTACTAATGAGACACTATGTAATAATTGCAGTCATCAAAGGGAGAAACGGGCAGTGCAGTGAGGGACAACATGTGATCCTCTTTTCAAAATCTTTTTGCAGAACCAAAACAGTTAAAACTTGACACTAACTTTCTTCCTGCCTGGTTATATACACAAGCCTGAGGTAGGAATTATTCCGTGCGTGAAGAACAGCACACAAACTCAACTGAATGTGTTAATACAAGATTTAAAAATGCAGCCCAAGTAATATTCTTGAGATCACACAAACACAACTGCAGTACTATTCTCTTGCTTCTCACTACAGTACCGAAGTCACAAACCACCCTGGACTTTCTGTTGGAGGGAATGCACATGAACCAGGAAGAAAAAAAATTCATCTTTCACTTGCCTCTTTTCTTTTCTGAAGCAGCAGCTCCAATCTTTCGTTAGCTCTTTTGCCAATCATTTTGTTTCTCTCAGCTTCGTACTGCCTCTGTGTATTATCCTGATGAATGCTCAGGTTTAAGGCAACATTCACAAGAGCAGTCATAAGCTTCATAGCTGCAAAGGCAGAAGACAGAGTATGACTCTTTACCTGTAGTCAGAGTTAAAAAATATTGCCTCAGCAGATCCATACTCACAGAAAATAACCAACTTGACCCTGACACAAAGCCATCCGGAAAGGCACTTCCCACCCAAGCAATACTCAGGCCACTTGGCTCATCTAAAGATCAGAAAAGAGTGTATATACACCGCATTGAGCTCCAGGCCCTCTCCAGAAAATTATTCATGTTCTGAGTGCATAAGGTCAGTGAGCAAGCATGAGAATCTGCAGGATCAGTGTACACCATGAAGCCAGTTACTGTGGAGTTACATACATTTCTCTACTAAGAATCATTAAGTATCATTATAGATGCCTCCATACTCATCACTATAGATGCCTCCATCTCCTTCTATGACCAGGTGACCCGCCTAGTGGACAAGGGAAAGGCTGTGGATGTGGTCTACCTGGACTTCAGTAAGGCCTTTGACACCGTCTCCCACAGCATTCTCCTGGAGAAGCTGGCGGCTCATGGCGGTTGACGGTTGGACTCGATGATCTTGGAGGTCTCTTCCAACCTTAATGATTCTATGATTCTATAAAGGTAACTCTTAACCAATAGCTATTGAGGATTACTCAGTTTACAAGGGACCACAGCACTGTTTCTCTGAAAGTAAGTCTGTCACTGATATAAAGTCAAGTGTGTAGTTGTACAAAAATACCATTAGAACTTTATGTACCCCATATATATATGCATTTTCATGTACTATTTCATTTGGATATAATATTGTTCATGTATATTTTTCTGTCTTAATTTATGTATACAAAAACATTAATAAAGGTCTTTCCCACGTTCTGTGTGGTTACATGGCATATCACAAACTATCACATTATCTCCGGCTAAATATGCAGCATTGTCTTCAAGGTAGAAAAGCAACTATACAAATGGAGAAGTGAAGCTACTCTTATGGTAACTCTGTCTTATCTTGCTATTGCTCAAAGCTGGTAACTCTAGAAGCACCCACATGTACCTCTTGCCTCAGTTTCTTGCTATAGTGAATCATTTCTCATTCAAATTGGCTAGCACAAAGGAAAATTGAAAACAAAGACCACAGAAACACTCCTTCATGAATAGATGAAATTCCACGAGTAGATTTTCATAATCTTTATCAAGACTGAGCTCCATGGCATCATGCTGACCTCTGCTCTGCAGGATAGCAACATAATGAAATGTGCAAAAACTAGCTTCAAGGAAATGTGCAGAATCAAAACAAAGCTCTCAGGTGTGTTTAAATAAATAAATAAATGGCATGTATTATCACTGGGAAATGATCTTCAGCAGCTCCTATTCCTAATGTAAGCACTAGATACATATACATCTAATGCAAGAAGCCAGCAGTAGCTTAAATAACTGAAGCTAGTTGTGATGAACCTTGGCCTTCACATTTGCTTGTCCTTGCTTGAAGTTTCTAGCTACATAATCCATGCCAAATGATAGCAAATATTTCTTCCACATAGCACAGGTCTTGGGTAACGCCTCTAATATACGGTGCTGTTTCCTGTCTTTTCAATCAAACCTCTCAAACATCTGTCCCACACAAAGATGAACCAATCAAAATAAGAGACCAGACTGCATACACGATTATTCTCACTCCATGACCTACCTTCTATAAAACAATCAACAACAATCTAAGCAAATAGCAAATCAATATCACCTGGAATTGAAGATAGTCAATATCAGCTGGAAAGGAATACAGTTTCCATCTCAGTTTAAATAATAGGCACAGACCTCCAGGAGGTTATCTGCAGCTCAAATAGTGTTCACCTTCGAATACTGGATTTCTAGAGGCAAACTCTAAACCTGGAAACTTACGCCTGCGTAATTCATGTTTTTACCATCCCATTACTGAGTAAAGTGAAGAATGCAAGGGGATAGGTTTCCAAAAGAGTTCAGCCACTGCAAGTTGAAGGTTTTGAGTTTCAATTTTAAAATCAAACTCCAATCAAATCTGGAGTTGGTTTTTCAATATCATTGGAAATCTGTCTCTTACTTAGATTCATAGCAAGAGATGACATTTTAAACAAATTCTGATTGAATTTGTTGGACACTGGGTAGCACACTTGGAAACCTGAACAAAATTGTAAGAGACTGATTACAGAAAGACTAACTAAATCAGGAACCAATATTGGCAGTAGAAATATTCAGATTATGACAAATGTCTCCTATAAAGGCTTCAAATATTTGGCATGATCTATGAACGGTCTAGGGAGAAGAATCTTCCAAGAAAATGTATTTCAGCACAGCAGATGAGCAGAAAGATATCACCTGACATAACTAGCTTTAGACACCTACATCCAAGCTAGCCACCCTAGTATTGCTTTATAATTGGAGAAAAATAGCTACTTCTAGAGAGCAATTCATCCATCTTACAGGAGACATCTTATACAGGTCTGATGAAATACACTCTACAAAAGCTTATTTCTATCTTAATGATATACCCAGCGCTTTCCTTAGATGTAGGCAGCTGTGTTGGAGGTAGAAGACAGTGAGACCTACAACGATGGCCAAGTGCTCCCAAACCTAACGCTTCTCAAGAGTGAAGGCACAGATTTTCTTTTTCAGTGGACTGAAATTCTTTGATAATACAATTTTCTTGACACTTATTTAGAATAAATTTGTACTTTAAAATACAAAATTATGAAGACATTCTATACAACAAACAAACAACTAATAACAAAATACAAGACATAAGCATGCCACTTTTGATTCACAGGATTCACTGGAGGCCCCTGGGTATGACATGAATCTCAGATTAAGCGCCTCAGCATACTCCTTTCCAAACGAAAAGGTGTATTTTAAGTATAGTGATACCATATACGGTACCTGGATTTGATCAAGCTTTCCAGAGTTCTCAGTACTGGTCAAATTCCACCTCAACCAAAATTAGGAGTAATTCTCAAACTGGCTAAATAGTAGCAACTCCTTTGAAAACACTCTTCTCTGTGCTAGCTTACTTACCAGCTAATGTACTGGTGTGCCTGAAAGCCCGGACCTGGGAATCTGACAAACCAGTCAGAAGAGAGATCACTGTGTCCATCATGTATTCATCATAAATGATGCTATACTGACATTGTCGAATGAGCACTCCGATGAACTCGCAGAAGTTGGATCGAAACTTCTTCCACTGTGGCCCAGGCATGGTAAGTGGATAATCACCACTGTCCTGAAGAACACGAAAATGAAAATATTAAGTATTAGAAGTCTCCCCATTTAATTTATTTTAATGTTGTTGTAGCCATCATGGTCTAAGTTTCTAAGCTAATTCAAGCCACTGGAGAATAACAAATAAAAACAACACATTAGTCTTCAATAAACAAAGAAGTTTGTTGGCATAAAACCACTTTTTCAAAGACTTCATTATAACTGGTCTTGACTTATGGTATTAGCTCTGTATAGTCCAAAATATGCATCAAGACTCAATTCTTTTCCTTGTGTCCTGGGTTAGGAAGTGGGGGGAAAGGATGAGAAAGGAATATTTCAAAGTATTTCAGGTCAAAACCTAAAAAAAGGCTTGTGTGATTGAAGGTTTCTGTTATTCTCCATTCCCACTTCAACTCCATGGTAATATTCTTATCAATTGACTGCTCCTCCCCACAAACTTTGCTTTACTCAAGTTTACAATTGAGATCTTATCAGAAAGTAAACATTGCCCTTTTTTGATCTTATAAACTTACCTTTTTTCTAGTGGTAAAACCTGCCTTCTGATAGAAGTAATGGAAATTTTACTACAGATTCATATACCCCAGACAGTTTCATACATCCCATCTTCCAAAGATTATTGCAAGATTGGAGTAGGCATGTGAACACTCAGTTCATTTAAGTTTAACTCCTCTCCAAGTCTGCTCTTACTATTCTCACTTCAAGCAATATTGCATTTCAGTGACACTGCCCCCCCCCCCCCCAAACCCCCCCCCCCCCCCCCCAAACTAGAAAATGCTTTTTTCCCCCTTCAATGAAAAAGACTAAATATAATCTCTCTGGTCACCTGATTTGTAAGCCAATTCCAGATTATCCAAAACATCAAGGCAATAATGCTCCATCCTGAATCTCTTCCCCAAGATAAGTCAGCAGTATCAAAGTTAAATCCATTTGTACATATTTATGCTGTGTTTTTGTGAAGAACAAGCACTTCTGTTCTCTCAGGACGTGTCTTATCGCCCAGACTGAACCATTTAAAGCCAGTAACATAAGCACAGAGGAGCTGTAATCAAATAACCTTTTTACCTAAAATTCATAAATGATATTCCCCTGCAGCAAAAAACCCCGTCCATCAAATTTAACCAAATCACACACATTTCAATCATACTAAAATAATGATTACAATTGCAAAGACAAGTGCCCAAATGTTAGAAAAAGACAGAATTACAAGGCAGTCTTAATGACCTTACTGTCTCATTCATTGCAATGCTGAATGACATTATCTTAACGAGCAATATTTTTACTTCTAACTTTGAATGTCCGATTTGAGAGAAATAGGAACTTTGGTTTTAAAAAAACCCCAACAATTCACAGGGTTGTAAAGCTCCTGGCATAAAGATTATCTCCTAGCATGTTCAATTGTTGCTGTGAGTCCTCAGAACTTCTGTAAATCAGACCAAAGCATTATGTAGCAGAAACCCAGATAAACACAGTCTAAAATACGTAGCAGTATCATTAGTTGTGCCATGTGTTTCGATGTGTTCTTCGTCTGTTTATGCTTAATGCTCTTGCTAGTGAATTTCAGCAAGGTACAATGTCTTGCCATGTAAATACAAGCCCTGCATTAGTCTCATATTTATTTAGATTTAGGACTGAAATTAAAATGCTAAAGCTTTCTCCTCAATGTTTTTCTGACAGTAACTCCATATGAACACCCCAGACTGTTTCTTCTCCCTGCTTACACCTTATTTTCACAAATAATTTCCAGACTAAGTCCTTGCCTGCACAGTACCTGTGGGAACTCTGCATGTGAACTTACGTACATAATACATGCTTATGTATATATAATTTTTTGGAATAGATCCTCAAAATCTCCAGTGCTGTAACTACTCACATTTATATGATGTATTTTTAATGTACAATTACATATTAGACAGTCCTTTCAAAAAGCATGTGAAGACTGCACCAAGAACATCTCATCTGGCTGAAATGGGAAGAATAAATTTACAATAAAGCCACTTTATTGGATCTCTTCTTCTCGAATACCAATAAAAATGTGATACATCAGTGACATTGACATGTGATACTTGATGGTCCAATGGTTAGAAAACTCAAACCAAAACAAGTTTTTGTTCACCTGCTAACTCTAGCACAAGAATTAAGAGGGAATTCATCTACAAAATGCCTGTACTCATAAGCCAAGCACCCAAATAGCGCAGCAGATGGATGTTGGTGGAATTCCCTGTCTCAAACTGAACTTGTGGTAGCAATGACCAAAGTTATTTCCATCATTTAAGTCCTGCACAAGTGTTCCTCCTCTCATGATGAGGAAAATCAATGCTTCAATCCCTGCCATAAATGCAGAAATTAGGACCAGCAGCCCCCCCCAAACTAGAAAATGCTTTTTTCCCCCTTCAATGAAAAAGACTAAATATAATCTCTCTGGTCACCTGATTTGTAAGCCAATTCCAGATTATCCAAAACATCAAGGCAATAATGCTCCATCCTGAATCTCTTCCCCAAGATAAGTCAGCAGTATCAAAGTTAAATCCATTTGTACATATTTATGCTGTGTTTTTGTGAAGAACAAGCACTTCTGTTCTCTCAGGACGTGTCTTATCGCCCAGACTGAACCATTTAAAGCCAGTAACATAAGCACAGAGGAGCTGTAATCAAATAACCTTTTTACCTAAAATTCATAAATGATATTCCCCTGCAGCAAAAAACCCCGTCCATCAAATTTAACCAAATCACACACATTTCAATCATACTAAAATAATGATTACAATTGCAAAGACAAGTGCCCAAATGTTAGAAAAAGACAGAATTACAAGGCAGTCTTAATGACCTTACTGTCTCATTCATTGCAATGCTGAATGACATTATCTTAACGAGCAATATTTTTACTTCTAACTTTGAATGTCCGATTTGAGAGAAATAGGAACTTTGGTTTTAAAAAAACCCCAACAATTCACAGGGTTGTAAAGCTCCTGGCATAAAGATTATCTCCTAGCATGTTCAATTGTTGCTGTGAGTCCTCAGAACTTCTGTAAATCAGACCAAAGCATTATGTAGCAGAAACCCAGATAAACACAGTCTAAAATACGTAGCAGTATCATTAGTTGTGCCATGTGTTTCGATGTGTTCTTCGTCTGTTTATGCTTAATGCTCTTGCTAGTGAATTTCAGCAAGGTACAATGTCTTGCCATGTAAATACAAGCCCTGCATTAGTCTCATATTTATTTAGATTTAGGACTGAAATTAAAATGCTAAAGCTTTCTCCTCAATGTTTTTCTGACAGTAACTCCATATGAACACCCCAGACTGTTTCTTCTCCCTGCTTACACCTTATTTTCACAAATAATTTCCAGACTAAGTCCTTGCCTGCACAGTACCTGTGGGAACTCTGCATGTGAACTTACGTACATAATACATGCTTATGTATATATAATTTTTTGGAATAGATCCTCAAAATCTCCAGTGCTGTAACTACTCACATTTATATGATGTATTTTTAATGTACAATTACATATTAGACAGTCCTTTCAAAAAGCATGTGAAGACTGCACCAAGAACATCTCATCTGGCTGAAATGGGAAGAATAAATTTACAATAAAGCCACTTTATTGGATCTCTTCTTCTCGAATACCAATAAAAATGTGATACATCAGTGACATTGACATGTGATACTTGATGGTCCAATGGTTAGAAAACTCAAACCAAAACAAGTTTTTGTTCACCTGCTAACTCTAGCACAAGAATTAAGAGGGAATTCATCTACAAAATGCCTGTACTCATAAGCCAAGCACCCAAATAGCGCAGCAGATGGATGTTGGTGGAATTCCCTGTCTCAAACTGAACTTGTGGTAGCAATGACCAAAGTTATTTCCATCATTTAAGTCCTGCACAAGTGTTCCTCCTCTCATGATGAGGAAAATCAATGCTTCAATCCCTGCCATAAATGCAGAAATTAGGACCAGCAGCCACCTGATTACTGCAGCACTGACCAGACAACGCGATGATCTTGAAAAAGTAAAGAAAGCAGCAAATCTGAATATCTTCAATGGAGATTAAGATATTTTCTGGGCAGTATACTGTATTAATGAATAGATAATGCAAGATTTTCCCCTAGCTAATACTACACTTGTACTTTTTTTCGTATTAGCTCTGGACTTGTAGAAATGATTTATCATGTCACAAATATGACAACACGGACTTTATACCACCTACACACATGTACCACTGAGCACTAGCCCCTTTCAACCCTAATCTGATACAACAGACCTGGCATTTTAGGTACATTTTGATACAGGGAGGAAAATATACTAACAAGGGGATGGTCTCCATCTGAAAATGGCAATCTAAAGATGACAGTGAAGGTAGGTTGGGCTGATAGACTGTCCTAATTATTTTGACAAGAGCGTCACCAACTTTGAGTCTCAGTCTCCTTCACTCCCAACACAGTCTGAGTATTACCTTCTCATAGACTGACATGGGATTTAGGGGCATGAGAGGACAGCAGGGCAAGGGAAATGTTCTGGTGGCAACAGCTCTAGGCAACTGCTTTGTCTCAGGATGACATGGGGGGGATGGACATTAGGATTCGGGAGTCCTGGGGTACTGGAAGAGGTATTATACGTGAAATGGCAACAGTGATATTTAGAATGAAGAACTGAGGGCTGTTCCCAGCTATACAGAAAATGGTGGTGCTTTACTGAGAAAATAGATGACCACTTGGCCCAGCCACCACTGCTCGTCTCCTTCTGGCTCCCTTTCTTTCACTGCTTACTATAGACTTACAAAAAATAAAGAAATCCAGTGGCAGGACAGGATCAAGGAAGGAGTCTAGTTGGTCTGCACGGAGTCAGGGAGCACAGACAATTGCACTGCTGAAAGAAGGCAAGTAGATCTGCCTGGGTTCTCTTCTCCTTTCTCCAGCAAGAAAAGAAAGGTTGGGAAGGATCATACAGATCTGCCGAATTTAGCTTGTGTTGCCTTTAGTCAAAGGACTGTCACTGGCAAATGGTGTCTGCTACCAACAGCTCTCCCAGAAACAAATGATTGTTGTTTTGAATCTTTAATTGGTGGACACTAAACAGGGCAAAAAAGTGTACTAATGCTATGCCAATCACAATTGCAATTTTACAATCTGCTGAAGACCAAGAAAGATTTTGTTTGTTTGTTTGTTTCATTATGTGTTTTACCCTGAACAGTAGTGTAAGCTGCTCTTATTCTAAAAGCTTATATTTTGGCAGGTCTTTTTTGTGACTATGACATCCTGCTAGGCACAGACCAATCTGAAATAGTATGACTAGGAATATTAACATAGGTCATATGACATAATATGAAATAGGTCATATAACAATTATAAACTTACTATGCTGTGATCATTTGATATACGAACATCGGTAGAAAACTGCACTAAATTCTAAAATGTTTTCCACTGCTAACAGTGTATGAATTTATTCCAGGTTTCAAAATATTCACTGGGTTGTGGTCTAAGACTAACAATTTCATGCTTTTATGTTAAAAATCCACAAATTCTTTCACAAATCGATTCAGGTGTTAAGCCAGAAGCTAGAATGGAAACTTTCTGTTAGAACTGTAAAAGTTCTGAAAAGTTTTAGGCAATGCAGAAAGAAAGCTTATGTACTAGTAACTAATTATTTGAGATACGTCGCTTATATGTGCAGTCATGCTCTGCATAAAAGTTTTTTTTCTCCTTTGAGAAAAAACTTTGGCAGTTTTTGAAAAGGGTTTTTTGAGAAATACTTTCTTCCGTCAACTGCGGGACAATCCTCCCTTAGGCAAAATCAATGTTCTTTGGCTTTTGGACAGTGCCTTGGCCATTCTATTTTGTACAATGGGACTAGACTAAAGACAATATCCAATTCTGTTTTCAAATTACACTACTAAAAATTCACAGCATTTCATTAACTTTGGTTGGGTGATGTTTTAAAAAGCAAAATGAATTTAGCCAGAATGTAGCATGAATTGATACAATCCTTTTGTTCATCATGGTACACCTAAATTTTATTCACTGTACGCTATCCCACCCATACACAAAGGCCCCGACTGAACACTTGAGTACAGCAAAAAGAGCATCCATATGGCCGCAGTTAAGTACATAGTTAAACATGTTCAAGGCCATGAACAAGATGGAAATCTTGCAGAAGAAAACCTGAAAAAGAGCAGTGCTCACATTTATAGTTTTCCTACTCAACTTTTTGAATCGCAGCCTTGGCATTCCATTTAGAATTGGTCAGAAAAAGACACTGCTGTCCTACAGAAAATTCATGTTTCAGCATTTGTTTTCCTCACTAAACAAAATGAACACTCAGAATATTTAATTTTTTTATACATGAAAAATCAAAGGAAATACAGTTCAAGAATCTCAAAGCTAAAAAGCATTCACCATTAGGAACATTTTTATTTTGAAAGAAGATACCCAATCTGAATTGTAATACACTTGTTTCAAACAAAATGCTTAGATCTTTTGAAAGAGTATTTCTTTCTGTAACACTGTTCCAAAATGGTAATTTTCACGTCAAGTTACTATTTGGCTTAAATTGCCATTTCGAATGAACAAAACATCAATTTGCACACAGAAAACAGAGCAGAACACTGCAAACACCAAGCCTGCAGTCCTGTCTCAAGAATCTGGCGTTCTTTGTTGTATGATGGCAGTTCCAAGAGGTGAGCTTCAGAATCCAGAATACCACCACCAATTTCAGTGGGATGAGAAAACTTTCTACAGTTCTTCTTACTGCCTCCTCTTACTATCCAGGATACGGACAGACAAGGAGATCCTTAAAGCCATACAAAGATATATGAGGGTCTACATGGACCCAGACTAGTTCTTGCAGAGTAAGATCTGGCTAGGCTCTCCTACAGCACCGGATGTGAGCTTGCTCCATGCTTTTGCGTGATAGCACACTTATGCCCTTAAACTGGCTAATTCACAAACTCTTCAGTACCAGTATTTCAGCATCCAGGGCCTACTCAATCCACAACCCTGACTTCTCAAGATGAGTGACTATAACTACCTTTTCAAATTATTTTATTACTTTTTGGTTTTCCATTATTATTCTTTCCTAAAGCTCATGCTGGCTCATTATTTCTCATCCAATAGTTTAAATCGCTGCTTTGCTTGTCAATGCAATTTCTCATACTGAGACATTGCTTATCCACTGGTTTCTTGCCCACTGCATTTTTATTTTAAAACAAAAGTATATTGTAATATATTTCATAATGTTTAAAGTACTTTGTGTACTATACCTCATCAAATTCTTCTGTCATTTTCCTTATGATTTCTGCATTTTGCATGTTCCTGAACATTTCAATTCTTACAGTACCTGTAACGTAATGAAGGAACAAAAGAAATTAACACAACCCATTTTTTGTTATGTCATAGTATCAACATTTTTCTGCTGCTAAACTTACAGCTCAATAATACATATGAAAGAGTATATAATGCAATAATAACAGGAATGCATTGAACAAGACTGTCTCTTGAGGAAGTGCGTAAAAAAAAATCACCTGTCCTGTAAGGTGCTATCAGACTAAGAGTTAGTAAAATTTTCCATCTTTTTACTCTTTACAACTGAGCAAGTGTGATACAGAAGTGATAGCAATGTAGGGCTCATGCCATGTCTGCAGTTGCCAGGTGTTTTTAATTTTGTGTGCAAAATAAGGTGAAGAACATCTTTTAGTTCTACAGCCACCACTAGTAATTCTCCACTTTTTATGTTGGGTCACGTGGATTACAGATATACCATGATCTCTACGCGGAGAAACAGGAGTGATTTTTCAACTGCTTAGCTCAGGACCAGCACGGCTTATTGACTTAGGCACAGCACTGTGGTAATGGAGCTACAGCACCTGCAGACCAGAGCTAGCACAACTGCATCATATGGTGCTACTGTCAGCAAGGCTTTGCAAAACCAAAGGCTCCAAAGGGCTCAGTCAAGATGTGAGCCAGCTCAGGACCAAAAGCAGCAATTGCATCTATGTTATTCCTTCATTTGGATTATGCCATTCCTCCTTGTTACCCGAACAGCGTAGTTGATAGGATTAACTTTTCATCGTAAATTGAAGAAAGCTACCAAAATTGAAAATATAACAACACAATAGCAATAAATGGAATTATTGTTACTTGATCCTAAATTCAATCAGTAGAAACAAATAAAATATTTTTACACATTATTGCCTTTGCAACTAGACATTGTCTAAATATCCAGCCACATAGCACAAGTCAACATAGAGAACATTTTTTTTGCTACTGCACGATCTTCTTTTTGCCACTTCATAATCTTCTTTTGTTAATGGAGGAAATGCAGAAAAATTAAGCAAACTGCAGAGCTATAAAATCCATATCAACATCATTAACATTACAAAGAGTAGATCTCCCTGCTTTTGCAAAAAGTTCAATTGGATTAATGATCCACTGCATGCCTCCAAAAATTCAAACCATAATAGAAGAAGCTTAACAGCTAATAGTATTAGTCCCTGTACAAAGAATAAATGAAGATAATTTAAGTATACTAAATATTATGAGAATGTTTTAATTCCGATAGTTCATTCCTTGAAAAACAAGCATTAGAAACATACACATTTCAAAATACACAAGCACAGTTACAGGACACCAATTCTCTATATCTTAGTAGGGATAGCTTTTTACAACACAACGTAAATACTGATTTCTTGAATTGGTCTTGCTTCTTCATTAAATAATATTTACTTGTTATCTATTTCATACTGGGTAACACTGTCAACCTCCGTTCTAACAATGGCGATTTAAGTTTGTGCATGGTAATTTCCATATTATTAATAAACATTAATGCAATATATTAATATAAAACACAAAACTAAGAGAATACTACCACATGACAGCTGAAGACCTGTTTTATCAGCTTTGAAATCATCTGTAAATGGAGCTATATTTTAACGTTTCCCCCAATACTGAAAGTTTTGTTTTGAATAAGTGAAACAGTTTCAAAGTATGTCTCAGTGTATTGAACAGTGGACAGCTATTCTTAGAAATCCACCTCAACTGCATTAATACCTCTTTCTCTCACGGCATGCTGTCATCTGTTGCTCTTCTCGTGGTAATATAACCCTCATTGAATAAGTAATCTATTGACCTTTGTTATTTCATTTTTATGGCCCTGATTCTAATTTTACTCTTATCTATGACTTCTATTAATACCTTAAATACCTTCCACATAATACATAACCATATTACTTTGTCAGAAAAAGTAAAAATACCGTAACTAAAATTCCTTGTTAATGCACTCACTCAATTCAAATCTCCCTCCAACTTTGTGTAATTCTGTTGTGGTTCTCTACGTCTTTTCTCCCTGAGGATACAGAATGCAATTGTACTGTGGTTACTATTACTTAGTGGCTCAGACATTGTTACTTCTTAAATGACCTCCCACATGTTACTTCACAGTCAAGTCAAGTATAATTTCTCCTTGAACAATTTCTCTCAAGGAATCTGTTTCAGGAGGTCACTGCTTAAAGCACTGGTTCTTTAATTCAGCAACTTTGCACATGCAGTAACTGTGCTCAAAGAAAGCTGATGCCTCGTACTAGATGCACTCAGCCTCCAGGTTACACACTGTGCCACAGACACATGGAATCCGCCTACTAAATTGGCCAAGGGGAGAGGTTGTAAATGCAGGACTACAGACCACAGGCGGTTTCCCTTCAGTCATGGAAAGGCTTTTTACCTTCCATGACTAGAACTGAGACAGCATCATCTATCTCCTGGGCACCTTAGGATTTCTACTGATCCCTGTGCAGAGGTGTTACAGATAAGGCTGGTGTAGATTCTGTACACATCTTCCAAACAAGCAATAGTCCAGCTCTTTGGAGGCACAGGGCAGGGGCATGCACAGGATGAAACAAACTCTTGACATCTCCTAGGGATGCCAGGGTGGACAAGAGCTCAACACTGCCAAGGAAGTGTCAAGCAAGCATTAAGAGGAGTGAAGATGAACAACACTTATCAACTCACTGTCATGTCTCATTCTTTCCTCCACTTTTTATGACAAAGTTTACTGGAAGTCATATCAAACAAAATGAGCATTTCTGCTTATCTGGCAGTAGGTAATAGCTTTGGCCTGACTGCTTTTCTTACTGCCACCTTTCCCCCACTGACCAAAACATAATCCTGTCTGTTTTTCTGGGAAACTGCTTTAACACACTGTAAATATGCTATGAAGACTCTGCTCACAACACATTTCATGGTGTCATCGAAACATTTCAATACTACAATGGTTAATACTGTTCAGATTTGTAGTTTTTATAATTAGTGAAAAGCTAAACTCTCCCATTTTAAAGTGAATCCTTAAAATAGAACAGATTTTCAGTAAAATACAATTGAAGGTGTGGAGTGCATTCCTATGGTCTCTGCCTTACTCATGTTGCTACTAGTCTTCTATCCTTTTCTAAACTGAGTTTCACCTCTATCATGAAGCTCTTACTCTGTATTTAGGGAAGAGGATTTAAATTGTCTTAGCCCACTAACAAATTGAGAAGCCTATTCCACTTCAGTACTAAGTTCTCAGTTCAAATTTATTCACACAGATTGTGTTTTAGAAAGTCTTCTTGCTGACATGTAAGTATATTTCCTTAATGACAAAATTTCAGTTTAACTTTCAGCTAAAGACAGATATCAATTCAACTTGTCAATAATTAATCATGTCACCCAACCTGGCTTTTAAAAGTGAAAAGAAAAAACGTATAAAGGACACAACATTATTTCAACTAGAGAAGAGAAAGACTAAAAGGGCTTATGCAAAATTGCATGAATACACACACAAAAAAAAAGCTGTGTACAAAACAAGATATAACATTTCCAGGAGATATAACATACGACAAAATCAGTGGCTTCAAAACATATATTTATAGTGAGAAGACTAACCAGCTATAACAGTAAGTCCTGCAAAAGAAAAGTAACAACAAAAATCTCCAAGAGCTTTGTAAAATGTGTAAGCTCTCAAGTTTGAGCAACCACCAACCTTTAAAACTGGTTAAAGAGGGTACTCTTTGGATGCAGGTTGTCCCATAACTATCTTTTCTCCTGTCAAACAGAAAGTACTAACTACTGCTGGAAATCAAGGAACACCATCATACCAAACACTACACACCAACGGCCTCTTGCATATGGCAATTCTGGTATTTCTATAGGAAAGGGAAGCTTATATGACAGAAACAAGCCACTGCGTAAGTGGTACTACAGCTATAATAGCCCACAGTCATTTAAACACTACTAATGAAAACAAATTACTAGTAAATGAACTCTTGAAATCTAAACTGCTGACAGTTGGTAATAAATTACATACTTTGTAGTACACTAACTATACTATATAGTCAGTTGTAATCTCTGGTACCTTTATTCACGAAAGCTACACAGCCAATTTTATCCCTTCTCTTTTGGACCACCTGCCCAAACTGAGTAAGCTGCAAGAAAAATGGTGGGAAAATTGCAGCTGAAGACTAAAGTCAATGGATATAAAGTAAGCCCACAAGTGTCCTGCCAAAGAAGGATTAATCGTGGGACCTTAAATTCACGGTGACTGATTAGTATCTCTCAACTACACAAATTGGAAAAACAGTAACCAGAAGAAAGATTTATAAAGGCATCAAGATGAAGACACTAGAAGATTTGCACTGGGAAGTATCATATGAAAAAGGCAATGTACTCTTTTGCATTAGCTGAAAGTCAATAGTTGGGATCAGAGCACTGGGAAGTAATCTTGACTGTTGAAACTGTCAAGAGAGGGCAAGTTTAATAAAGACTTTGCAAGGATAGATGATGATTACAGAATAGCTGGATGGGCAATATTTCTTTCCCTCGATATCATTCAATGTGCATTTCCTATACCTTTCTCCCCACTTACCATTTAGATCATAAGAAATAATCCACTTCTACAGTGTCCATAAGTGCAGTTTTTAATTGTCTCAGAAGTGTTAGTGACAAATCTCCAAATGAAAGATGATAAACAAAGACTGAAGTCAAGCCATAAAGAGCACATTATTTCTCACTGCTCAGCTTGGGTCATGGTACACTTCTGTAACACTTCATTTACTGTTCCCAGAAGAGAGCTGCCTGAAACTAACCAGAAAGTACTCACACCAGTAATATTTTCTGTGGCACATAGGAACATTGAAGTAGATTTTATCTCATTGCAATCAATAGGCATTAATCATTAATCTAAATGGAAGCAGTATTGGGACAGCTGAAGCACATCCAAATAGATGCTGAGACTCCTAAATCCCATCAGGTCTCCTAACTTTCTATTGATTTCTGTGCTTGAAAACGGAAACACTTTACTGAAACCAGAAGTCAGGATTCTAGAAAGACATTAGCCTAAATATTTAGTTGAATTTCAGTTTTCATGGCACACGCAGGAATAGAAAACCCCTTTATCGACTTATTCCCCAATTCTTCCTTTTGCATGGACTCTACATTGCCCAACTTCTGCCACCAATGAAGCAGTATTCAAAAGCCAGTATCTTCCTGAAAGACACAGCCCTAATTCATCCTTAGAACATCTTTAGATGGTGAACTCTTACTGAATGAATCAGCAAGAATCCCAAGGCGGGGGGGATGGCATCATACAATTAAAACCTTATCAAACAGAGAATCACAGGCAACTGTTAAAAATAGTTCTAATGGTTGGTCTAAGTCTACCTTCCTACAACGAAACCAAACCCAAATACCTGTCAGTTCCCAAAATATGTTTGAATGCATTCTCTGAAATCTCCCTGCAATGTTAATGCCTTACCATTCACCTGATACACAGTATACATCAGAAAAGTGTATTCTCTTGCTGCAGTCCAATTCTTTAATTGACCTTCTGGTTATTAATTTACATACCAGAATATAATTTTGTTACCTTTAATTTTGTTTTACTTATTTTATGCATTGCTCTGATTTTGTCCAACATGCTCCTGCAATTCTTGAGCGTTTACCTTTAAATCTTTGATTTTCCACATACTATTTTGATTTTCAGACCATTGCATAGCACATGATTCAAACAAGTTGTTCTCTCGCTATAATTCCTACTCCTCCTTTGCATTATTTTGCACTTGAGTCTTGAATATAATTTTCTGGAACAGGAAGCTCTTCATTTTTTTTTTCCTTGGTCATGTTTCCCATACAGACTTGTGTATCTATTTTTTCAGTATAGTCTCTTCCTCTTTTGAAGACCATTATCATTGCTTTGCCCTTCACTTTGCGCTCACAGAACTAGGAATACTACTATTCTAATGACTGAGCTCATTTAAGTTGCCATCCCAACAATGAGAATTACCTCTAAAGGAGAGTGTTTTCCATTTGTGTTCCCCAATCTTCTGTATCAAAAAATCATCACCACCACTTTGTAAGAATTCACTGGACAATCCTTAACTTGCTATATTCTACTCCTTGATGACACCTTGCTAGTTTAAGTCCCTTCATCTCACAATCTACTGTACATCATACAACTCTATATACTGATTAAAAATCAACAATGAAGCTTTTGTGTCTGGCCTTCTTGTTTTGATGGTTCATAGTAGACATCTACAGCAGAAACTCCTAGCTTCTCTCCCCTTCTATCACTGCCTAGACATTTTCAGGAAAGCTATTCTAGATTTCAGAACAAATATAAATGTAAATGTTACACAGGACAAGGATTTAGTGGCAGGCTCCTCTTCCTGAATTTTCAGATCTTGATTTTGCTAAAAATCCTTCCAAGAAGTTTTTTTGAATTAGATGAAGACCAGAAAAGCCATTACAGAGAACTGTATTAGCCCCCCTGCGAGTCTTAAGCAGTATGAGAAACATATGAACACAACAGAATTCCACCAGATAACAGAGAAAATGGCAAATAAAGTAATTTGTTACTTGTCATCGTGAACAGATACTTGAGGGTAGACACATGTTTCTCTACTGTCATGTGACGTTAAAGCTGAGAAAATCTGCAACAAAATATAGGTTCTGGAATGGAGGAAACTTTGGTCGTTACAGTCCTTCCATCGTTCTTATGGCCCTTTTGTGCTCTCTCCTCCCAATGCCTGACTGCCACCTACAGTTCCTACTCTGTGCTCATTACATGTTCAATGATGGCATATACATATAACATACACAGTCATTAACTGAGACAGAAAGAGGCACATTCAAAGGGACCGCTACTAAACCATTTTGAATTTTACCTCTTCCATAATACAAGGCCCAGAAATCTGTTATTGTTCTGGTTTACATAAATTAAACATAAGCAAGAAAACACTTTTTTCTTATTGTCATTCAAAAAATTAGCTGAACTGTTTCTGCTGACCTTTCACAACCAAATTCAGCCTAAAGGAAGACGTCTTGCTCAGTATGGAAGCCTCAATATAATCTCTTAAAGTTTACTAAAATGGAAACTGACTAAAAACAATCGGTAATGTTAATAGTGCCAATAGCTATAAGGAGTATCAATAAAGGATGTAAGAAATGTCAGTACAGCTGGGAGGACTCATTAATTTTTTGACTATCACAGGGCTCACTGCATGAAACGGTGGAATTTTAGTATCAAATCCTTGCTATTTCTGATATCCAAATTCAAGGATAATTGCTTCATTTTTAGAGTGAGCAATTCTATATTACACTTAGAAGTTCAAAGTTCTGATAGTTGATAACTTTATGTAAATAACCAGTGTTTCATATGATTGGAACTGTTCGTCTCTTTTAAAAAACAAAATGTTATTTGATGCAGAAGATAACAGTGAAGGTAATGATTCCCTCATTACAGGTCTGAGAAGAAATACATTGAAGATGGTCAGAAATTTTTACAAAGAGGACAATGATCTGTGTCGACGACAATCCAGTTATTTCCCCTTGTTAAAAAAAAAAATACACTCTTTTAAAAAAGTGATAGAAACTTAATGTCTACCGTAAAGAAACCAAATCCTATGAAATTCCTCATTCTATTTTTAAAGCTGCTGCCTGATCATTTTATTTGATAAGCCTGGGATTATTTTTTTTTTTTGCAAAAAGTAACTGTTCCTCTATTTGCCATTCTTTTCCCCATTGCTTGGGTTTTTCTCTAATTTTGTATATCCTTTTGGAAGTGGGATGGTCAGAACGACATTCAATGCTCAAGATGCAGATGCAATGTAAGTTTGAGATATTTCTTTTTTCTTTGTTTCTAATATACAAACACATAAATTTGTCCTTTATTTCTAATTCTTAACTGCCTCTCAGAGCACTGCCAAGCAAAGAGGTTATATTTTCAAATTATTCACAATGACAGCAGGCTCCAGGAGCAAAACGTTAGTAACTACAGCTTATCACTGCATATGTGGAACCAGCCTTTAGCTGCATGCTGTCAGAAGTTACCCAAATCCAGCAATATAAACATAGGTAGTTTGGAGGTAGAGCTGAAAGTTAAGTGTAAGATACAACAATGTAAATATTTGAAATAAGTCCATTTAGGTATATCTACTCTTTCAGAGTGCTTTTATCAAAGACTTTTCACATCTAGACTCACCCATCACCTGCGCTGTTAACATGCAACCACATAAGCTTCTCTCTGTAATGACAGAGGCCCAGTGTGGGGCTAAGCTCTTCCCCCCTCTTGGGTGGGGATCTTATCTGTGTGTATAAATACTTGATGGGAGGGCGCAAAGGCAATGGGGCCAGACACTTCTCAGTGGTGCCCAGTGACAGGAGAAGAGCCAGACAATCCAAACATGAGCACATCAATAGAGCTTAACTGTGTAAGCATTTTTGTAGCCAAGGGCAGAGTCAAAATATTACTGCCATCGCTAACAACAGGCATTGTAACTGTGCCTATGTTCATTGCGCACAGCCCTAGTCCCAGGCTGTTAGGCTAGTTATCAACATGTTATGAGTACCTATGTGAACGGAAGCTTGGTACCAGGTGTCCCTTGTTATAATGCACAGTTCAAGTGTGGGATAATATAATAGCAAAGGCCTTGAAAATATGCAATCTGTCTGATAAAGTGATTTCAGCTAAGACCAATTGCTTTGTACCAGTACTTTGTACTTATAACGTACCATTATACTCTCTTTGTGCTTTCTACAATATTTCACAGCAATTACAATAAACCCCAGAGCAGTTTCCGAAATACTGAGTACTCCTTGAAGGAAAAATAATGGATCTCTGTTCCACCATACTAGAAGAAGCTTCATATACTACAGGTTCTTTATTATGCATTCTTCTGGATAGCTGAAAGGTTTAATCCACCAATTTTGAAAGTAATAAACAGATAATTACTATTTTAAAACGGATTTTTCCTTGTTCTGTTTCCTTTGATTTTTATCAAATGTTTGTCCATGCAAGGACAAACTCACAGCTACTTATGTTCCTTCGAAGTCTAGAATTGTAGAGTAATTTCAGTTGGCAGGATTCCTGACTGTCAGCTAGTCCAAACCCTTCCCAAAGCACGGCCAACTAGATCAGGCTGCCCAGGTGAGTTTTGAGTATGTCCCAGAATGGTGATCCCACAGCCTCCCTGAGGCCTTACGCCTCTAGTACTTGACCATGTCATGACAAAAATGTTTTCCCTTATGTCAAACTGGAATTTCCCATGTTTCAACTTGTATCTGTTAACTGTCATCCTATTACTATGGATTTTCATGAAGAGTCTGGCTTCACCTTCTCTCTAGTCTCTCGTTATTTGAAGAAAGCAGTAAGATCTCCCTTTGGCCTTTTCTTCTTGAGATTGACCAACTCTGTTCTCTCAGCTTCTCCTCACTCAGGAGAGTGAGGACTCCACTGAAGGCCTTCTGGAAATCCAGGCAGACTCTTTTAACCACATCACACTTATCCACATTTCCTGCTTCAAAGAACTTCAAGCTCTCTTTCATAGAAATGATCCACCAAGGACATCGACTTCAGTGTCCATCCATTCACTTCAGAAGGTCCACCATTCCTTCTACTTTCTATGAATGTGCTTGTCCCACCAGGTTCACACTGACAAGACAGCTCAGCAGTAGACTCACAGACATACCATCAATCTTCAACACCCCTTCATACACATTTTTGCCAAAGGGTATTTTCTTTATCAGAGAAACAAATTTCTTGTTAGTCAATGTCCACATGTCTCCCAATATGTAAAACAAAACTCCATAAAACATGGTACCTCCACTTACCAGGAAGTTAGGAGGCAAAAGACAATCACAGGAGGATTATATAGCCAGGGTAAAAAAAAGCTTCCCCTGATGAAGTTTTGATCCTTTCCTCAGTCCTCTGTTACTCTTATTTCTAGCCCTATTTCTCAGTTTCTCAGAAGTAGTAAAGAAGGGAAGATGAAAGAGAAATCCTAAAAAAAATTACAAAAAGAGAAGTAATTATCTAGAGATCTTCAACTGATGTGACAGGGTCTAGACTCCACAAAAAATAGAATCTCATAAGAAAGAAAACAAAGCAACAACAAAAAAAGGAGAGAAACACAGTCCTTTACAGCACCCTTCTTCCCTCGAAGCAATAGGCCAGGCCTTTCTGTGGGCTGTGCCACACCTGGGTGTTGCCAAAGATCTGACAGAACTCAGCAGGCCAAAAAAGCAAGTCCCCTGCAGCTACTGAAGGACCACCATACTCTGGCTTCTCATTCACCTGCCTCTTGTCCCTTGAGACAACTGATCTTGCTTTATTTACCTCAAGGAAGCTACTGTTAACTGCATGAGATCTTTTCAAATATGGCTCTGAAGAAATACACTTGGTACAGGTCCTCTACAATTTTACTTGAACTGTTTGCTGCTCCAATATGTGGAAGGAAAGGATAAGGCATAAAAGGAGTGTCTGCATTTGCAGCATCTATACAGTGCCAAATCTTATTGGCAACAGCACCACCAAACAGACCAAAATAGCTCCAGGTTTCCCATAGCTGATCCTTATTTTTCAGAATTCCCCAGTCACCACTCTGAGAGCCACCAGGCAAACACTGACTGGTATCTTCCCATATCATTTATTTGTTGGAAAAAAATCAGACATGTTAAACAGCAGTAAAATAGATACTTTGTAAGCACTGCAAACGGAGCTGCAGCAGAAAGCTGAAGAACTTTAACAGCCGGTTTGATGAAAGCTGCTGTGCTTCGTAAAATAAGACTGGAGATATAGAAATGTCTTTGAAACAACTTATATCTAAAACATTTGATTTCCCTCATTAAATGAAAGCCACCATCTATCTGAAAAGTTTCTATCCTTTTTTTATTAATCTGAAAGAAGGAAATGAGACTTCTGTGCATTTCTGTCTATAAGTATGCTACTTAATAAATTCTGAACTATTTGTTTAAACCAAATCTGACCGATCTTGGATATAAAACGCTCCAATAAATTTTACAAAAGCAGGTAGTTGAATAGAAGCCAAAGAGGTCACTCAGGCACAGTATGAACCATGACCTCAATCTCTGTTATCTCTCTCAGCCTCTGACTGAGGCTGGAGAAAGACAGGGACACTCACATTGTCAATGCTGCTGCTTCTTCAAGAGAAGCTTCAACTGGAGCACACCAACCTCTTCCCCAGCAGTGTTTGTCTATATAGCTTATTCAGTTTCCAAAAAGTTACAAGCTGCTTCTAAATCTTTTTTAGAGTTACATGGCATTCAGAACATCATCTCTCAAAGAGTAGCTGATACTTCATGAGTACATTCAACAGCTTTTGTATAATTCAGTAAAGTGGATCAACACAGATACACTAGGAATCACTCTTCATTAGTTCTGCTTCTCATGAAATCACTTATTTAGAGTATATTAAAGACTAAAGTAGTTACTGACCACGATCTGTGAAAAGACAATGCAAATTTAGCTGAGCTGGCTCAAAGCAATGCCTTTATCTTTCTCTCTCCTCATTTAAAAGTATGCAAGATGAGAGAAGTTCTCCTTTTTCACATACTTATTTTTCCTGCTTTGCTAGGAAAAAAAAATTCTGTTTTCTCTTATTTGTTAGCTTTTTATTTTTTGACTATCTGAACACATATATGGAGGTCTTTGTCTAAGGAAATACAAAGAATTTAAGAAATCACATGCAAAAAATACAAAATCTTTGTGCTTAGAAACTAAAGCAAAAATCAAGAAGTGCCAAACTTAAGATGCTCAGTGCAACCTTGATTTAGTCTCTGTGTGTGTAAACTTTGATGAGTCACCAACTTACAGGCTGTCTACTATTCTGTCTAGCTTCATTAGCAACAGAAAATAGAACTGTTTTGGAAGTGAATAGGAGTTGTGCAGGTGAAATTGTTGTATCTTGGATGTGTGCAGCTCTTGCTACAGCCAATGAGCTAGGTAGGGAAGTGCAGGAAGAAAGAAGGTGGTCTTACAAAAGGAATTGATAGGATGCTGCAGACTGCTATTTTCTTTCACTTCTGAGTTCCTGTAAGAGTCTGGACAATTTAAACTATTTCAAAGATGGTCCACAACAGCACATTCTTCATTTTCCAGGTATCTACCTTGCAGACTCATGGATGAATTTACAAAAGTGCAGCATACCAACAATTGTAACTGCATGTACACAGACTGTAACACCTTCTTTTGGGTAGGTAAAAAACCCTAAACTGAAAAAAAAAAAGGGGGGGGAGGGGAGAGCTTGAATTAGCCCTTCCTTACCAGAGAGGGTAAGGAAGAGGCCTTAGGCTAGAGTCCTGCTTTATCCTTATTGCAAATATATATCTATTATACAAAATTAAGAACTTCAAGTTTCCATTCCATGAACTTTAAGAAATCTTCTAGGTATTCCGAGACTGGTCATTAAGCAATTTGAAGAGGAGTAGGAAATCAGTAACAGCTATGGTTTAAACATGTAATACATTACCTGAAAAAAACTCCCCACACGGAGTGGCACAGATACTGTATCTGCTGTCTCAAAAGCTTTTTATATCAATGACACTGTGCCTGGACTAGCCATTCATAGACCAGAGGCAGGATCTTTATTTACAAGGGATTTACAAAGAAAAACTAGATGAAACTCTATAGAAAAAAGCCCTTGAAGAAAACTTGTTTTTTAATTGGAACTTGGCTACTACAGAAAAATAAGAGGAAGCATTATATTAAAAGTGAAGTTAAAACAACACAATGAATAGTTGCTCAACATGTTTTGGCATGGGTAAGAGAACAAGAGAGCACATACTAGAGCCAAAAATCAGTGGATACGCTTGTAAAAGTTATAATGCAAGAGGGAACTGTCACCTCAGAACTGAGAAAAGATAAACTGCTGGAACACACACAGATAACAAGAAGTGTTGACAAGACAAATATAAGTGGGAATGTGGAAAAAGGCACAGAAAACTGAGAAAGCTCAACATATAACTTGTTTCTCAACAGTGGGTGTCTAGTATTCACTAAGGAGTATTTGAGAGCAAAATGTAAAAAAAGATACACCTATGTAAACTTAATACTAGAAAAACAAAACTTTACATAAGTGATAAAGCAGCAAGTACTGAAAAGACTGCTGAAAGACTAATAGTAATAAATAGCAGATGAAATACAAGAGGGAATGAAGAGTTCGAGTACATTAATTAACACAAAGATAGTGGACTCAAGGGGAAAAATTAATCAAGTGCCACCAAGGAAAAAGGAAAGAAGAAAGACACAGAGAAGCATTGCAAGTAAGGCAGGTTTAATCTGGAAAATGGCTTAAATCCTTATTTACAATCTTCTCTCAGATTGTTTTGGATCCTCTACCTTACAAATTTTACTATCAGAATTAGTTGAAATGGTGTGTTTTGCTCAAATTAAAAATGGCCCTATAAATACATCAAGTTTTATCATGCCATTAATACTATTCTTTGTAGATATCCAAATGCAAAACACCACTTACGCAGCAACAGAATAAAGCACTCCTCTGGTTGTGTCTTACAGCTTGGTGGAAAAATCCTTAAAGTGGGAAAACATGAAGCAGTACTTGGGTAAAGCAAAATATTTTAACATAACCTACAGCTAATGTTTTATTTTGTAAAGAGCATTTAGTTTTCTCAATATTTTGTAACAAACCACTCAAAATTTTTTTCTTTTTTTCCCCCCCTGCTTTCAGCACTTTAGGCAATCCTTCCTTTTAAGGTTTCTCAGTGCTCCCTCTCCCCCACTATCGGTTTAAGATGTCGGGAAATCTTGATATCAGGATGTCTTTACTGTGATATGCTCACATTTTTAAGTTTAACCATAATGTTGAATTTTCTGTACAGTACCCATTTTTTTGGGCATAACTACATTCTCAGCTGTAACTCCATGTCAGCATAGACTCTTGTCTAGTAATTGCTTTGTTGTCCTTCCCACATGAAATTTTCCTTGAAGTCCACAATAAAAACACCAAAGGGTGTTATACTATGGATCAAGTACTTGATGAGAATATTAAAAAACTGAGTTACATTTTTAATTTATGGCCTTGTTCAGCAATATATCCTGGCTCTATCATTCTATGCTTAAAGCAGCCCCACAACATACTCATCAGATGAAATGAGTATACTGCTATTTTGGCTGTTGAAGCAAAGCTAAACCACTGGGATGTACACCTGTCTGCCTCCCTCTTCTCCTGCTTCCTAAGCTCATTTGTGTAGATGTGCCCTCACAAAACATATTCCCTTCTTGTAATTTTTGGAGTCCATAATTTCTTCCTTTTCCCTTATGCTTTCCTGCATTTAAAGGCACTAGTTTACCTCTTCATCCTTCATTCCACTGTTACACGTTTCAGTTTTCCGTTCTCCTTGAACTGTCCCTATTAATGAGATCTCATGCATGTAATTAATTTTTTTCTAGGATATTTAGTACTTTTTTGCTGTTATTACAGACTGATAAGAACTAAAAAGAAATGCATAGAGGATTGCCCATTTTCAAAATGCCTGCCACCTTACATTGTTTCCGTGAGATTAAAGTCTCAAAATACCTAAGGGTTAAATGCATTTTTCAAAATAGTGCAATGTCTCTCACTGTTTCTAAACAGAATGAACTGCAAGCTTTGCTCAACACAGGCAGGCAGAGAGGAACACTACCAGGGGTGAGGAGTGCAGATGCTCACCTTTCCCAAGAGCAGCTTGTTGCCTAGTCTTCCTTCAGAGCACTAGGAAACATCAGCCACTCAGATCAATTCTTTGTGTATTTCCCTGAAAGAAAGCTAGGGGATATCCATCTGTGCATTCATCTGTGCATGTTATATCTAAATCTAAGCCCTGCAGTTTCTCTCTAACTTGTCTCACATCTTCACAGCTTGGGTATTAAACCTGGTCCATAGTATCGCTCTTAATTTTATAACCTACCATAATCAGAGCAAAGCCAATGCAAGTAAGCTCAACTATTAACACTGTATGCTACAGTGAATACACTTTACAATCAAAACAGTGTACTATACTAATATGCATTACATTATACTGTACTATACTAATATTACTGTAGTACACAGTTGAGATCAATTAATTTACTCACTTTGAATGTTAAAATTCTTCCTTCCTTCCCCAACCTCTGATTATTTTTTCTCCCTAAAATGTATTAAACACCTCTGTAATCACGAAGTTTACTAAGCTACCATTCATGCACAAAAGCCCTGTCAAAACTAAATCCAACTTTAATTTTATATCCCAATTAAGGAGGTAAAAGAAATAATTATGGCATTATATACATAATATGCAAAGTAGCACTACAAAGTAATCACTAGCCAAAGTATCAGACAACCAGAGCAATAAAGTAATATACCAAGTTAAACTAACCGACAATTGTTATAGGCCACTCTGTCTTTCTCAAGGCCAAACAGCTTATACCCAACAGTTACGACTCCACTCCGATAACACCTTGCGAACTGCTAAACCCAGCCACTGCCCCTTATCAGCAGACTGTTCACATCAAGGCCTCATCTGAATGCAGATATCTCAGAAACTTAAGGTAGAAGTTGACCGTCACAGCTGAGTTAGCAGGTAAGAACCATGGGACCTAAGATTAGGTCATAAATATCATATGAATGCAGTTTCACTCTTTAATCTTAATTGGTGCATTTTTAATACAAAGAAGTAACTGGAATGAAATGAAAAAGAGTGGCAAAAAGAGGGTTATGAGAAGTCTCTACAAAATTCCATGTGGGACAGAGAAGATTTATATGGAATGATTTGTTACGTCTCAAAAAAAATCCCAAGGAAGTAGCCAGTGAACTATCAGAGAGCTAAATAAAGTGATTTTTCCACACAGCACATAACTGAAGTATAATCCTACTGTTACAGGCTACCATGGAAACCGGGAAAAAAAAAAGGGTTGAAAATTAGATATCAAACAAATTTGAGAGTGAGAACATCCTTCACTGCTATTAGACAAAATGGTTTGCAAGTGCTTATAATGGGCCTGGGCTGGTATCTTTCCTGTTTGCAACATTCTTCTGTAGGCAGCTACAAGCGGAGCAGACAGACAGGACACACAGAGTGTTTAAAAATCTTTAGAACGCAAGTGTACTCGCCCACCACAAAAAAAAAAGTATGTTTGGCAGAAGTATAAGCAACTCCAAATGTACACATCATAAATTAAACTCTAAGCCATGGATTTAGTTAGAAATTGTCAAAAAACATATTCAATAGTGAGACATCATATGATATAAGGGAGAATAAGCTGTATTCTGCATACAACATCAGTAAGTAAAATTTCTGCATCAACTACAAACCTTCGCTATCTCGATGCTAGCCCCAGAAGGCTGGTGTCTCTGGGAGGGGAGGGGAATCACATTAATAACAAATTTTGAGAACAGAAAGCAAACTAACTCATCCAGGTTTTCTGCATCATTATCATTAAGATTAAACCCTTTGTAACTCAGATAAAGAATTCAAGACAGTTTGAATCTCTTATGATTCCTTTGTTAATCAGAACTTAAAATGTCAGTCTTTTACTGAAATACTCACAAGTGGCACCAGGAATTGAGTGGCATATATTTTCTTCTGTATATTAATGGAAAGGATTACATCTTCTGGAAGCAAATTCAGTGGTGACTGGTTGAAAAGACAGTTCAACAGCTGCTTGGAAAATTACAAATCAAAGTGCTGCCAATCCATAAACTCGATCTTCTCATAATTCAGAGCAAAAAGCTACTCCATCACTGGTCACTTACCCAACTCACTGAATAATAAAGCAAGATATGAAAACAAACTTATACCTTTCCTCTGAACCTGAAAAGAATGTGGTTTGCTGATATTCTACCAATGGTGCTATACCAGAATGAAATTCGGACTTCTAGTCAGGCATAATAGTTGAATGTATTTTCTTCTCTCTTTAAAAGCAAATATGTTAGTGTACGTGATTCTCTACTTTAAACTGCAAAAATCAGTTACGATTTTTGTTTTGTTAGGCCATAGTTTTAGAATAACCACCTCACTGCAGATTAGAAGTAACTTCTCCTCAAAGGCTCTAAAGAAAGAATTTTAATGATTTCCACTGTATTCCCCACTGATGTTTGCTTCACAAGAACTGAGAATCTTCAGCTGGCTCTAAACTATAGGTAAAACCTTAAGACAGGAATTTCTTGTTACAAGACTTGGAGTTAAGAGTAGAAAGGTCACTTAGGAACTTGGCTGGCCCAGCAACTGTTGTTCTTTCCACTCACCTACAGTTTCAGAATCCAAAACTGACACAGGTCACAAGATCAGAGAGGCTGATTTACAGTTGCAGTTAGGATGGCATAGGATTCAATGCCTTTCTTGGTTAACAAAAAAGTCCGAAGGGAATACTCTGGTAGAGCTCACTTCAAGCAAAATTCACGTGAGCAATATCCTTGGAACCAAAGGAGCTCCCTAGAAATACACTGTCATACACACAGCCACTTAGTACAGTATGAATTCAGTGGGAAACACATATGCTCTAGTTGTCAAGATTCTCCATTTCTTTTGGTTCATAACTTCAGAAAGAAAAAGGGGACTCTTGAGAAATCCAGCTCTAACTGGAGGAAATTATCCCCATAACATGTTGTTATGGGGATCCGTGGAAATATACCTGACCTCACCTGTGTGTTAAATTTTGTATTTTTCAGTCTTCCCCACCATAAGGAAAAAACTAGCTGTCTAAAAGGCAGCCTGTGAGAACACAGGAGTAACAGCAATCTTTTGTTAACCTCAAAAGATGCTCTTTTCTTGAAATGCAGCTGCCTCCTCTTCATCAATGAAAAAAAAAGTCACTTTGAATGGCTAATTAATTAAACTGACTTGAAGAATCTAAGATAAAAATCAAAAGGGGGCAAAAATGGTTTGAATCAACAAATTGAAAATCCACTACAACCACCTAATCCACAAAACAATTCTCTGCTAAACTATTTGGAAAAAAGGTATTTATTTCCATCAAATATATATATATAATCTCCTGTTACAGTTCTCAATTTAATAAATATAATGCTACTTAGCAGCACTGCTAGGTCCCTCTGAAATGTCCTTATTATACAATTGCATAATTAAAGTCTCTTGCATGATATTCCATTTCCCTATATAAACCATGTTATGTACTTATTAATCAGCTTTGGTCTCCCAAAATGAAAATTTAGTCCCTTCTTTTAATAGTTGCCCATGTAACAATTTTCTCAACAGCTTTTGTGCAGAACTGCTTTACCACATTACTTTGTTCTTATGTTTAAGAGATGCCAGTACATTGCAACAATATGGCTTTCTTTTAGAGAGAATGTAGTATCTTCCATTTTCTTCTAGGTATCTTATTTAATTCATTAATTTTATTGTTATCCACCTTCCTGGACTCTAAAGTATTACTCCCACCTTTACCCCCAGAGGCAAATTAAACCTCTGTAGAACTCCAGTCTGTCCTCTCTCTGGAAGAAAAACTGTCTTTAATGAAGGTTACATACTTCTGCTGGTAGTTCAATGATTTTATTCCTAAATCGTTTCTAAGTCTAGGAGTGTGATCTGATCAGATCTTGATTCTCACTTCATTAGCTTATTTCAGGATCTCCTTTTTAGAGATTTGTGATAATACTTCCAAAACAATTTTTAGGACATCAGTAGATTAGGGGTTTTTTTTCGGGGGGTGGGGGGGGATGGCAGGTGGAGGAGTTGGTTCTGTATCTGGTTCTGCATCTGGATGACAGAGAAAGTTTTGGTAAGAGGGACTCTGTAGTTACCCTGTTTACAGCCCTGTGTAGTTGTGTAAATAGGAGCTCAATTCAATCACTAAATAAAACTGTAATTTGATTGAGCTGCAGCATGTAAGTTACAAAAATATTCACAACTTCCCTTAAAAACGCTTGACAGAGAATTTGCTGCATTTCAAATAAAACTGTGCAAATTCTTAACGGCCCTCTGTTCAAATATGTACCTCCATTTCTCATACACCACATCTCCCGCGATCATTTATGTATCCTTTTGCTTAAGATACCTATCCATCATCACCTGTGGTAAGAAATGATACAAAATAAACCATTCCGTCTTTCTGAAACTTCCAGTATTCATCAACCACTCTTTCTATACATTGGTAATCCAAGCAGATTAATTTTTAGGCAGATGTCTTATTTCCAACAGTTTTAAACAACTTCTTGCTACTTGGTTTTACTAAATTTCAAGAACAATCACTTCATAATGTCAGCAATTCTTTTTAAACCATTGTCATTTTTTGGTTATATCTCAGAAATTTATCACCACTACCTCTTATCATGGAGCTACCTGCATTACTTCATGGTTCAATTCATGTAGTTGGCTAAATAATCTTGATCCAGGAGTCTGTGCTGGGAATAAACATGGCCAATAGGAAATGTATGCTTGTCATACAAAATTAGATCTGAAGTAAAACTTGTTTTAGTGGTTTAATCCTTGAGAATTTTGGGATCTGATAATTTCTAGAGTCTAAAAAAAAGGTTCTTTCAAATAACAACATTATTGGCTATATCAATGTAGTTAAATGTATCTACAATAAGTTTTCATTCCCAAAAGTTGCTAGAAGTATTTCTAGGCCCTTTTCCTATTATCACAGTTTCCTAAGTCACAACAACTTACAAGTTACCCAGAACACTTATTTCAATAATGATGAAATAAACAAAATAAATAGTAGAGATTGTGGTAAATCTGACAAACTACATTAAAGGTATTTCAAAAGATGATGTTACAAGTTTGTAGAAGCTTACTTCCACAACAGATGGTGCCTATTAAACTCTGCAGACTACTCCTGAGAGAAAAGGCTTTCTAATCAGTCAAAGGTGTTTTAACCTCATAACTCTTGAGTTCATCGCTTTATGAAATCAGGCGGTTTCGAACTGAAATACCCAGGACCCAATGCTACAGGTGAAGAGTACGAAAACCAGTTGTTCTAAACTGAAATTTAAGCTAATGGTGTTAACTGAAATAAGTGTGAAACACTCTACTGCTCACTTCTCAGTTGATGACAGTTACCCAAGAACTGGGTTCAGCTTTGCTAGGGGTTATCAGTTCCTTATTTAAACAAGGGTACAGACTTCTGGCAAGGGAACTCCTCACTGTTCCTGCAAGATAATAGTTTTGTACAACCTCCTTTTTCACCCTTCCAGGTACCCAAAAAAACATTCCACCATCCTTCTTGCTCGATGCAAATAAGGAAAAGACGACAACATGGAGGTAAATGCCATTTACACCAGTCTTCCCTGTAATGGGTTTGACCCTAGCAGTGCCAGAAAATGCCATAACTTCCAGTTAAAAGGAGGTGAAAAATTGTAAGGCTCAGCTGGTCACGGTTCAGGTTAAAGACGACTGAGGCAATATGATCAGATTGATATAAATAGAGAATGAAGCAGGTAGTAGTGGAATGTGAGCAGGATTGTATCTGCTTAAGAGCCCAGTTTTGCCAAATTTAGATGTATCTTCTTTGAAACCCAAGTTGCTCTTTTTCTTCTATATCCAGTTACTGTTGAATGCTTGCAGATTAAGAAAATATTGGATTTGTTTTAACCACTTTCTTTGTGCCACAGAATAAGGCTTTTTTATTAGGATGTAGACCTTTTTAATCATCCCTGTCTTTTTCTCTTCAAAAGTAATTACTGAAGCGTGTACTAGCACTGCACTTAATAAATCTATGGCTTCCTTAATGCAAAAGATAGAGAATTGTAATTAGAGTGTTTGCTAAAAGAAATGTCATTTTTGGAATTCAATTCCTACCCTTGGTCTGGAAAAAGTCTGACTCAACCTTCAGCAGAATTTGCATCTTTGGAAAAGTCTAGAGACATGAGGAGCCTTCCTATTTGTAATGCAGTAAGACAGTACTAAGATCTAGTAGTATTTGATTGCTTTTCATAGTTAGTTCCTGTCTTCACAGAAAGTACCATCTATGTCACCTAAAAAAAAAAATCCAGCAATGCATCTAATGCATAGGTAGAGACAAACTCATATAGAGGCATGATTTGTCACAAGTCAGAACAATACTGTCACAAAAATCAAACTAATGTTTTTTCTTATCTGTTAGTACAGAGGTGTCCCTCCTGTAACAAATTTGTGTTATACAGAAAAAAAAACTAAGCATAAATAAAGAGGAAATGACAGATCTGGCTAGTAAGACAGCAACTGTTCTGAATCATTAACACCAAGAGGTATTTATCGCTCTTCTCTTAAAAAGTTGTAGCATTAAAGCATCATCAATCTGAGAGAGACATCTCAAACAGTAACTTTGTAGTCACGAGTAGTACCATTTTCCAGATCGATACGTACGTAATTAAATGAATACAGTAGAAAACAAGCAGTAATATTTGAAAACCTTACACAATCTATCTCCAATGAGCAGTGCCAAAAATAATTTTACAAGCTATGAATTTACTAAGTAGTACACAGGAGTAGAACATAGACTTTGTTCCATGCTTACAAGGAGTGCTTTCACTTTCAACAGAGATTTGAATGTATTATACAGAACTGGCAGTGCAGAACTTGCTCTTAGACTACAATTTCAAAGGTAATTTGTCTTTCCTTATATTATACATTTTCTCTAAAGTATTCTAGTATCACAAGTTCCGTCAATTAATTAAATAAATTTATTTTAAGTTATCTGAAAGTTTATATTAATTCATATTAATAAATTAGTTAATAGCTGATTTTAAGCCAGCTTATTTTTGGTCTGCTGTCATACTTGAAACATGAATAGTTCAATATATTCAGGTAGAGAGTAATAAAAAAAGTTTGGTTTAAATTACTGTTGCTCCTGTTACTAATTCATAGGGTGAAATCTTGGGACTGAAGTCAGACCTCAACACAGCAGGTATTTCGTTCAGATTTTGAAACCACAGAACAGTGTGCCCTTCATTCATGTCTCCTGTACTGAAAGGTCAGCGAATTCCTGGGGTTTTTTTTCCCACTCGTTTTCTGAAAGTAGTAGGATGCACCATTTGGGAAAAAGATGCCAATAGTTCACAAGTGGCTATAAAATGTGATGTACTATTTCATATCTTTTTTACACTTTCAGATCTGATTTTTTTTTTTTCTTCCCCATTTTTCAAGGCTTCCCATCCCCGGAAGAGTTAGGGAGATACAAAGCTTAAAACAACAACAAAAAAAATTGTAGCTATTTTTCCCATAGCCAAATAAATTTTTAAGAGCTAAAGTATAGAAAAAAAATAGTAAGGAAGAAAGAGTACATGAGATGAAAAGCACAGATGTCATTCAGCAGCAAACAGGAAGAAATATTGAAAACCTTTTTGATTTAAAAACGATATACAGAATGAAACGAAAACTTTAGTTTCAATAACGTCAACAAATATCAACCATTTGTACTTTTTCACAAAAAATTGATTTTTATGTAACCACAATCATTGTCAAGTGTTTGATATGAACTTTTTAACCTTACCTATCTTCATTTAAAGAACTGAAGAAACATTTCATGCATTTCTGGTAATCTGATTTATCTTCACCCAAACCAGTTAATAATTTGCATCTTATTTTCAGTTTGAATTTTAGAAGCTTTCACTTCAAGATAAACACACTGTAAAAATTACCTCAAGGCTCAGAAACAAGAAGTACAAAGATCAGATCTGGTTTATCTACACCACGCATGAAATTAAGTCATTTCCATCTTTCAGTCTTACCTTCCCATTTTTGAATGTGGTTAACAGCATGTTTTTAACTGCCTCGTATAGTTATTGGGGGTGTATTTATTTCTGTACACTATGCATACAAAATATTTTATAATTCCTTGACATTACTATGACTTAAATCATGTATGAGTAAGCATCAATTTTTTTTAATGTGTATTAGTCCTTTACTTTGCAACTTCTCCCCTAAACTCACACACTAAAAAAGGGATTTTGTTGAAGAAAGCATATTTTATTCCCTTAATGAAAACACAGGCTCCAATGCAATGAACAGCATTATTTTCTAATTTGTTCAAAATACTGCATGTTTATGATATCACTATCTTAATAATACATGAATGACTGAAGACATAAAGCTTTTTAACACATGCCAAAGGCAGCAACATTTCTCATGAACAATTTGCAGTTCCTTACAAAAGGACCATTTGCAGGAAATTATATTTATCAAGGAGTCTTCTTTCCATGATCAATAACATCCATCTGTACAGAGCAATATTATTCCATTGATCACAAACCAAAACTGTGTACAAATAAATGACAAAAGACTAATTTTTTTTAAAACCATTACTCTATTTACAATGTTATACTGCCTATTAAAATGTTATTACTCAGAGTAAATAACACTATTTCCTGGCTAATTTATTTTCTGAAATCCTGTCCAACAGCAAAGCAAGCAGTTGCTTGTTCATTTCTTCTGCCAGACCATACATTGGCCACTTTACAGTGCTTTTTCCTGGTTTTAGCCTTCAATCGCCTTTGGCAAAACAGAAATCTATTAGCTTGCCCTTAATTAAGAGCACAGAACATTAATAAAAATCAAAATGAGCATACCATCCTGCATTCAGGCAAGCTAACTCCTAAATCCTGCACTTGATGACTCAGTTTGCACCATTCAATCACAGAACTTTTCAGAGGATCTTACTAGAATAGTTAGGAACAACTAGACGTTCAAGGCTCAAGTTGGAAGAGAGCATGGATCCCCAAGTGCCCGATTCACAAGGAAAAATTCCATAAAGATGTCCCGCTTTAAGCACTGGGCGAAAAGTTCATACACAGATCTATGACTTAAATCATGTATGAGTAAGCATCAATTTTTTTTAATGTGTATTAGTCCTTTACTTTGCAACTTCTCCCCTAAACTCACACACTAAAAAAGGGATTTTGTTGAAGAAAGCATATTTTATTCCCTTAATGAAAACACAGGCTCCAATGCAATGAACAGCATTATTTTCTAATTTGTTCAAAATACTGCATGTTTATGATATCACTATCTTAATAATACATGAATGACTGAAGACATAAAGCTTTTTAACACATGCCAAAGGCAGCAACATTTCTCATGAACAATTTGCAGTTCCTTACAAAACGATTTGCAGGAAGAAATTATAATCAAGGAGTCTTCTTTCCATGATCAATAACATCCATCTGTACAGAGCAATATTATTCCATTGATCACAAACCAAAACTGTGTACAAATAAATGACAAAAGACTAATTTTTTTTAAAACCATTACTCTATTTACAATGTTATACTGCCTATTAAAATGTTATTAATCAGAGTAAATAACACTATTTCCTGGCTAATTTATTTTCTGAAATCCTGTCCAACAGCAAAGCAAGCAGTTGCTTGTTCATTTCTTCTGCCAGACCATACATTGGCCACTTTACAGTGCTTTTTCCTGGTTTTAGCCTTCAATCGCCTTTGGCAAAACAGAAATCTATTAGCTTGCCCTTAATTAAGAGCACAGAACATTAATAAAAATCAAAATGAGCATACCATCCTGCATTCAGGCAAGCTAACTCCTAAATCCTGCACTTGATGACTCAGTTTGCACCATTCAATCACAGAACTTTTCAGAGGATCTTACTAGAATAGTTAGGAACAACTAGACGTTCAAGGCTCAAGTTGGAAGAGAGCATGGATCCCCAAGTGCCCGATTCACAAGGAAAAATTCCATAAAGATGTCCCGCTTTAAGCACTGGGCGAAAAGTTCATACACAGATTTCTGCTTACTCACAATTGAAAAAACCCCAACCCTAAACACCACCAGCAATCAAGGTTGACAGGTGGCAGTTTTAACAATGTTCGTTAATATTTGATTCTACACAAGAACATAAAGTGAAGACTTTGAGGGGAAAAATAAGATACGAGAAACATCATATAAAGGAAATTCACCTGCTTCCTTCACCAACTACTCCTAAAAACAACTTCAGTGTGCCAAATCACACAACTACTTAAAGGGAGAGCTCCTTACAATCCAGAGAAGGCTACAACACTGCGAAGAATTTAACAGTAAGGGAATTCCACCAGATTTGTTTTGTCAGTAACTGGTGTCTCAGAGCTGTCTGATAGAGGTAAGGCTAGCAGTGGAAGCAGTGCTCAAACCACTTCTGAAAATCTGCTTAAGAATTTACAGGTTTCTGGATTACCTATCAGAAAAGAGAGCGAAGGAGAAGGATGGGAGAGAAAGAATGGGAATAATTTCACTATAGACTTGAAAGCAGTCAAGTAGTTCTCTTCGACTATGTGAGAGACCCTTTTTCCCTGCAAAAGAAAGCTTCTTTTCTTACATGGACTCAATGGGTTGGTTTGTCCTTCACAGCTGAAGAGTTTCAACCACTAATTGCTTCCAGTTAGGGGAAAAAAAAAAATATATATATATATTTATTCCACAAGCATGTCTCTCCACCTTTAAAATGTAGAAAGATCAGAGTGCTTGTGACGTTTTCTGTTTGTTTTATATCAATAACAGAAGGCGAAAGCAGACAGCAATGCAGATACCCAAGTCAGCTCTAAATCCATGGAGCTCCAGAAATGGAAACAGCCTGGTTGTCATAGCAGCGGAGCATGATACCTGAGCTAATTACACAGTCTGAGAGGCAGAGCTAATTAGCCCAGATGCAGCATCATACTGACACAGTTATAATCCTTTTGGGATCTGGGCATGCATATTGCTGATTAGACATTTCAGTTTGCTTGCAACTAGCTCAGAGATCTTGGCACACTACGCTGTGCTTTACGTAAGTGTTCAGGAAAAAAAAAAGAAAAAAGAAAAAAAAAGAAAAGCAGAAAGAAAAAAAGAAAAAAGGAAAAAAGCAAAAATATGTTCCTACAAAGAAGAAAGCAGTAGAAAAGAGCTCTCAAAAAACCCCAGAAAACTCTGAACACTGACCTGCAACTCTTCTGCAAGAGAGGAGGATGCCTGTATCCACAATGCTACAGACCAAACTACAACATTTGGAATGGAAATCTCAGTAGTATGGATACACTTCCAACCCCCAGCCAAGTGAAAGTTATTTGAAAAATCTGTTTATCATTATGACAACCTAAATTCAAAAAGCTCCCTGTTATCTAAAAACGCAAAACCCTAAATTAAGTTCCTGACAGAGAAGTAAGAAGGTTAATACACCACCACCTGCTTTACAGATTGTGAATACCGTGGAAAATAAATACCTACTACCAAACAAACCTATTTTTTTCAAGGACTGGAAATAGCATTTATTTGCTGGTTTTACCAGGAAAAAAGTATCTTAAAACTAACTTTTTCATCTTTCTCAGGTACTGATAACAAGATCCTCCCTCTAGAAGCAGCAATGCATTTTAAAAGGGCAGGAAACAAAAAGTGAATAGATGAATTTATCAGTCCTTGTTAACCATTTTTCTGTCACGGAAATACAATGTAACATCATGGAGAAGACTACACAGAAACTGTGAAAGGCAGGGATTTTTGTTGCTATTCTTGAAGAAAAAAATAGCAAGATAAAGGAAAAATTCTTTAAGAAACTACTTTCACTTCTTTGTAATCAAAATCAGCAAAGGCAACAAACGTACAGATTGAGCAGGCAAACTAGTGGAAAGATGGCATGAAAGGTGATTTAACTCCCGTGCAAATCTCATTATTGAATTGAGATGCTTTTGGTAGTTCAATAGGACAAACTTCTAATTTATACCAAATGATCCTTCAAAAACCCAGAAAGATTACTGAAGTCATGCTAAAAACCAAATCTCTCATGTTTTAATGGCCATTACTGTATGAACCAGAACACATTAGGTAGAAAGCAACTGATTAAACAGATACTCAGAAGAGTTGACAAAAGGACAGACGTGCTTGAATATTTGGTTTATATTTATTCAATTTTAAGTTGCACAGATCTTTTAAGTTTGCCTGCAAAATACATGAATTTTACAATTTTTTAGTATTAATAATTTACATAGCATGCCTGCTTATTCATATTTAGAATAGATCACTTCTCGTTTCAGCAACATCTCTAAGCAAAGCTGGAGGATGCTAAGAGGTTCATCTAAGTGTATGCACTGCCCAAGAGAATGGGATAAATATATAAAAATCAAGGTTTCTCTAAACAGAAAGATATTTTTGTCAGGGTCAATACTGTTGCTAAATAAAACAGTTTGTTGCCTAAATGATTTCTAATTAAAGTCAGAAAATAGGCACACACTCTTCACCTGCTTAAAACTTTTGAAAGAAATGTCATGCTAAGTGCACTTTACATATATTTAGATATAAAATAATTCTAAGCACTATTAAAATGGTAGATTTATAAACCTAGCAACACTTTGGGAGTTTCCTGAGGAACCTCTTCCCAAGCTAGTTGTCATCCTCCCTTCCAGTTAATGATCCCAAAGTTAGATGTATTATCAATAAGCATTTAGATCCAATATTGGGAAAGAAGGCTGGAGAATCCGAGACAACGTTAGCGGAGCAAACTGAAAAGAAGAAAATTAAGAAATATTAAGGAAGATAAAGCAGCCATTAAGATCCACAAGGAGCTGTTATTTATCAGAAATGGAAACAAACAAGAATGTCAACACAATCTTTAAAGGGAAGTAAAAATGTCTTTTTCCCATGAAAAAGAAACTTGGGTCTTCCTCACATAATACAGAAAATCCCCAGATTTCCATATCTCGTTTCCATTAAGGACAGCTTAGTATGCATTTTACCCTAAGTGGGGTAAAATCTCTTCTGATAAAGTTTTTACTTATTCTAGAAAACAGGCATGTTACTGGAAATTGGAAGAACAGAACTGTGTGCCAGAATTTTAACCCTGTTTACAGCTGTTACTATACCCACTGCAAAAATTCCACACAGAAATAAATCCTCCAAACACACTATAAACTCAGGGGATAAGTAATTTTTGCTTTCTTTCTCCTATCATTGCTGTTTGGAACCAGAAGGCCACTAAAGAAAGCTCAGCAGAGAGATATCCCTAAGGGTACAAAGCAGAGTATTGAAAATGGATAGAAAGTCACCATTAAAAAAAAAAATTAAAAGAAAAAAAGTAAATTACATCAGCCACTTGAAGCGCTGCTGCTTCACAGCCAGTAACAGAAGGCTTTTCTGGGAAGCAATTGCTTCAGCAGCATACGGTTGCAGTGAGCATTCAGCCTGTGTCAGTCAGTAACAAGACATTTAAAAAATACGAATCTTCTCAGATTATAAGAGTGCTGCTTTCTCTAACAAGGAGAAAGCAAGGAAGTAGAAATTAGAGAGCAGCAGGGGAATGAAGATATATTTATGACATGCCTCCACCAAAAGCTTGCATCAACAAGAATAAAAACATATGGCCAAGGATCCCTTTGGTTTAATGCTGCCCAAATTCTTAGAAAGAAGCTTGTGGGTTTTTTTTCATATACACCTTTAGGAGAGTGTTTAAAAAAAAGCACAGAATACAACTACTTTCACATAAGCTGCCAAACAAGTCTGAAAAATATTTTAGGGAATCTGTGTGAACAGTACAGACATTGACACAGGCTGCTAATCTAAACCCTAAGCTTCAGCCCTTTCACAGAATGCTTCCAGAGCTTCAGCCTTTCCTATCATCCACAAAATAAGTTTATTTCCTTAAGCTATGAAAAAGGGTTGCTGAAGCTGCTGACAAGCTCATGTTTCTTTTCTCTGATGCTTTCAATTGTACTTGGGACTTCACCTTATACTTAAGAAGGAAGAAAAGGGACTTCTACCCAGATCATTTGATGTCTAAAGGTATATTCCCATATGAGTTACAAAATGAAGAAAAAGAATTTCTGAATTGGGGGTTATTTTCAATTCTACTCAAAGCAAATTACAGGAAGCATCAGGAAACAGTAAATAGTTTGGTTCTGGGCGCTACAGAGAGAGCAGAGCTCTGTCTTTCTCTCTTTTCAAGGCTGAGTTAACTGAAAAAAGACAACACATGAAAAATTCATTAGAAGGTACAGTGTGGCAACAGAATGCTAGAAAGACTGACTGCCGCGTGCCTGGTAATGGAGACTGCTTAAATAGGGTATAAAAGGCAGGCCGCTTGCTGCTGACTTGATCAAGTATTACAGAGGAAGAAATAAGATTGGTGCTTCATCCAGAAGAAATCTTTCTTGCTAATCAAAGTCAACTGAAGCCTGACTCCTTCCCTCTTCAGTTTAAAAAAAACCATCATTTTCCTAGAAAGAAAGAAAAAATAGCAAAGTTAAGGTATAGCTACACCTACTAATTCTTGTAATTAAAAAAAAAGGGAAGAAACAGAAAGGGGAAGTAAAGATACGCCTACCTTGATTAACAGATCTTTTGTCTCCTTTTGCTGATGAGTAGAATGTCTCTGTGAGGATTTGTACACTTTAGGATGACAGCAAAGTGAGAAAAAGAAAGGGTAGGCCCTTGACAAACAAGCTTTAAATAAAATTATTCCTGAATGTAGACAATATTTCTACATAAACCATGCATACGAGGAGTACCAATCCATGTGCCTCCCACATCTTTTACCAGCATTTGCACTAATACACGTTTGTATGACTGTCAGATTTATTCTATACAACTTGTTTCCAACGTTCTGTACCTCGACATCCTGAACACTGGATAAAGAAGTTGATTAAATCCAGAAGTGCTATGTCCCTGTCTTGTTTATATGATTCAATCCAGTCGTCCACCACAGACTGTCAAGAAAAAAAGAATACTTATCAGAGACTCTTAAAAAGTATTTTATTAAAGGCAAATGACTTATTCTTTTCAGAATATAATTTTATAACTGAGCATTTGTTTTGTATAATTATACATGTGTACAAATTCAGAAATCTATACACCTTCTCTCAGGGTGGAGACAGAACAAATATTGTTAGAGAACAGAACTACACGCATTGTTTTCTGGTACTATAATTGTATAAACACAGGTTCAAATTAAAATTACTGCCATTCCTCAAAACTCTACTTGCAGTATTTATCCCGTTTTAAAATTGTGTTGGAGAAAAACAAACACTGTGATTCCGTTCAGAATGATCAACATATATTCCCAGAAAACTGATGAGTAGAAACACTCGGGGATAAAAACTGAATTTATATTGCATAGTGAACATCTCAGTATTTATAAAGGCCAAAGTAGTGTATCAGTCATTCAGAAACACTGTACATAGTTCAGGAAGACAGAATGCAATGAAGAATACTTTGTAAATAAAAATTATACACAGAAGTTGGTTTTACAGTTTTTGGGAGTCAATAAGCCACCTGAATCACAGTATATGAAGATGAGTCACAGTTTCAAACTGCACCCAGAACTATAAGTAGCCAGGAGACATTTTTATAAACACTGATACGCAGGCGTAGCACACAGTCATTATTATGAATTATAGCAGGGAGGAGGACAGAAAGCATACAGGTGTCAAGAATGTTTGTCATTTGTCATGTATTAATCTCTGGGGAGAGAAAATGTGCCTCAGTAGCTTGATGAGAAAGGGCACTAAATGAATTTTGCCAGTCAACACAGAAGTGCAATCACAGCATCAGAAAGAGTTAATGGCAGATAATGCATCAGCTGAAAGGAATGCAGAGACATACAAGGGCAAAGCCTATAGCTGCTTCCCATACAGAGACTTTACCCTACAGTTCTGACTACAGAACCCTATCAGAGCTGTGCAGACCCACAATTTTTAAAACTCCAGATGTAGGTAAAATGAAACAATGAGGACAAAGCAAACAAAATAACTATGGAGATGCTTAAAAACTGTTCTAGAAAAGCAAGAGGGTTGTGTGAGGTCCTTCTTCATGCTTAAGGAAGACAAGTATCCTTTCATGTCACTAAAATACAGTATTCCAAGTTCCTCAGTTACATAAACATTGAAGGTAAGGAATTGGGTATATTTAATGTAACCAAATACTATGTTTTACTTGTTTTATGAGGGGAAAAAAAAAATTTACTGTTCCATACATGTGGCAGCATTCATTAAGAGAAGCTTGATTATGCTGTCAGAGCACACCTTGCAAATGCATTATTTTATTTTTGAGTTCAGGTTTACAATGAATTTCTATAAAATTGATTTTAAAAAATCCTAAACACACACACACCCCACCACCCCCCACGCAACCTGTTTCCAACCGTGCTGAAAAAGAATGAATGGGAAAGACAAAATCCAAACAATTCAACCTCTTAAAAATTTGCCTCTTTCTAAACTGGTAGATATAAGGACAGGATCTTGAAAAATCCCTCTGCAGTTTCTAGCTTATCCAAGTGCAAACTTCCCTGATTGCCAGTGGGACCTTAGCAAGTGTATGAGAAAAGGGAAGCAGCAAGAAAACAGTTGTGTATGTACTAGAGACATACACAACTCTGAACTGAGCCAAAACACTCCATGTTTAACACAGATCACTATACTGTTCTTAACCCAAGACAGGATGAGACTATCAGTAGTATCACGTTATTCAACAACCAGCGTGAATCTCTAAACATTCAATTTGCCAGGGAAACTAAGTTTTTAGAGGTTTTGTCTACCAATACACACACACATGCATGCACAGTAGGAGAAACAATCTTATGAAGAGGTCCATCTGCTACTTAGAAGAAATTAAAAAGGAAGTCTTGGCCTCAAATTAATCATCACACAAGTTGAGGAAACATGAAGCAGCCGCACAAAACCAGTTATCTAGAATGCTTCACTGTTATTTCATCATGAATTTAGACTTGTTCCTGTAAGTATCAATCATTTTACTCAACCATCATAATTCTCCAGGGCACATAAAACCAAATGTAGCCAAATGTAAAAATTATTTACTAAACCAAATATTGACAAAGCTTAATGACCAGACTGCTGGTGTACTACTAACTTAAAACATTTGTTTGAACAGCTATGTTAGCATAGATATCAGAACAACACACAATTGCCAGCAGCTGTTTTTTTCACTGAAGAAAATAGCAGCTGTGCTGGGTCACACCACAGGTTCACCTGCCCAACAGGGCTTATACACATAGGGAAAAGCGTAAGAGTAGGGCAAGAATATACTGATACTTCCGAGTTACTCTCCCAGATCTTTAAGACCTAGCCTACTTCTTCTCTCAAGAATGTGCCTGTCTGAACCAGAAAGTTTTATACTTACATCATCTTGCAGCAATGTGTCTTAAGGGTTAATTATTCACTGGAAAAAAAGAATAATTGTTTTGTTTTAAACTTGCCAATTGCTACATCTATTTGATGCCACCTAATTCTTATGGAAGAATAGAAAACAATCCTTAACCCCCTATTTGTATTTTCCATGCTTCCATGTGGTCCCCTCTTTTCACGCAGAAGAATCCTACTCTGTGCCATGGCTTGCACAGAAATACTTCCATATCTTTATCTTTGCTCACTCTTGCCACACATTTCTTAACAGTTTCTGAAGTCTACTACATTCTTCTTTGAGCCTGGGAAATCCCAGATACTTTTCCTGAGTGTTAATAACTACTTCATCAGTATCTGTGCGCTGTCCACAGCCTAGTTTCACACAAAACACTCCCTGTAGAAGCAAGGCTGGCCTGAGAGATACCTTTCCACATTCAGCCTCACTCACGTTTCTTGCTACAACGTACTACCCCTTCAGCTATACCACTGCAGCTGTTTCTGGACTGTGCTATAAATATTGCCAGTGAACCCATCTGGACTAAAAAAAAAAAAGGGGGAGTGCAGGGGAAAGACTTGGAGGAATATCCTTCAATTTTGTTTCTGCCTCTTTTAAACAATTATTTAATTGATTTTTGCAGTACTACCTCAAAACCGTAGCACCAGTGCAGCTTATCTCCCCTCTGATATTTTTTGTCTCTTCATGCAAAAAGAATTGTGAGGCACATGCTATGTCCTTGGGCATTAAGGGCCCACTCTGTCCTATCTAATATAGTACTTGTATTTTCAACCCAGAACCATAATGCAATTCGCAGAAAAATAAAGACAAGCAGCTGATCTCAAGACTCACAGACCAGACTTGAGGCAACGCAGAGCCTTTAGTGGGAGCAGTAGATAAAGAAAGCAGCAAAATAGGAGTGAAGGTTCTGAGCAGGGATAGCAGGCAAAGACTACCTCCTGTGTCGTCTGGACCTAGCAGAGGATTGACAAAGTTTTAACTAAAATTTTGGATGTTTGAGTAGGATTCATCTTACCTAACTTCACATGCACAGCCCATGTAGTCACACAAGCTAGTCACTCCCTTTATACTCAACATAGTGTGTATGTGTGCGCACACATGCATACACATATATAGTCAGTATTCAGTGGAGCTGTCAGCATAATTCATCTGTCTAGAGCAGGTATGCACGGTGAGATGAGATGGCTCCTGCTTAAAAATGCTCGTGGTGATACTAAGTAGATCTCCACTGACTGGCTGAGGAGCTTAGGGTGACGAGTCACATACAGGCACCTGACCTGTCGGCATCAGTACAGTCACACAAATTGTATTCACTAATCCCTAAAACTGAGAGGGGTATTTTCAGTGTATCAAAATCACACCCACAGATCTACATCATTCAACCCCTCATGCACATTTGGCATGCTTGTTGGTAAATTTTTTTTAGAGATTACAGTTTAAGGCAACAGGAGATAATGAAGCCAGACTACATATGCTACAACAGTTGGAACTTAATAAAACTGTTGACTTTTGATGTAACAGAAAAGAGCTATAAAAACTGAAAACACTAGGATGAAAAAATAAGAATTATACACATCAGACCTAAAATAGAGACAAGTATCAACTGAACCAAGAAAAAACAGCAGTAATCCAAATACCAGGAAAAAGGTCGAATATGAGTGAAAAAGAAATCGAACAGGCAATAGTGTAGCAAATGGTGCAACAAGCAATCGTTGCCAGAAAAGGAATTATTTTGCATAAACGTGCATAGAGAGAAAGACTCCTATTAAAAACAAGGATTTCTAACCAACAGTCCACAGGTTACAGCAAACACTCCAGGATGATTTTATCTTGTTAGCAGCCTCCATCCAGTCACCCTGTTTTCAAGAGCTTCTCAGACACAAGCAAAGAGTAAACTCAGGGCAACAACCCACATTTGGTCACCATCTTGCCCAGAGATATCCTGCCCTGGCCCCCTCCCTGTCATCTGTCCCAAACACAGAATTGCTATAGCAGTGAAGGCACATGCTGTGACAGGAGGAAGAAAGGACCAGACAGCTCTTTGGAAAGGAGGTAGCTACAAGTGGGCTCCATTCACCAGAAGAATTCAACCCCACAAGAGTCTTGTTGCCTACTTCTGTAAAACACTTACAAAAGATGGTAGGAATAGATTGCATGAGTTGTTCTGGTGGTACCCATCTGCTTCCAGATGTTTTTACCTTCAGATGCAGTAGAGAGCATGGATTTACCATATGGAAATGTGCACGTGCATGCTGTGCATGAAATACATGATAAATTCAGCATTCCTGGGAAGCTCAAGATCTACAGTACATGTGCTACAGCACTCTGCCCAGGTGCAGGAAATCCATGCTTTTGGGACTCACCATATTCAATGCATGTGTGCAAGGAAAGGGCTCCCCTGACAACAAGGTTATGAAGCACAATAAATGAAAAATGGCACAAAAAACTCTTTAGCTTCTCATCTTCGTTACCCAATTGCAGTGAGGCAAGGAGTATTGGAACTAAATTTTAAGCAAAGTAAAAAAATTATCTAGCTCAGTTACATAGATAAAACCTCAAGATTACTCCAGTAACACCCACATGACCCCCTTTCACTCCCTGCTGTCAGAAAACAGCTATACATATATATACAGACATACACATATATACCTATATATGTACATATATATAGATATACATATATATGCACACATAGATGCACCGCATCCCTGGGTCAGTCAGCATAACAAGTCCATACAAGTACATGTTACAAAAACGAGACTCCTTAAGCATATTTTTTTAATATGAAAATGCTTCTATTCTTATGAGAACTGAGTGAAAAAATCAAGGTCTTCTGCAAATGGCAGATGATGTATAGTACAAATACATAGTCAGTACAGAGATTTTCAAAAGCCCATAACAGCTTTCAAGAAAATCTCACAGAAATTAACTCTCCGGTGACTCTGTTTTAAGAACTACCATGCAGCATAATTTGAAGAATATGCCAAATAGACAATGCTACAGAAATAAGAAGCTTAAAGAAAGTCAAGCAAGTAGCAGAATAGATCCACAGTCTGAGTAAACAACTTAAAATCAATCACGGAGACTTACAGATATATTGACCTTCACATCTCACAGTCTGCTAAAAGATAAATAGGAACATTTTATAGTATTGAAGAGAAACAGCAGCTCAGATTGCCAGTAAAAGCAAAAGTCTGATGCAATGAATGAAATAATGAAGCTAGTTATCTTATTACTTCCTGGAGGCTTTACAGCTATGAATCCATTTCATATTCCTTCACTGCAAGAACATTACTACATTTAGGAGTATTAAGTGCTGGAGGAACCAGAGGGACTAACTGCAGATGATACCTTGCCAGCTCGTGTAAATTAGCACAGTCCCACTAAATATTAATGAAAGTTGATTTCAGAAAAAGCTATTTCACAATTTAAATTGAGTAACAATCTGGCACCAGTGCTACAAATACAAAGTGAAAACAAAAGACACTATATACAAGTGCATGTTCAAGTGTAAGATCTGAGTCAACTGTAAACCAAGGCAAATTAGGTATAAAGCACATTTAAATAATTTGCCATTTCACACAACTGATCATGGACATGCTTCATTTACAGTGAATATGACAGAATAAAAAAAATGACTCTAGAATGGGTGCACAGCATGTTTACATTAAAGGTAGGGAAAAAAAACAAAATCAAAGCTTATACTAACATCTTTGTCCAAAAAAACCAGTTACTCAAATGAAATTTGAAGCTTATTAAAACAAAAAAAAGCACAATGAAATTAAAGATTTCAATTATCTGTATAAAGAGCAGTCTGAAGAGAAGATAAAACCTAGAAAATACGCTTTAACAGACAGTGAGAAGAACTTAGAGTACACTGAAAATAAGAACACAGGGAAAGAAAGGGAAGTAGTAAAAGACACAAACCTCTGTGTAAAAGGTTTTTTTAAGTGAATCCGTGCAGGCTTTTAAAAAAGAATAAAAGCCTTTTAAGGTCAAGTTTTGTGAAGACTGAAGTAATTACACAGACAGTTACTGGGGAGAAGGTAGTTCCTAACACGTGAAAAAGTATGTGCAACTTAAGATTGTGCATTAGACTTCAAGATGACTGGGTGCATTCCAAATTGCAGGCAGTAAGTCTTACATAGACCCATTGAAAAACCTAATATAAGGTTAATAAAAAAGACCTGTAGATTGAGTAGCTGCAGTTTATTCTTTTTCCTCTAAAGATGGTCATTTTAAATTACGAAAGAGTTCACACTTTTCTAACACCTAGCAAGCACTTTCTTGAAAAGCCCAAATGATTCTTTTTAAAAACTCTTACTTTAATGTAACAGTACCAGTGTCTTGTTTTTACTTTTTTCATCATAAGCAAAGATAGGAAAATCTGCTTTACGCAGTGCCTACCTCTATAACTTTTTTTTCCCCTGAAGCACAGAGAGGGAAGGAATACAATCCTAGAAGTATTTATTCCCAATAAAACTAAGGGATTCATGCTCTCCATACAGAGATCTGTGTTTGGCATTTCATATAAATACATATTTCTATGCAGTAGAATGGGCATTAAATATCATTATGTGGGGAAATCAATGTAACACATTATATGGAACCATTTGGGAGAAAAAAACACTACTGAAAGATAAAAATATTTAGTTCTCTTATAAGAGTATTAGAACAGCACAATTTAACTGGCATTACACTTATGTGCGTAAAAGGTACTGGAAAAATTCTTCTTTCAAATGGATTGATTTTATAGGAACTACCGAGGACAAGCACTCTTGTCACAGCAGATCTGCACTGCTCAGAGCTGCATTTCCTCACCTGAGTCCTCAGAAATGATGGGTGGACCATTCAATAGCCTCATACCAAGCAGGTTTTCTACTACGGTACAGAATTTTTGTAGGTGCTAATCTCTCAACAATTGACATGTTACACAATTTCCAAGGGGCTGTGTCTGTTTAAGCTGGGCCAATCATGGGCACGAATGGTTCCGAGATGCTACAAAGGATCAAAACTACTCGTATACATTGAACATGAGAATTAAAAAAAAATCGTTAGAGGAGTGCAGAAACAAAATCAGTTATTCCAATAAGAGAGACACATCAATTTATTAAAAAACATGATTCAAGTTCCTTTGCTAGCACAATTTGTAAGGAGTTCACAGATCACCCCAGATATTTCAAAAAATGATGACATTTGAGAGAGCAAAAGACTGTTCGCGCGGGGCAGGCGAGCGGGCAGGGCGCAGTCCCCCTCCTGTCTCTAGCGGCCAACTCAACTGGTAGTCGTCGCCCTCCCAGAAGAGGACCGGCCATGGTGTCTACTCGACCAAAAGCCGTCGCCAGAAGGAATGTGGC